>NC_135311.1:105663254-105994504 GCF_048772815.1 Callospermophilus lateralis | reverse complement strand
TTGACCAATTTAGATAATTCCTACTGACTAAAAAAAGAGAACAAAATTATACTTTCCACCATTGATTTACAAATCTTTTTAAATGTGTAAAAAGTTGTGAAACTTTTAGGAAAAAAAAGAAGAGAGAAAATGTGAGTAGAGAAAAAAGGCAGCAATCCCCTTACTGTAAGTGACATAACAGATGTCACTTCCACAGTTTCTACCATTGAATATCATTAATCTTCTTTAATTTGCTACTGTTTGTTTGGAATGTGTGGCAAACAGACTCAAGGTGGCCTCTTTGATCCTCACTCTTTAGTATTCACAGCTTTGTGTGATCCTCTTCCCTTGAGAGTGGCTGGAATCTGTGACTTATTTCTAACAAAAAGAATATGACAAAAGTGACAAGATATAGATACATCATAACACGATGACATTACATAAATTAGAACACATCTCTCTCTCTCTCTGTCTTCCTTGATGCTTTGAGAAAGCAATTAGCTTATTAGAGCAGCTTGTATAATAAGAACTATGTATGATCTCTGAAAGTTGAGAAAATATACCCATCAACATACAGAAAGAAACTGAATCTCTCAATTCTACAACCACATGGGACAGAATTCTGCCAACAGTCTGCATGAGCTTGGAAATTGATCTTTCCCCAGTCAAGACTCAGATGAAATTGCAACTCTGGTGGAAACCTTGGTTGCAGCTTTATGAAACCTTAAAGAGAAGATTAAGATAAACCACGTCCAGAGTCCTGATCCACATATACATTCAGGGTATTCAATGACATATATGTTCAGAGTATTGAATATTTCCATTTCTGTGCCCAGTTAATTATTCAGGAAAGCAACCCCGCTGAGACATTACCATACACATACCTGTACTAAGAAAAGTAAGATCTACATATTCGTGTGCAACAGGCAATTTTTTGGAAAGCATCATTTTAAAGCCACCCACGGGCAACCCCTATCCATGAAAAACAAAATTTTTTTCTTTAAGTGGCCTGTCAGTGTTTGAAATACCTCAATTACAGAATCATTCTTCTGGAGACAAAGATATGTATTCTTGGAGGCATCCTATTAGACTGAAATTATCCTAATGAAGAATAGCACATCAGACCATTATTCTCTACCATTACTTTAACCAATTTTGCTTTGCCCTAGAAAAGCTTTGAGAAAATGGGCATTGAAAATAAATTGAAATAAATGAAATATATTTATCATTCATAACTGAATAAATAAATCACATTTTCAGAATACAATATTCAAATAACTTTCATAAGAAAAATTATTTAATGAAGCTTTAATTGTAAAAGCTCTAGACTGTGATTGTCTATGATTTTTGTTCAACAGTGTTTGTTTATTCTCTTCCTTTCAATCTTGAAAATATATGGATCCTATCTCTTTGATAAGGAGACTAAATGGTACAGAATAAAATAACTTGCCCAAGATTATAAACCTAGTTAAACTGAAACTTGAACTCAGATCTTCAAACTATGATACTCATGTGTTCTCTCCACTTTTGCCTCTAACACTTCAGAAAGGACTATTTACCCATCACTTAGTATATTAAAAATCCATAGGAAAAGTCTAAAAAATAACATTCTTCATTTTCTTTAAAGATATTTTAGTTATTTTAGTTATCAATTTCTTTGACATTTAAATGCATTGAGTATTTACTGGCATTAAAGAGAGATTTATAAGGATTTGGAATCCTAGTCAAAGTTCTACCACTAGTCAGGTATATATCCTAAGAAAAAAATCACTCTACTTATCCCACCTACAGTTTCCTCAGGTCTAAAATGAGTGTGATAATAACGATGATGATGACAATCAAGTATTTGCTTCAAGTAATTACTAATATAATAAAATGAGTAAATCTGATAAATTTTTGAAGATGATACTATTGTATTTAACAAATAGGAATCATTGCTATTATTATAATAATTATAATTGACAAGGCTATAATAATTGTGCTATCTTGACTAACCCATTTTTTTTCTAATCTCATGTCAACAGAAAGATTTGATGATTAATATTTGCAACATTTTGTTTGTTTTATCATATCTTTGAAGGAACAAAAGATACAGCTATTAAAAAGAAATTAATATAAATTGTTGACTGCTTATTCTAAGAAATGTGGTTTATATTCATGCTTCAAAGATTGCACCTTTGGATGCTCTTCAACTAAGTGTACTGCTAATCTTTAGAAATTCTATGTTGAGAAGCCTTACATGTTTTTTATACTTAAAACTTGGCAATTTACTTACACCTTCCCACAACACACTCCTTCAAATCTAAAACCACACATTCTTTTTTTAAATTTTTTAAAGTATTTTTTAGTTGAAGGTGGACACAATACATTTATTTTATGTATTTATTTATACGTGGTGCTGAGGATCAAACCCAGTGCCTCACATGTACCAAGCAAGTGCTCCACAACTGAGCCACAACCCTAGCCCCTATATGCTCTTTTGGTATTAAAACAAACTTTTTTTAAAACATTTATTTTTTAGAAGTAGTTGGACACAATACCTTTATTTTATTTATTTATTTTTATGTGGTGCTGAGGATAGAACCCAGGGCCTTGCACGTGCAGGACAAGTGCTCTACCACTGAGCCATATTCCCAGCTAAAACATAAACTTTTAAAAGCATTTTTTGTTCTCACATAAAGGGCTATCGATGTGTTTAAAAGACTTTCTCTAAATATCATACACATGCATGAAATTAAAAAGGAAAGATGATGAGTAAATTAAAATTATTTACTTAGGTATATTCAGTGTTTATTATGAAGTATAAATTCACCTATATGTAACTAATTCATACTATAATGGCTCAGATTTATGGAATAAAAAAGTGTGCTCAATTTGCTTCATTTACTAGTTTTGAAAACACTAATAGTTTTGTTACATTACCAAAGACTGAACATGCTGAATGATTCATAAAACTGGTTCCACCTTGGTCATGAAATGTAGTAATGAACTACAAATATAACTCTTTTCTCTTTCTGTAAGGAGACAATAAAATTGTTATTCTGATTTTTAATATTATATATGAGGAATAATAAACTCTTTTAGAGGAAAAAATACAAATTTCATTTTAATGAATCAATAACATTTGTATTTGCAGATAAAACTGGAATCTATTAATATATCCTGCAAATAAATCAAATATTTTGAATATCAGAATGTTCATACATTTAAATTAGTTTTCAGGATGATGAAGTCTACCTTTCCATTAGTGTATCCATAGCTTCATAATAAACCAAAATAAAACTTCAAGGTATTTAACAAAAATATTTTGCATTATTCCTTTCCATTTCAGGGGTTAGCTGGCAGGTTCACTCTTAATACATGTGTCTAGAGGACATCAAGGTTTTGATTATATTTAAACCAAGCTATCAGATCAGATAACTTAAAAGAGTAATTGTAGATAGAGAAGACAAAAGAATAAGCAATCCTTGAAACACTTCAGTTTTTAAAAGGTAAAGACCAACAAATATAAAGTGGACTTTCAAAGAAAAGAATATTAGGGAATTGATATGTAAAGACAAGGAAAGAAGTATATCAATGAGGAGAGAATGAAAATGGTCACCTGGGTCAAATCCTCCTGTTAGAACTATAAGAATATAAGGACCAAGATTTAGCAAATAGGAAATCATCATTGGCCTGAGAACAATTTTGGAGGAGTGATATGGTTCATGAAAGCCTGACTGAATGAGTTGCAGGGTAAAAGAAGTTAGGGCCAGGCAACTCTTTCAATACTTTCTTTTTTTCCTGTCAACTGGAACAGAAAAAGGAAGTAGTAACTGGTGGGGCTATGTGGCAAACAGAAAGGTGTTTAAAGAAAGGAGATATTTCTTATATTTCAGCATCCTTAGATGCTAGTGAAAATGATATAAAAAGAAAATAATAAAAAAGATAGAAGGCTCATAGAAGTGAAGTTTTGAACAGGTAAAAGAAAATGGGGTCTGCTGTGTCTGAATATTTCTGTCTCTCTCAAATTCATATGAAACCTAATCAGTAATGTGATGTTATTAAGAGGTGGGGCTTCTGGGAGGTTATTAGGTCATAAGGGTAGAGTTCTTATGAATAGGACTAGTACCTTAAAAAGAGTCCTTAAAGAGCAGTCTTATTCTTTCCACAATGCAAGGACACAGGTAGAAGACCATCTATAAACCTAAACTGAACCTTCACCAGATACTAAATCTGCTGGCTTGTTGATATTAGATTTCCCAAATTCTAAAACTGTAAGAAGTAAATTTTTTGCTATTTAAAAGCTAAATAAATTTTGTTGGTGATGGTGCTGTGTTATAAAAACCATATAAATGGTTTATAGACATAAGGCATCCCCCAACAACATATATGTAAAGAATTTTCAGAGATAAAATACTACATCGTGATTGGTGTAACCTAATCAGTCCATTCTAGTTTGAATAGACTGGGTGGTAACTATAAGCAGGTGCGGAGAAGCCAGAAGATGTGGATCATTTGGGGTGAATTCTGGAAGGGTTGTTCTTCCTATGGCTGCTTTTTATCTCTTCTATTTCCCAAATCTACCACTGCTTCCTGACCCCCGCCCCACTCCCCATAAACTGAGCATCTTTCCTCCGCTGAGGCCTGGGCCCAAAACAATGAAGTTGGCTGTCTATGGACTGAGATATCTGAAATCATGAGCCCTAAATAAACATTTTCTCCAAGCTGACTAAAATGCAACTCAACAGGCTAATAGAAAAATGGGTACCAAGAGTAAAGTGCTGCTATTAAAAAATACCTAAAATGTGGTAGCAACTTTGAGTTATAGATAAAGGCTGGAAGAATTTGAAGGTACATATAGAAAAAGCCTACTGTTATGGTTTAAATATGAGGTACCACCCAAAAACTCATGAGTAAGACAATACAAGAAAGCTATAGAGATGTGTCTACCTCCACCTAGATTTCAAGGGATAGAGCAACATGAAACCTTGGGATAGTGTTCTATTAGAACAGGACTATTAAAGAGACCACCTACTAGGGCAAAGTATAGTAAGTACAGTCATTTCTTTCTTTTTTTTTTTGTGGTGCTGGGGGTTGACAGGATAAATACATTTTACATATGGCAACAGGCATAAATTTGGCGGGGGGCAGAGGAGGAATAATATGCTTTGAATATTTGTGTCCTTTCAAAGTTCAAATGTTGAAATATCAGGAATTAGAGACATTTAAGAGATAACTATGTCAGGAGGGAAAAGTCCTCATGATTGGAAAAAATGCCCTCATAAGAAGCCTCAGAGAGCTCACTGCCTTCCCCTTTCCACCGTGTAAGAACACAAAAAGAAGTTACCATAAATGATCCAGATAATGGGCCTTCATCAGACACCAAACATGTCAGTTCTTCCATCAGGGACTTCCCAGCCTCCGTAACTGTGATAAATACGTTCTGTTGTTTAAAAGCTACAGAGTTTATGGTATTTTGTTATGGAAATGGACTAAAACTGGCATAACGTGCAATTGGATAACCAAATTTAAGATAAGAATAGAAAAATATCCTCCAATAAAAGAACAAAAGAAAGAGAAATGGCACATATTCAAGTAAGTCAGAGAATATCATTGTAGGAGTTTTTGGAAGTTTGGTTGTGTTTTCTCCATTTATTAGCTGTATGTGCTAGGCTGTAAGCACACAAAGACTGGTCCCAGCATTACAGAGATTATAATTTAGATTTCTTGCTTGAGTGACAGGATAGATGGGCACGCCCATAGACTCGGGGAAGAGAGAAGATCAAGGTTAAGGAGATTAGGAATTTGGGGCACAGTGAATTTGTGGTGTCTCTTAGACAACTTGGCTCATAATTTTGAACAAAGATAAATTTAGTTGCATATAGGGTGAACCAATAAATATAATGTCATTGCATTTTACCCCATCCGTCTCCATCACTAGTGTAATTATAAAAATTTACTGTACATATTATGTGTGTCATTCATTATATTTCTGTTCTTCCCATGGGGTATCAGAATTTAAACAATCAATAATTAGTTTAAAATGTCACACATCTTTCATAAGACAACTTACTATTCCTAAGTATGTATAAATATTAGAAAAAGGATGTTGAATATATCAGAAAAAATGTCCTGTTCCTAACATGGAAGGAGCTAATTTATGTTTCTGACATCATAGTATGCCAATAATTTGTACATTAGTATGATTCAAGTTAGCAGTCTATAGAAGATTGCTAGGATATGAAAACCCCTTCTATATAATGACAATTTACCTCCACATTATTCCATCGTAAAATATTCTGAAGTTCTCAATAGCTTTTAAAAGAAACATGCGTGAAAATATATGGGTTATTCCCTGTTTACTTAAAGAAATAAAAATACTAACTCAAAATTAACAGAAAATTCTGAACCTAATAGGCAGTTAGGCAATGATGAGAATCAATCAGTATAAATATGAATAGTTATGTTCTATCAATGGATAACACTATTTAACACTACATTTTTATTGCTATAGGTTTAAACATTTTTCTTGAAAATGCTAAAAAAAAATTGTTTTCTAACAGTAACCAGTGACACTCTTAGGAGACCAACAATGATGATTTGGACAACACAGTGCTACAGAAATTTAAAAAAGATTTGGTAGTAATATTCTACTAGAACTATGAACTTACAGGTCTGTAAACCAAAGTACAAAAGGAGCTTTATGACATATTTTCTAACTTCCTAATCAAATTGTTTTATTGTCAAAACTAAATGATATTCTGTTGTACATTTTTTCTTTAACTAAAAGACATTAAAATACATCTAAAATTTGTTTAAAGAATAGACATGGTAAATATTCTTACGATAATAAAAAATAGTATCATTTGAAGAATGCAAAATTAATATGATCTTTAAACTCTCCATATTTGATACTGAAGATTTTATGATAAGAAATGGTAATAACCAGAGAAAATGATGTGAATTACATCAAGGATTTAGCCTTGTCTTTCTGAAGTACTGATTCCGAGAAATTATAATGAAATCCTTCTGCCTAAACTTGAAAGTACTATACAATGTGTTGTATAAATTGTGATTTCTCAAATTCATGTGTATCAAGTAGATTAGTTGTCTCTGAGGCACTATGTCCTGTGGCTTGGTGTGTGGGGAGGGTCCAAACACTCCCATGCAATGCAAAATATTTGGTTTCCATATGGCTACATTCATTTCTGTAAAAAACAGCAGTGTGCTTCTAAATGATCATAATTTTAATTTTATATAAAATCTGTTACAAATGCCTTACATATTACATACCTTTATCCCAAAATATTGGTGAGGGTTTTCCTTCCAGATGAAGATACTGAGGTTTAGTTATACAATATACACAAAGTCACACAAACAGTAAGCAGCAGAATTTGAACTTAAGTCTGCCTGATTCCAAAGTGTCTCTTACTATAACTCACTAGTATATACACAGTTCTATTAAAGTCCATCGTGGAATAGAAAATAAGTTATGCCATTCTAGAAAACTTCAATATACTACAAGCAGAATGGGATATAAGAGAAGTTCACATAATTAGTTTAATACAGGAAGACGTCACACATCTGATCACAGATTTCATGAAAGTTTAAATTTCAAGAAAGTCAGAGGCCTTTCTTTTATTTTTTTACCTTTGAATAATTAAGTAAAGAGAATAATGAAGAAAAAACCACATAAAAGTCATGTTTAGTACACAATGTATATTTTAATTGAATAGGGCACTAGTAAATATAAAAAAGAGTTACATAAAGGTAGACTAGAAAAAGAAACTAAATCCAAACTAAAGGGTCTTTAGTGATATGCTGAGGTATTTTGTTTTACTTAAAAGGCATCAGGAAATTAATTTTTGAGTAGAGAGTGATGTGCTCCAGGCTGTGCTTCAGGTAAAAGATGTAGGCAAAAGTATATGCAACATAATGAAAGGATAGTCTTGAGGTGAGAAGCCACATTAGGAAGGTATAGCAACAGTACTGGCAGTATGAACTAAGAAAGTCATAGCAGGAATTGAGAGGGGGGAACAGTAAGAAAATAAAGGCAATTAACCCAGCAGGACTCCGTACCGTTTTATTTAAGACAGTAAAGAAGAGTAAATTACATGACTGGAGAACTTCAAGTCTATAGCACAAATATCAATCCTAAGTACTAAATGACTTTCATAAAACATAAACTTTTATAATATAAAATGAAAATATATAATCATGAGATAAAAATAATTTGTTTTTCCTAAGAAAAACCACTGTCTTATATGGGACTCTTTGGAAGAAAGTGTTTCAAAGTATGGTCTGCAGATATTCTGATATAGAATCCCAAGGAGGTAGAATAATAATCCAAGTTGACATTTCATCCATTTCTGAATTTGATGGCACATATTATTTATAGCATTCAATTAACAACTATATTGCCTTACTTTGTGTTATGTTTGGACCCCCCCCCCCCCCACCAAGCCTCATGAGTTAGGCAATGCATCTATTGCAGCATAAGGGTTGTAACCTCACCGGTGAATTTATCCATTTGGTAGATTAATAAGTTGAATGGAGGCTAGGGTTGTGGCTCAGTGGTAGAGCACTTGCCTAGCACATGTGAGGCACTGGGTTCAATCCTCAGCACCATATTCAAATAAATGAATAAGATAAAGGTACTGTGTATATCTAAAACTGAAAATATTTTTTAAAGTGTTGAATGGAATAGTGGGTGGCAACTATAGGTAGCTGGGATGTGGCTTGGGCTTAACTGGGGTATAGTATTAGGGATAATATCTGTTCCTGGTGTGTCTCTCTCTCTCTCTCTCTCTCTCTCTCTCTCTCTCTCTCTCTCTCTCTCTCTCTCTTTCTCTCTCCCCTTCTCTCCTCTCTTCTCCAGATGCCATAAAGTGAGCATCCTTCCTCTGCCATGCCTTTCCACCATGATGTTCTGCCCTACCTCAGGCCTAGATAATGGAGTTGGCTAGCCATGGATGGAGATCTCTGAAACCATGTACCAAAATACGCTTTTCCTCCTCTAAATTGTTCTTGTTAGATATCTCAGTCACAGTGATAAAAAGCTAATGAACATAGAAATTAGTAAAGAAAGCAGGGTTATTTCTGTGATTATAGATGATCATGTGGTTCTGAAACATGAAATCATTTTGTGGGAGGAGGTAAGAAATAATTGAAGATGCAACCTGGAGAAGCCTTAGAATACTGCAAGAAGAATTTAATCGACAATTCTGGTGTGAGCTTAGAAGACCTGAATACTGCTAAGAATGTGTAGTGTAAGACTACACTCATGAGGTTTCAGATGGGAAAGAGCACTCTATTGGAAACTGGACTAGAGGCCACTGGTGTTAAATTCTGGGAGAAATAATCATGTCTATGTTTTATCCATACCCTGAAACTTTATTGAGGCTGAATTTAAAAGCAATGGACTAATGAATCTGGCAGAGGAAATTTCAAGGAAACACAACGTTCAGGAAGTACCAATGGTATTGCCAGCAGCTTTTAGCCAGATTTACTGTGATAATGAGAAGCTGAAAGCAGGGGAAAAGATTTTTAAAACTTGCAGTTTATTTAGAAAAGTTTACGTAAAATTGGGGCTAAATAAGTTGTACGTGCTAAGATTAGTGTCATTAAACTGTACCAAGTCCTTTTTACAGAAACTATAGGGAAAAATGCCTTGAGATTATCTCAGGAAGCAGCCAGACCCCACTCAGGCAGACTCAAAGATATAAAAGTGAAAACTTGTTTGAAAGGCTTTGCTTTGAGAAGAAAGCAGGAGAGCTGCCTAGGAAATTGTTTTCCCAGGATTTCTTTTGCCGTGCTCATTCGAAAAGGCACTCAGAGATTACTGCAGCCATGGTCCCAGGGGGTCTGGTTATTGCTCAAGATGGCATCAGACCTTATTGTCTTCCATATGGTACTGGTTCTACAAGTATGCAGGATGCTGGAGTTGGGTCATAGAGGCTTCCACTGAGATTTTGAAGGAAGGTCAGGGAGGTCAAGCATCATGCAGCAGAATTGAAATCCCTGCAGGCAGCCCCTGCCAGGGCAAGGCATGAAGCTGTGAAAGTTAATCCAAAGCTGCAATGGAGACTATTGGAATTAAGGAATACAAGGAATGTGAAAGTAACGCTGAGGAAAGCTACAAACTGAGAACACAGAGAGGCTAAGAAGCCAAGTAGTCTGCAATCAGAAAGGCAATTAGTGTAGGGCTGCCCAAGTCCTTTGAGACACACATTTCACCAACACATGCCCCAGATGCCAGACTGAAGCTACAGGATGTAATATTTACCCAGCTGAATTTTGATTTCGTTTTGGTCCCATTCTTTCTTTCTATACCCTGATTCTTCCCTATTGGAATAGGAATGTTTACTCTGTTATTTTTATATTTGTTTTATTTTTTAAATACATGACAGCGGAATGCATCACAATTCTTATTACACATATAGGACAACTTTTCATATCTCTGTTTGTATATAAAGTATGTTCACATAATTCGTGTCTTCATACATGTACTTTGGATAACAATGTCTATCACATTCCACCATCCTTACTAATCCCCTTTCCCTCCCACCCTTCTGCTCTATCTAGAGTTCATCTATTCCTCCCATGCTCTCCCTCCCTACTCCTCTATGAGTCAGCCTCCTTATATCAGAGAAAACATTTGGCATTTGGTTTTGGGGGATTGGCTAACTTCACTTACCATTATCTTCTCCAATGCCATTCATTTACCTGCAAATGCCATGATTTTTTTCTCTTTTATTGCTAAGTAATATTCCATTGTGAATATATGCCACATTTTGTTTTTACCCATTCACCTATTGAAGGGCATCTAGATTGGTTCCTCAGTTTAGCTGTTGTGAATTGTGCTGCTATAAACATTGATGTGGCTGTGTCCCTGTAGTATGTTGTTTTTAAATCCTTTGGGTGTAGACCAAGGAGAGGGATAGCTGGGTCAAATGGTGGTTCCATTCCCAGTTTTCCAAGGAATCTCCATACTGCTTTCCATATTGGCTGCACCAGTTTGCAGTCCCACCAGCAATGTATGAGTGTGCCTTTTTCCCCACATCCTCACCAACACTTATTATTGTTTGTCTTCATAATAGCTGCCTGGAGTGAGATGATATCTTAGAATAGTTTTAATTTGCATTTCTCTAATTGCTAGAGATGATGAGCATTTTTTCATATATTTGTTGATTGATTGTATATCCTCTTCTGAAAAGTGTCTGTTCATGTCCTTGCCCCACTTATTGATTAGGTTATTCTTTTTTGGTTTTTGTGGGGGGGTTTTGTGTGTTTTTTGTTTGTTTGTTTGTTTTGTTGGTTTTTTAGTGTTTAGCTTTTTGAGTTCTTTATATACTGTAGAGATTAGTGCTCTATCTGATGCATGGGGGGTAAAAATTTGCTCCCAAGATGTAGCCTCTCTATTCACCTCACAGATTGTTTCTTTTGCTAGAAGAAATAATATCAAAATGAACAAATTTCCAAAAGCACTATACAGGTTTAATGCAATTCCGATCAAAATCTCAATGGAATTCCTCATAGAAATAGAAAAAGCAATCATGAAATTCATCTGGAAAAAATAAGAGACCCAGAATAGCTAAAGCAATCCTTAGCAGGAAGAGTGAAGCAGGTGGCATCACTATACCAGACCTTAAACTATACTACAGAGCAATAGTAACAAAAACAACATGGATTGGCACCAAAACAGACTGGTAGACCAATGGTACAGAAGAGAGGACACAGAGACAAACCCACAAAATTAAATTATCTTATATTAGACAAAGGTGCCTAGAACATGCATTGAAGAAAAGATAGCATCTTCAATGAATGGTGCTGGGAAAATTGGAAATCCATATGCAACAAAATAAAATTAAAATCCTACCTCTCATCATGCACAAAACTCAATTCAAAATGGATCAAGGACTTAGGAATACAACCAGAGACCCTGAGTCTAATAGAAGAAAAAGTAGGCCCTAATCTCCATCATGTGGGATTAGGCCTCAATTTCCTTAATAGGACACCTACTCTGTGTTATTGTATATTAGATATATGTAACTTGATTTTGATCTTTTTCTAGGACTCATAGCCAAGAGTTTGGTTTGAATCTGGAATGTACCCCCAACATTTCATATGTTAGGCAATGCAACAATGCTTAGAGGTAAATGACTGAAGAGTTAAGTTTATAACCTCATTAGTGAAATTTGAATGGACCACTGGGCAGTCACTATAGACAGGTAAAAATGACCACTCCCTCCTTAGGAAAAGACTCTCTATATATTCATTAAACTATTTAATCACAAAGAATCTTTGACCACCCATTAAGTATGATACATTGTACTAGATTTTAAGTATATAAAGTACTGATAAAATCCTGTTCTAGTGGTGTTTACATTCAGAGGGGTTAGATATATAATAGTTAAAAAAAAAAAAAACAAAAAAAAAAACAGATAACTAGTCCGGTAAGGATTAGTGCTAAGAACAAAAACAAAGTTGGGTAACAGGAGATGAAGATTAGTGCTAAGAACGAAAACAAAGTTGGGTAGAGGAGATGAAGAGTACTACACTAGCTGCAAAGCCTCAAAGACTTTCTGTTGAGACAAGGTCGCGGGTTCATTCCCCGTACAGGCCACCAAATGCCGCAGTCTGGCTGGGCACAATTCAGGAGCCACTTGTCAAAAGAAACTAACTTTATTTTTAGAACCACACAAGCCAAACAAAACAGCTCCTCAGGAAAAAACCCTCAGAGCCCAACTGCCACCATCGGCTTCCCACAAGCCACACTCCCCAACCACCAGCCTCCACACCTCCCACAATCCTCTTCCTCTTGAGGCCGATTGGCTGGGTCGCATGGGTGGAGCCAAAAAGTCCCCCAATGAGCAGCTCCGTGGCCTGAAAGGGCAGGGAAACAGCCCAATGAGCTTCACCGCAGAGGAGCCAATCAGCTAGATGTTGCAGGGGCCGCTGTGAGCCAATCATCAGCTGGCAGTCTGAAAGTTTGCTGAGGCCCCTTCAGCTGTGGCTCTCAACAACTTTCCTAACAAAATGACATATGACTAGACAATTTAATAAAGTAACAGATGTACCATGTAAGTATCTTCGGGACAGAGCATTCTAGGCAGAAGTACAAAGGCTCTAGGGTAAGGACATGCAAAGAGTACTTAAGGAGCAATTTGATAAGACTGGCTTGAATATTACTAGCCCCTATACCTTTCTAGTTACTTGTATTCATACTGTGAACTCCTTGACAGCAAGGATCCTAACATAGTTACTTCTGAGTCTCTGTTACCTTGCATATATTCTAACACAGTATACTCTCAATAAATGTTTGAGTAATAAATTAATGAGTAAAGATTCAACCCTTCCTTTCCTTGCTTGATTATTTAGTATTATTGATGGACATCTGCTGAAACCTTAAATAGGCTCCCAGATTTTCTGAAGGCAAGGACTATACCAGATTTATCTTTTTCTCTTCTTCCACAGTCCATACCTATCCTTAAGGCCCAGCAGAGTGTGGTACTAATATACTATCAAGCCAATAAAAATAAAATCATTGAAGAAATATCTTGTTGCAGTATTGCCAAGATATTTGAACAGGGAATAAATGCAGAAATCCTATGAGATAAAAAATTTTTTTATGGAAACAAATCCTGTGAAAATATTGAAAAGTATCCATTCCTTAGGTAAGGTAATTACCTAGTTTCTATCACTATTTCCCTTAACTCTCACTGGTACCAAAGCCATACTATGATAATTAGAATATACTTTCAAGATCCAGAGCTGGGTCAGAAGAAAGTGAATTAACAAGGAGAATCACAAGGTCTGACTGTACAGTGCCCCAAAAAACAGGATGCTCAGACATGGTTTCAGTTGGAAATGATTCCAAAACATCTTGTGGTAGACATATGCAATATGTATACTAAATATTTTTTTCCATTTAGTGGTCCAGAAAAACATGTCTATTCACATCTGGATCTCAGCTACTAATCAGGAAAATGAAAAGTGGATTTCAGTATAGATATAATGAAAATAGGCATACCAGACCATCTGGGCATGAGCATAGATGGGTTCAGGAAATATAGCAGGCGTAGAGACATACTAATTCTGAGACTCAAAACTGGGTGACTAATAATACTTTGGCATGGAAAAAGGAGTGTCAAGAAAAAAATCCCAGTTCTGTAAACTATGCCAATATAAATAATGCAGGAACTGCCTACAACTTAAAGTCAAGTGATCATATTTGGTCTATTGCACATCAAATAACAAGACTAGTTGGCAGCAGCTCTGTTACTGTTAGCAGACACTATGCTTTGGTCAAGAATGGCAAAAGGATGAGACAGACTGTAAGGAAAGTTAGGGCCTATTGGTAGTAGATCTAATTGCTAGAAACCAAGACGGGAAAGGTAAGGTATGAGGTGAAAGATGCTTCAAAAAATCAAATTTGTCAAGTTGGAAGAACCAGTGCAAATCAGCAAACCTGCAACTATGCTAGAAATGTTTTACCTCCTTCAACTCTTCATAAAAATTTATTTGTCCTTCCCATATCCCAGGAAATGTACCCTGCATATCATATAACTACTTTCTTTGACCACCGTTCAGCAGATGCAAGCTGAGCCAATCATACTTTCCTTCCAGAAATTTGGAATTAAAATACAATATTGAGATAATACTGAGTAGGTCAAAGATAATCCTATGGCAAAGATCTTCTCCCATCAGCAGGCTGGCTTTCACACTCTTAATTGTTTCCTTTATATAGAAAAGTTTTTTTAACTTAATGTCATCCCACTTTTTGATTCTTCATTTTATTTCTTGTGCTTCAGAAGTCTTGCTAAGGAAGTTAGTGCCTATGCCAATATGTTGGGGTGTTGGACCTACATTTTCTTCTAGAAGTTGCAGAGTTCTAGTCTAATTCCTAGGTCTTTGATCTACTTTGAGTTGGTGTTGTGCAGGGTGAAGAAAGAGGGATCAAGTTTCATTCTTCTACGTATAGATATCCATTTTTCCCATATTTTCTAAAACCTGTTTCTGGCACATTTGTTAAATATCAGATGACTATGTGTGTTCCATATGTCTTTGTGTCTTTTATCCTATTCCATTGGTCTTCATATCTGTTTTGTTGCCAATAACATGCTATTTTTGTTATTACAGCTCCACAGTATAATTTAAGGTCTGGTATTGTGATGCCTCTAGCATCTTGCTCAGGATTGCTTTGGCTGTTGTGGGCCTCTTATTCCAGAATATATAAAGAACTCATACATAATATATAAAAAACTTAACACACACACACACACACACACACACACACACACACACACACTAATCCAATTAAGAAATAGGCAAAATCTGAATAGACATTTCTCAAAAGAAAAAAAACAAATAGCCAAAATATATGTAAAAAACATTTTGAACATCTCTAGCAATCAGGGAAATGCAAACGAAAACCATACTGAGATTCAGCTCACTCTAGACAGAATGGCAATTATCAAGAATGCACATAATAATTAATGCTGGTGAAGACATGGAGGAAAAGGGTAAACCCATACATTGTTGATAGGACTGCTAATTAGGACAACCACCATGGAAAGCAGTATGAGAATCCTCAAAAAAACTAAGAGGAGTAAAACTTTTACCCCTCACACATCAGATAGAGCTCTAATATCTAGAGTATATAAAGAGCTCAACAAGATAAGCACCCCAAAAAAATAATAATCCAATCAATAAATGGGCCAAGGACCTGAACAGACACTTCTCAGAAGAGGATATTCAATCAATCAACAAATATATGAAAAAATGCTCATCATCTCTAGCAATCAGAGAAATGCAAATTAAAACTACACTAAGATACCATCTCACTCCAGTAAGAGTGGCAGCCATTATGAAGACAAACAACAAGTGCTGGCCAGGATGCAGGAAAAAAGGTACACTCATACACTGCTGGTGGGACTGCAAATTGGTGCAGCCAATTTGGAAAGCAGTATGGAGATTCCTTGGAAATCTGGGAATGGAACCACCATTTGACCCAGCTGTTCCTCTTTTTGGACTATACCCAAAGGACCTAAAATCAGCATACTACAGGGACACAGCCACATCAATGTTAATAGCAGCACAATTCACAATAGCTAAACTGTGGAGCCAACCTAGATATACTTCAGTGGATGAAAGGATAAAAAATGTGGAATTTATACACAATGGAATACTACTCAGCACTAAAAAATAATAAAATCATGGAATTTGCAGGGAAATGGATGGCATTTGAGAAGATTATGCTAAGTGAAGTTAGCCAATCCTGAAAACACAAATGCCTAATGTCTTCTCTGATATAAGGAGGGTGACTTAAAATGGGGTAGGAAGGGAGACAATGGGAGGAATATTACCTCTAGATACGGAATAGGGGTGGAGAGAAAGGGAGGGAGAAGGGCAATAGCATAGATGGTGGAAGGAGACCCTCATCATTAAATGAAATACATGTATAAAGATGTGAATTTGTTATCAGCATACCTTATATACAATCAGAGATATGATAAATTGTGGTATAAAGGTGTATTAAGAATTGTAATGCAAAAAATACTACGAATAATAAGAGAGCTCATATATTAAAACAAAAGACTAAAATATAAAAAAATAATAATTTCTAAAAAAAAAAATCTAACAGGAGAACCACTCCTTGGTATATGTCTAAAATCAGCATGATATATAGTATATAGCCACATTAATGTTTATAGTAGTGCACTTCACAATAGCCAAGTTACAGAACAGTCCAGAAGCCCATCAACAGAAGAATGAATAAAGAAATATGGTATATAAACACAATGAAGTTTTAATGAAGAAGAATAAAATCATGGCATTAGATGCTAAATGGGTAGAACTGGAGAACATGCTAAGTGAAATAAGCCATACCCAGAAAGTCAAGGTTCAAACGTTTTTTCTCATATGCAAAAACTAGATCAAAATGGTGGGGAGAGTGGGGAGATCCCATGAAAATAAGGAGAAACCAGGAGAGAAGACAGAGGACATTGAGGGGGAGTGAGGAATGGTGGAATGAAACAGACCAAACTATTCTATGTACAACATGAATATACCACAGTGAATTTCACTTTTAGGTAGATAAATAATGCACTAATTTACAAAAACACTATAAATAAATAGAAGAAAGAATAGTAGAATAGAAAAAAGGGAACAGGGGGAGATATAAGGAAAAGAAAAGGGGAAGTGCTGAGGACTAAATAGGAACAAATTATATTCCATGCTTGTATAGTTATGTCAAAATGAACCCCAGTTTTATGTAGAACTACAACACACTAATAAAAGTTAAATAAACAAGACAACCATATGGTCACCAAATGCTTTAGCAAGTTTGAAACAGAAACTAAAAACCTTAGAAAGAAAGATGTCCTGAAGGGCAGGGAATAGAATATAAAGTTCTTGGAGAGAAACAGATTCTAGATTATGCAGGACCATTACATATTTAAAGGAAAAAGATGCTGCCTGTTAAAGTTTATAAATTAACTTTAAACCTGGATTTAAAACATTGATTAATGATTGAGAATTCTTAGATAAAATTTCCCTTGAAAAATACTCTAATTATCTAAAATTTTGGAGGTCTTTAATAACACTTAATTCTCATTTACAATAGTATTATTTATAGTCCTTAATGTTCAGATTCAATTGTAATTGTTCTATTCATAAATTACATTAAGCCATACATTAAATATCATACTATATTCCTGAATCCACAAATCTCAGAAAGAAGCAACCACACACACACACACACACACACACATACACACACACACACACACACAAAATCCTTCCCATCAGCAGTGGGCATCCAAATTTTACTTATAAAATTACCTTCCATAATTTACCCTGTTTAGATATATAAAAGGTTAACATCTAATTCCATTTACAATGCTGATCCAGCAAGAAAGAAATTAATTTGGCATTAGAGTAGTAACATCAATTTCCCGTGTAACCAAAGTAATGCATTTACTGGAAAGAGATTAATATCAATTCCATAAATCATGCACATGCTTTTTCCGGAGTTTGAGACATCTGAGTAATGTCAGATATGTGAACTGATGTCACTTTGTGAATATTCCATTCATTAATCTATGCCTGGAGTTGCAGAGGAGATGTTAGGAGAAAATACAAAATTTGGAAAAGAATCAATGTTTCTGTTCTTAATTTCGTGTGATTTGTTTTAGAAAAAGTAAGCCAAATGTTGCCCAAAATACAATAACTGAATCCACACTAGCAGAACACCATTTTCAGAAAAGAAAAAAAAATTGATCAATTAACTTCCTGGTGGTAATAACTACTAAATAGATAAGAAAATGTGTAAATAAGTCAACATAAAGACTCCATTCAGGATTCTCAATAAAGTTCTGCCTGAAAGGAGAACTGAGTCTGAGCTTCTCCCTTAAATAACAGCTCTTCATTGTTACTGCTGAATTTCATTATCACATAATATCAGAGTTCTTTGTACTTGCATTAGTCAGGACTCAACAGAAAAGCAGAACCAACAGGGTACCCTGTGTGTGTGTTTGTGTGTGTGTGTGTGTGTGTGTGTGTGTATCTCAAGATTTATTATTAAGAACTGGCTTGTATAATTATGGATTCTGACATGTTCCAAGATCTACAGTTGATAAAAAGGAGACATAGGCAAGTCTGTGGTGCAGTTCCAATATAATATTCATACCCTCAAATGATTGAATGAGACCCACTCACATTAGGGAGGGAAATCTGCTTTATACAGTATACCAATTCAAATGTTAATTTCATCCAGAAACATCCTCACAGATATATCAAAATAATGTGTGACTAAATGTCTGGGTGGCCACTCAAGTTGATACACAAAATTAACCATCATAGTACCTTAAAGATCACTACCAACCCCCAAAAAATTAGCTCCAAATTTCTTCATGATACAGAATGAGAAAATAAAAAAGACCCAGACATTTGAGCTCAGACCTCCTAATGCCTAAAAATATGAACTTAACAATTATTAACCTAAACTTATACTTTCCATCTATGACTAGCAAAATTACAGAGGAAAGGAAATGTGTGATACCATATAAAGAACCCAGGCTTTTGAGTCATAAAGACTAATGTCAAATCCTAGTTCTGTCATTTACTAACAGTTACTTAAGTTTGGACCCTCACCTTCCTTACTTGGGAAAAAAAATCTTATTTCATGGAATCCCTAGAATTAGAAATAAACAATATTTTTCTTGCATAGTATCTGGCATGTAATAAATGCTTAACACTTCTGATTATCCTTACCCTGTTCATTTTCAGAAAACACAGGAAAATTTCACTTTTTGCCCCCTTCAAAATACACACAGCCATGACATGTATTACCCTGTACAGAGTTGTTATAGTTTAGATGTGGGATCCCTCAAAAGCTCACATATGAAACAATGCAAGAAGATTCAGAGGAGAAATGATTGGGTTATAAGAGTCTTAACCCAATCAGTGAATTAATCCCCTGATAAGGATGAACTGAGTGGTAATTGAAGTGGTAGGGTATGGCTGGAGGAGGTGGGAATTGAGGCATGGCTTTGTGTATGTATTTTGTATCTAGAGAGTGAAGACTCTCTCTCTCTCTCTCTCTCTGCTTCCTGATCAACATGGGAGATGTATCCCTCTGCCACACTCTTCTGCTATGATGTTCTGCCTTACCTTGAGCGCCAAGGAATGGAGCCGGCCTTCTATGGACTAAGAGCTCTGAAACTATGAGCACTCTAATAAGCTCCCTCCACCCTCCAGTTGTGTTGGTCAGGTCCTTTAGTCATAGCAGCAAAAAATCTAACTAAAACAAGGGTAAATGTAATTTTTTAATCCTTCTGAGAAGTTGTTACTTTAAAATAACTTGTATTTTTTAACTTAAAAGCATACCAAGAAATGTCTCTTTTGCCACAAATTCATGACATCTAAAGTCCTTAGACTATGTAGAATATTAAGAACTTGCAGAACATTTTTCTTAACTTCCATGAATTCATGTAATCACAATATCATTAATTAGGCAGAATAAGCTTCATTACTCCATTTCAGCATTGAGATCACACATTCTGGAAAGTTAAGTAATTTCTCTCATAGCCATGTATATATATGATATGCACCAGGTCTTCAGATATCGAGGTATTACCAATGTGTAAATAGGAAAAAATTATACCATATTGACAATAATTATTTCTGGGAGAATTCATTGAGATATTGATTTGTGTTGGTGTTTTGTACTTGATACACCATATTCTACCCTTCCCTTCCCCCCTGATCATCGCCTATTCACACACACACATACACACACATACAATTTACACTCGTCTCCAGATACTTTGAGCTCCTCTACTGTAAGGGAGGTTTGTGTAGAAGTAAGAAAGCAGAAGCAGCCTCCACTTCTTTTCTTGACCATATCCCAGATTATACTAGTAAAAACAGAAACTTCTACTGGAAGCAGAGAATAAAAAATATAGTGCTATACACTGGAAAAGAAATAGAAGTCAAAGATTCCATGAGTGATTGGAAGGAAGAAGTACTTCCTGGCAGTTTTCAGTAAGAAGTAGCTATGCAGGTTACCTATAAAGGAATAACCTTAAGCACTAGGACTCTGAATCAAGGCAACAATCAGTAAAGACAGCTTCTCACATTCAAGGAGTTGCATGAGCTTAAATAATAAGGATGTAAAGATGCATTTCAGAATCAAAAGATCTTACCTCAATGCCCAAGTATCATATACAGCTCATGAAATTGTACATAACTCTAAAGAAAGCAAGCCTCAGTGAATATGGGAAACTAAATTTTCCCAAACCCAAAGAGATAGATAGAAATCCAGAGTCAGATTAATTTGACCTAACTAAACTAAAATATTTTTGATATTTCTTATTGAATATGTGACCAGGATCCCTATCCAAGCCCAAAGTTCTTTTCAAAACACATGGCAACAAGAAAATGTTGTGTCATATTTTCTTTCCATAAGAAATTTTGTTCTTTTTTATTAAAATTTTCTGAACATAGATTCTGAGATTTTTAAAATTAAAATATTAAGGCATATTTTCAACCAGGTTAACAATAAAACATTAGTTATTTTTTCTCCTGATTCCGAATAAAATTCTCCAAATCCTTCAATGTCTATCTCCAGGAAGCCTCTCTATCTCAATCCACACTGGTGTCTTCCTTAATTTCTACACCAGTATGATACTCTTTGAACAAGTTGGTACTAAAGTATAAATGGTTTTATTCTGCTGTTTATAGGCTAGGTGTGTTTTATCTTGCTTCACAAATGAATGTACCAGTATAAGAGTTGAAGAAATGAGAATTAAGATCAGTGTGGCAGAGATCGCTGCTTATAGTCAAAATGTCTATTTCCTGTTCTTCCTAGACACACAAATAGACTGTATTTCTGTCTCTATGGTCTTTAGATGTGTCCTTATGGTGAGTTATCACCATCTGATTATAAGTTGAGAGGATATATATTTCTAGTTTAAAGTTTTGGGGATGATAGTATGGCAGATTGCATTTTTTAATCTAAGTTTTTATTGATGCATTATAAATATTCATAATAGTTGGATTCATTATGCTATACTTATACATGCATATAATATAGTTTGCTAAATCGTCTTCACTAAAGTGCCAGTATCTGCTTTTAAGAATCAGATGTGTCTCCTCCTTATCCTTTCTCCCTCCACAAATTACAGATTGATGATGACAAAGATATTAAAAACAGTGAGACCAGATGGAAGGACACTAGAATCCTGAATCATCATGTAAGAGTTTCTCACTAACCATGAATATTTACTTTCCTTAGACTCTTACATGAGCAAGAGAGAACTTTCTCTCTTATTTGCACCATTATATACTTTACGATCTATTTGTTACAGGATTCAAGCCTATGTAAACCAATGCAGATTTTGTTGACTGAAATTCAAGTTGATTCTCAACAAAACCCTCAAACATGTGGCAACAGCTTAGCAATCAGGCAATAACAAAATAAATTTACCAGACTGGAGAGATAGTTACCTGTAAAGTAAAAATATACACTTTGACAACTTGGAAGGAAGATCATAGATCTAATGAGACTGTAAATCTAGGAGACATAATTTTAAGATACATGTTAGTATGTGTTTGTTCCTTCCAGGTATTATAAGAAAAGATGAGATCAAGCAATGGTTGAAGAGTTTTTGAGCAAAATTAAAGGGAATAAAACAAATTCAAGAAATTGAGGCCTAGCAGAATAGAAATGACAGCTACATTTAAATCTTAAAAAGTTAGAAACAAGAATAACCTCAAGCCATTGAAATTAAAAAATTATTCCATAAACTGAGGGGAGGATTTGAAATAGGGACCCAGGAGAGAGGGAATAATCCACAATATCTGTACACATCCACAATACCACATGGGAACACATATGTTTTCTTGTGGACATCAAGAAAAGTTAAATTCCATATCAAGTATGACACAAAGCTGAAAGTAAAAAACAAGATACATGGGAAACCAAAAGGGAGGAAATGTAAACCAAAGTCGTCATAAAACATAAAGCTCCAGGTATATGGGATATATAGAAAATTATAGGATATCTCTCCTGGGTTGGTATCAAATTATAAAAGCAACCTGTGTCTAAGAAAAAAAATTCCTACAGTACAAGTTGACAAATGTTTATTAGCAACACTAAATTCTCTGTTTGATTCTCAGAGGTTATAAAATGAACGAAGTATAGCACCTGAATCAAAAAATTAGTAAGATACATCAACAAATAGATCCAAAAGTAATTCATAATATAGAGATTAGAAGCAAAGAAGTCACTCACTTAAACTAACTGCACTTCAGAAGTAATGAAGACAATTCTCTTAAATCAACCTAGGGCTTCTGAGAAGTCTTCCTAGTTAGAAAATTGAGCTTTATTGAAGGATAAATGCAAATAAGTCTTAAGAAGAAAAGTAGGAATGGCTCTCAAGGCAAGGGAAATCATATAAGGCAAAGCAAGGAAGCATAAAACTACATCATGAGGGAACTAATAAGTAGAGTCCATCACCAAAGCATAGAGCGGTAAGAAAAAAGCCTGGAAATGTTGGTAGGGGGTCAAATCATATCAAACTTTAAATGCTGTTAAGATTTTTCACTCAACACAGCCTCTTTTATTTTTTGCCAGGAAGCAACCACCTTAAGGAGTGTCACTTGACTTCTAGCTGCCCAGTGAGACTCAGACAGAATATAGTGAATACTTAATACATTTTTAAAATACTATTTTGGTTAATGAATCATTATAAATGAATCCACCTTTTACTGATTTAAAAAGAGTAATTTTCTTTTGTTTTTCTAAATAAATCAACGGTTATGTGATATATTCTTTTAAATCATATAGGAATATTCTGCATCACATGTCAATCATGGATCTTATTTCTAGTCCATGAAAACAAGGAGGAGAAAGAAGAAGGAAGTAGGGGAAAGGAAGAAGAGGGTGAGGTCAAGGTAAGTTAATAAAAAAAATAATTGATATTTATGGAAAAAATACCATGTGTTAGGCATCTAATTCATTGCCTCATATAATTTTCACAACATTCTTCAAGATAATCCATTATTCCAGAAAACTAAAGTTCAGAAAAGCTAAGTGTGAACACTCATTTCATATGTCAATTTGGCAGGGCTACAGAGCCCAGATATGTGGTCAAACATTACTCTGAATGACTCTATGAGCCTCTTCTGGATGAGAAACACTTAACTCAATTGATTTTCAGTAAAGCAGGTTGCTTTCCATAATGTGGGTGAAATTTCATCCAATCAAATGAAAACCTGAATGGAACAAATTACTGATCTCCTTGAGCAAGAAGAAATTCTGCAAATGGATATCCTTCAGACTAGAGCTAAATCACTGGATTTTCCCTGGATCTCTAGCCTACTGGCCCACCCACAGATTTTGGACCTGCCATCATTCATAAACTTCCAAGTCAATACCATAAAAAAACTCATATATACAGCCTGTTGGTTCTGTTTGCTGGAAAATATTGACTAATACAGCAATTAAATTAAGGTCACTCAGTTAATAAAACTTTAAAACACATAACCAGAACTATCTCTTTCCAAAGATAAGACTCTACTAGCTATATGATTTCCCATTAAGTATTTTTAACAATCAATATATTAAAAATGAGAACTATATTTTATATCATGCTTTATAGCTATTTCAATATCTCCTTGTGTACATTGATAAGTAAAACAATCATTTTTTTCCTGGATTGGAGGACTCTTCAGGAATAATGATGAAAATTGATAAAAGATAAACCCACTCTAATTTGTTTAGTATACAGAAGTTTTTTTAAAAATAAATACACAAAATATATTAGGAAAGAATTATCAGTACATATGGTTTCAAGCACTTGTTTGTAAATGTAGCAATGAAATCAGCCCTATGAGACATTTTTTTCCAACACATTTGTTTTAAATAACTATGTCCTCCCACATTTAAGGGACAATTCAAATTCATACCTCCACTGATAAAGGTGTAGATTATGAATGAAGAAACAAATTGAAGAGTAAGATAAATATTAAATCAAATCAATCTATCTCTTTTTAGATTCTTTAGAATATACAATGAGAGTAATTTCATGATACCTCAAGGAAAAATATCAGATATCCATTATCTTATATAATAATTCCACCCCATATAGACAAAAAAGACAGATACAAGAACAAAACATTATAGAAAAATGCCTCGATTATCTGTGAAAGAATGAGGTTTTTCAAGTACAAATTTAGCAATTACTTTAGTATTCACCTTATATATTTTTATTTATATATGACTTATATATGGAATTCCATATATATAGAATGCATTACAATTTTTATTACACATATTGAGCACATTTTTTCATATCTATGGTTGTATACAAAGTATGTCCACACCAATTTGTGTCTTCATACTTTGTATACAACCATAGATATGAAAAATTGTTCACACCAATTTGTTGTCTTCATACCTGCATTTTGGATAATAATGATCATTACATTCCACCATCATCAATAACCCCATGCTCCTTCCTTTCCCCTCCCACTCCTCTGTCCTATCTAGAGTTTGTCTATTCATCCCATGCTCCCACTCCCTATCCCACTATGAATCAGCCTCCTTATATCAAAGAAAATATTCAGCATTTGGTTTTTTTTTTGGGATTGACTTAACTTCACTTAGCATTATCTTCTCTAACTCCATCCATTTACCTTCAAATGCCATGATTTTATTCTTTTATTACTGAGTAATATTCCATTATGTATATATGACACATTTTTTAATCCATTCACCTATTGAAGGGCATCTAGGTTGGTTCCACAGTTTATTATTGTGAATTGTGTTACCATAAACATTGATGTGGCTGTGTCCTTGTAGTATGCTGATTTTATAGACTGAGGAGAAGGACAGCTGTGTCAAAATGGTGGTTCCATTCCCAATTTTCCAAGAAATCTTCATAGTGATATCCATATTGGCTGTACCAATTTGCAGTCCCACCAGCAGTGTATGAGTCCACTTGTTTCCCTGCATTCTCCCCAATATTTATTGTTATTTGTATGCATAATAGCTGCCAATCTGACTAGAGTGAGATGAAATTCATTTCTCTAATTGCTAGTGATGATGAACATTTTTTCACATATTTGTTGACATCATCTTCTGAGAAGTGTGTCTCTTCAGGTCCTTGGTCCATTTATTGATTGTATTATTTGTTTTTGGTGCTTAGCTTTTTTAATTTTTTATGTACCCTAGAGATTAGTGCTCTATCTGATGTGTGAGGGATAAAGATTTGCTCCCAAGATGTAGGCTCTCTATTCACCTCACAGATTGTTTCTTTTATTGAGAAAAAAACATTTTTGTTTGATTCCATCTCATTTATTGATTCTTGAAATTTTAATTTTTGTGCCACAGGAGTCATTAAGGATGTTAGGGCGTTTTCCCACATGATGGATATTAGGGCCTACTTTTTCTTCTATTAGATGCAGGGTCTCTAGTTATATCCCTAAGGCCTTGATCCATTTTGAGTTGAGTTTTGTGTATAGTGAGAGATAGGGGTTTAATTTCATTTTGTTGTATATGGATTTCCAGTTTCCCCAGAACCCATTCGTTGAAGAGGCTATCTTTTCTCCAATGCATGTTCTTGGCACCTTTGTCTAATATAAGATAATTGTAATTTTGTGGGTTAGTCTCTGTGTCCTCTATTCTGTACCATTGGTCTACCAGTCTGTTTTGGTGCCAATACCATATTGTTTTTGTTAATATTGCTCTGTAGTATAGTTTAAGGTCTGGTATAGTGATGCCACCTGCTTCACTCTTCCTGCTAAGGATTGCTTTAGATATTCTGGGTCTCTTATTTTTCCAGGTGTTCAAAACACTAAAAAAACTAGGGATAACAGGAACATATCTCAACATTGTAAAGGTTATCTTCGCTAAGCCTCCAGCCAACATCATTCTAAATTGAGAAAATTGAAGACATTCCCTCTAAAAACTGATAAGCAGAAATAATATTTCTCTTAGATAAGCAGAAATAATATTTTCAAAATGACCATAATACCAAAAGCATATATATATATATATATATATATATATATATATATATATATTGCAATTTCAATCAAAATCCCAATGGCATTCCTTATAGAAATAGAAAAGCAGTCATGAAATTCATCTGGAAAAATAAGAGATCCAGAATAGAATTTTTCAAATATTGCTTTCAAACTACACCCAAGAGGATTATTTACACAGAGAAAACTTACCACTGACTGGAGAAAGTTTGAGGTCCGATAGTATTATTAGTGAGTTTCAAGGCTATAAACAGAAAAATATCTATGCTTTCTTGGGTATTTTTGTTGGTGATTAGGATATAAAGAACCAAACTTGGAAGTATTGATCCACTTTATTATTGATTCAAATATGAAGCAAAAAGTTTCATACTTTCTCATCAAACTCCATATATACAATTGTTAGACTACTTGTCTTAAATATATTCCTAAGTATTGCTTCTGTAATAATACCAGATTAACAAGATTTGCTTTCTATTTAGTTTGGTTCATCTAAAGTGGATTTTCGGATAAAGCAAATTCAAATATGACTAATAGGATAACAGTACTATAATCATACTAGCCCTTACCTGGTTCCCAGCCTCTAATCATCCTGACTGGAATCTATAGATCTTTAAGGGTCTATAGCCAGAGATATTCTATGGTTCCCATAAGCCAATCACTAACACTGTCAGCCCAAACATTAACTTAAGTCTCAAGATTTTTGTCTTAGTTTCCTTGCATAAGTGTTTATTATCTTAACCTGGCTTGATGTCCAACCTTCAAAGATCAGGACCTGCCTTGATTTGAATAGTCTCTTCTTCCTTAACAGGATGGCAGTCTTCCCCTGAATACCAAGTAAGGGAAATAGGGCTCTCTTTCTGCATCACAGATTTTCCTTGGTAAAGAAAATAAGCCTTCCATTGTGTAGAAACTATGAAAAGACCTCATATAAAAAGGAATCTTCCCAAAACAATGCTTATCTTCCTCAAAAATCTTAGCTCCTACTACCCTAATTTCCTAACATGGTAATTAAAAACTATTATCCCCAATGTTTTCCATAGCGTCTCTTTAAATTGGATAGATTGTAGTGACCAATGTAATGTAGTAGAAAGGATTCTGTGTGACTTCCCAGCTAATTGATAATTCAGCTTCCACCTTAATTGCTTTCAAACTCACACTTGGATCCCTAATTTCCATGCAAAAACTCCAATACCTTCAGTCATCATACTGTGAGAAAAGCCAAGCCAAAGGAAGAGGCTACATACAGGTGCTCTGGTACAGCCACAGCTGAGGTCCAAGCCAATATCCAGTACAAGTTCCAGACGTGTTAGAGAACATATCTTCAAAATACATGTAGCTATAAGTCCTATGACTTTTGAATCACATCCAGATATAAATTTTCCCAGCTGAGGGTCCAGACATTGTGAATCAAAGACAAGGTATCTTCCTCTGGGCACTTTCAGAATTCTTGACCAAACAAATCCTTTAATATAATAAAATTGTTAGTTCATTCTAATACTTTCTTCAATGATTTGTTATTCAACAAAAGCAATTGAAGTACCTTGACCAATATCTTCAGTCAGATTTTGGCACAGGCCAAAGAAATATAAACTTTACCACACGCGGAAACAGCTCAAAGAAATCCAAAATTCACCAAAATAGGTTATAAGTTATGACCAACATGTACCATCAGAAACAGTAGGGATGTGAACTAGTACATCTTTAATATATCAGACTGGAAGAGAAATCAAACACTAGATAAGGCATAATTCATTCACATAAGGAAACTCTCCCATGACTCAGGATTTTATGTCCTGGCAAATAAATCTGAAACTATCCTAATTCTCTATTGTATGGTTCCTTAAATTTTAGGCATAATAAGGGATCATAGTACATGAGAGATGGAGAAAGGTGCTGGGAACATATTGGAGAAGTGTTGAAGAGTATCACAAAAATATGCAGATATGAATGAAATCCTATTTATTAACACAAGAAGTCAAATTCCATAGCAAAACTCCTATCATCAACATTAATCTAGAGAAGCCTCATGAATTTCTAGTGATACTAGTGTCTACTCTACTAGTTTATTTTGTATATTGATTTGGTAAAAAGAAGGAATGTTTGGGCTCTTTTGGATAATATAGTCAGATTCTGGATTCTATGATCTCATATAATAAATCCATTCTGCTTTGAATATAGTTGCCAACCATAGTTACCAATAATCCTTAGCACTTTTTCATCTATACCTATACCACTCAAATTTCTGCCTTCATCTTCACATGGTCACTTTCCCTCAGTGTGCATATGTATCTCTAAATTTCTCTTTCCCTATCAGAACAATAACTATCGGATCAGGGCCCTATCCTACTCCAGTATCATCTTAAATTGATTACATTTGAAAATACTCTATTTCCAAATAAAGTCTCACCCCTAGCATCAGGGATTAAGACTTCAATGCATCACACTTTTTTCTTTTATTTATTTATTTTTATTTTATATTTTTTCATTTGTTCTTTTTAAATATACATGACAGTAGACTGTATTTTGACATATTATACAATGCATCTCTTTTGAGGAAAGAGGGACACATTTAACCCACAAATTCCTGGTTAAGATGTATACTTGCCAGGTTATGAAATATAAATCTTATAAAGATTCAGCTGTCTCTCAGAGGATGAGTTTTTAAGGTATCCAAAGAAATAAGCCAGGACATCCCTAAGGTAAAAAACAAGTTACTACACTGTGCATGTCCTATCACTACAAAAGAAGCAAAATTATATTGTATACTTGAAACTTGCTAAGAGAGCAGATCTTAAATGTTTTCACCATCAAAAAAAAAAAAAAGAAAAAAGGTAACTCTTTGAGTTAATAAATATGTTAATTAGTTTTATTGTGACAATCATTTCACAATGTATATCAAAACATCACACTGTATACCTTAAATGTTTATATTTTTGTCAATTATACTTAATAAAACTTGGGGGAAGAAAAAAGAAGCACAGTACTTGGCAGATCTCTTTGTGTTTGTGGCCCATTCCATTCTCTAATATTGCCTTGACCACATCTATCAGGAGACTCAGAAAGCAGCAAATTTTGAGTGGGCAAAAGTGAATTAGAAAAGATACTAAAGAATATATACCAAGCAGACCCCTGGAGTTCCAGAGCAAGGGATGCTTTCTGCAGAATGAAACTATCAGTTCAAAAGCAGCTGCTGACAAAGTCCTAGGCCTACTAGATGCCAAGCATCTGACTATGACACATCAAGAAACTGTTCAACTTAAGTGACAGGTGACCTAGACTCTCATGTCATCTACCTGTTACACCAATACCTTTTCCTAAACTCACACCTATGGCCTCAAAATAAGTTCATATCTACGGTCTCTGTTCTATACACATTGTTACCTGGTGGTTCCATATAGTGGTCTTTATAGGACTTCAGTTGGAGGAAAATATTCCGATAGACAAAGGTTAGAGCAGTTTTCATACTCACATACTTTGTAGGGAGGGGAAAGTAGTATGAGGTAAGGATATACATGGACTTTTGTCAATGGCAAATGGCTTGGCAATGAGTTGTTCAGGGGACTAGAGATAGTGAAGTTGGAAGACTGGACACATAAACGTTTGGGGAAAGATTTTATTAAAATCTTTATTAAAATAAAGATTAAAATAAAGATTTTATTTTATTTTATTACTTATGAAAATGAGCACAAAGCATGCAGATCCTTGATTTTGAAGTACTATACAAAAAATATATGTTTAAGATAATAAATATTCTAAAGGAAACACTACCACAGACTATACACTGAAAAACCAGGTGATCAGTCAGCATCATGCAATAGGACAAAGAAGAAATTAGCATGGAGGCAGAGATAGATAAACTATACATGAGTCCTATGGCATTGGCTTCCTCTCATCACAGATAATCTGCCTACAGCCATTGCTGTGTGTTTTCATGTATACAGTCTTTATTTGCTTTTCTTCTTTCACTAGATAATTCTCCCTACTCTCTCCCTTGAGCTTCCTGAGATCCCCATCTAAATATACAACGCTTACTTAAGTTCTGACAGGGAAGAAACAATCTAGGATTCCTACATTGTAGATTTATTCTGACTTCAGTAATGAGGAAAAGGGAAGAGACAATTAAATGACTACAATGCAATATGAGCTATTAAAGAGCCCCGAAGCAATGTGTATAAACACAGAGCTAGGGACAACTAAACCTGCCCAACAGGTACTACCAGGTAGAGAGAGGGATCTGGGGCACAAAGAAAATAGTGTCTTCAAAGGTGTTAGAGCTTGAGAAAACATGATGAATTAGGGAATGACAAGCAATTAAAATGGCTTTTTTATCAAAGATATCTTTGGGAATAAGATAGCTTTGGGGAAAGAAAGTTAGCATTCCCCATATTTCTGTTGCTTACATGACTTCATTCAACAAATACAATATTAATTGAGTACTTCATTTTGTAAACATCTGCTTGGTTTGATCACACTCAGATTCTGTCCAGAAGCAGGCTATATCCTGGTAGAGAACCAAAAGATGTTTAAAAATATGATGTGCCAAGCATTTCTAGAATGACAAAATTAGGGTGGTACACCTATTTCCCCAAGAGAAACAATAGCTACAGAGAGGAAATATGAAAAAAAAGAGATCAATGATTCACAGGATAGTTTATATTTAACCTGCAGGCCTTATTTCTTACAAGAAAAACAGATTAATTAGCCACCAGCTAGATGCCTTGAAATGTGCTAGGCACTTTATACAGTTTTAAAACTCTGAAAGAAAAAAAATACCTATGAAGGCTTGTCTGGAAGCATTATAGTTCATTCACATGAACCAATGTTCTCAATTCATTGACTGTATTAAACACTCATGCCTTATTAGTACATCTGGATACATCCTCAGAATCTTTTACAACATAGCACATGAGTCAGCCACAGTAGCACACAAGACTTGAACATAAGACAGAACCTCTCTGACATCCCTATTTTAAATTGTCTAAGATAAATTATTGAATTAAACTAGGTCAGATGAAACATGCATATGTCAAACAAATTGTTTTAAATGGCAATTGAATTGCTTTCACTAAAATGCCTTTTATTATTATGCCCTTGGCCTACATTGAAGGATGTTACAAGTTGTGCCCTGATGAACTATATTGTAGTAAATACCAGAGTTACATCACAATTCATCACATTTCAGTATCCATTTTAGAAAGCCAAACTGGAAGAATTTCTATCAGTTTTCAGGACCTTATTAATTTTATTTCAAGGCACTGGTTTCCAGAAAATTCACAACTACATTTACAGACTACCTATAGCAAACTGATAGAAATTCATACATTGCCTTTTTATACTCATCCAACAGAACTTTCTTTTGACTATTACTTCTATGATGGTTGATTTTATTTGTCAACTCAACCAAACCAAGTAGTGTCCAGATTAAATATCATTTTTTGGTCTGTCTGTCAGGATGTTTCTGGATGAGATTAGCACAGATCTAAGTGATAGAGCCAATTATTCTTATATTGTGAGTAATATATTTATTATTCATTTGGTGAATTTGTGGTCAAATTAGACAAATCCTTATACTGAGCATTCTGGTAAGGTATGAAAAAAAGACTGTAGTGTGGTTAATGAAAAGATGTCTAGGAAAGAAAAATGAATTATTTGAAGCTGTAGGTAAACCAAGACAATCTTTAAAGTAAAAATAAACCCAATCCTCATGATCTCTTATTATAAAGGCCTTCTAGTCTTTAACTGATTTAAAAAAATCAAAGGTATTTTCTAGGCACCAGTTATACTGCAGAAAAGCCTTAAGTACATATTTGTATTGGTTCTTCTTAGTTATACATGACAGTAGAATCCATTTTGACATAATTTTACAAGCATGGAATATACTTTGTTCTAATTCAGACCCCAGTAACTCTTCTTCCCCTTCCCTCTCCCTGTCTCCTGGTCCCTTCCCTCTATTTATCTTTCTGACATTTATGCACAATTATTTTTTAAGTTTCTTGTAGATAGTACAATATTTTCTTTAAAAATTGAGGATATTGTTTCTAACTATGTGGACATTACTCAGAACTGACCGGAAATATTTGTGTCCCCTCAAAATAATATAGAAATCTTAAAACCAAGTACCTTACAATATGACTTTACTAGAAGACAAAGTATTTACAGAAGTAACCAACTTAAAATGAGATAAATAGAAGTGGTTATAATCCAATATGACTGATACTTTCATAAAAAGAGAAAATTTGGAAACAGAAACACATAAATGGAGTCAACCATATGAAGATGAAGGCAGATCAGGGTGATGCATATACTAACAATTTATCAGATCTAGAAGAGAAGCATAAAACATGTTCTTCCACATGACCTTTAAAAGGAACTAACACTGCTAACATTTTTATCTCAGACTTCTAACCACCAGAACCAGAGACAATAGATTCATGTTGTTTAATCTGATACTTGTTTTTTATAATTTTGTTATGCCAGTCATATTGAAATAACATAATGTGGAATAATCAAAGGTCAAGACAGTGCAAAAACAAATTTCCAATTGTTTGATATAAATAACCAATGTTTTTAAGGTTCAAAGAACTGTCATATAACTGAAACTGGGATATACCTTCAAACAGACAGATACATACATACATACACATACACACACACACACACACACACACACACACACACACAATCATACATTATTCAGAACCAAAGAAAATTCAAACTTATTTATAAAATAAAATTATACCTATTTATTTATTTAATTTTTTTTGAGAGAGAGAAAGAGTTTTTAATATTTAATTTTTAGTTTTCGGTGGACACAACATCTTTATTTTATTTTTATGTGGTGCTGAGGATAAAATCCAGTGCCCCAGGCATGCCAGGTGAGCACGCTACTGCTTGAGCCACACCCCCAGCCCCATACCTATTTGTTATTAATGTTTTCAACACCTTCTGAGTATCTACTATATGTCCTTCAGAGTATAAGTTTCAGGACATAAATAAGTTAATAAAAGCCTTATCCCCAGCCCTTTCAGAAAATCCACAACATTTGTTACTTATGAGGTGATATTAATTTTGGTCTTTTGTTTGTATTCAATTAAATCTGCTTCACAATAATTTTTCATAAGAAAAATCTCCTTTATCCCAAAGACTATGTTCTATGAACATGTTATGATAGATCCAACTATACAGTAAACATCCAATAACTAACAATTTATAATACAGTCAAATCATACAGTTTTATTCCAAATTAATGATACTATCAATTTTAGCAATTAAATTTTTCCAAGTTAATTCCGTCAGTGGGTTGAATCATTCTGAATAGTCAGATGGAACTGAATTCTGAAAAAAAGAGTCACACACCAGACAAACTCAAAGGCAAAAGTTTTTAATATACTTACCACTTTCAAAGCAAGCATCAAAAATAAGATGTCCTTTCTTGGGTTGTCCACAGTATCCAGCTGGAAGCACTATATATTTGCTCACATTTCCTCCGATGGCATCATCATTTCCTGTATCATTGCCTATTTAAAAAAAAATATAACATGAAACAGAAATTGAAATATAGTTGGCAATACAAGTCCAATAAGATTTTTACCACTATCTTACCATCTTTCCCACTCATGGCAGGGGGAGCAATTAAAAACACATTCTGATGCAGAGAAAGAGATATATTCTGAAATCAGAAAGATATTAGCTGAGATCTCACCTCTACTGCATACTAATTTTCCGTGAACCAAAGTAATCAACCCTTAACTCTCAGTTCCTCTAATTAATAAAAAAGAGGATAGATGGGGCCTGGTGGCAAACTCGTGTAATCCCTGTGGATTGGAAGACTGAAATGGCAGGACCATGAGTACAAAGTCAGCCCCAGCAACTTCTCGAGGCCCTAAGCAATTCAGCTAGACCCCTGTCTCTAAATAAAATATTAAAAAGGGCTCAGGAATGTGGCTCAGTGGTTAAGTACCCCTAGGTTCAATCCACTGTACCAAAAAAAAAAAAAAACAGAGAGAGAGAATAGGACAACCCATTTTCCAAAGCTGTGTTATGAGAATTAGATTTAAAAATATCTAGGATCATTACTGAAATCCAAGAATGGGTCATCAAATTGTATCAATTATTTAATAATTCATATTGTATCTAATTTGTCACATATACTCAATTTAGTTTATTGTATAAGTAGCATTATGTCTTCTGAATGTTCTATTATCAAAAACAATTTGAGATCTACAATATTTTACCACATAATCATCACCACTGCATTAAGTACATTCACAAATATCCCATGCATCCTAATATTTTAGCAAAGACAATTCAGTAATAAATGATTTTAAGTACTACTACAACAATATTTTTAAACAGCTTTACATATCCAGTGAGCTGCTATTCTTCCCTTCCTCACCTTTATTGTGTGTTAGCATCCATATAGCAAACATTCAGCCTTTGATTTGGGGGGATTGACTTATTTCACTTAGCATGATAGTCTTCACTTCCATCCATTACCAGAAAATGCCATAATTTCATTCTTTATGGATGAGTAACATTCCATAGTGTATATGTACTACATATTATTTATTTATTCATCTGTTGAGGACACATAGGTTGGTTTCACAACTTAGCTATCATGAATTGAGATGCTATAAATATTGATGTGCCCACATCACTGTAGTATGCTGATTTTAAGTCATTTGGGTATATAAAAAAGGAGTGGGATAACTGGGTACATAGTGGTTCAATTCCAAGTTTTCTGAGAAATCTCTATATTGAACTAATTTGTAGTCCCACTGGCAATATATGAGTGAGCCTTTTTGTCCACATCCTTGCCAACATTTATTGTTGCTTCTATTCTTAATGATTGCCATTCTGACTGGAGAGGGAATACAAGAGTAGTTTTAATTTGCATTTCTCTAATTGCTAGAGATATTGAACATTTTTTCATTTATTTGTTGACCATTCTTATTTCTTCTCCTGTAAAGTACCTGTTCAGTTCTTTTGTCCATTTATTTGTCGGGTTATTTATTTTTCTGGTGTTAAATTTTTTTGCTCTATCTGAGGTGCAAGTGGTAAGGATTTTCTCCCATTAGTAGGCTCTCTCTTCATATTCTTGATTATTTCCTTTGCAGTGAAGAAACTTTTTAGTATAATACCATCCCATTTATTGATTCTTCATTTTACTTCTATGCTTTAGGAGCCATGTTGAGGAAGTCAGTTCCTAAGCCAACATAATGGAGAGTTGGACCTACTTTTTCTTCTAGTAGGCACAGGGTCTTTAGTCTAATGCCTAGGTCTTTGATCCACCTTGAGTTGACTTTGTGCAGGGTGAGAGATATGGGTTCAATTTCATTCTACTACATTTAGATTTCCAGTTTCCCAGAAATATTTGTTGAAGATGCTATCTTTTCTCCAATGTATGTTTATGCACCTTTACCTAGTATGAGATACCTGTATTTATGTGGGTTTGTCTCTGTGTCTTCTATTCTGTTCCATTGACCTTCATTCTGTTTTGGTACCAATGCCATGCCATTTTTGTTACTATAATTCTGAAGTATAATTTTAGGTCTGCTATTGTGATGCCTCCTGCTTCACTTTTCTCACTAAGGATATCCTTGGCTATTCTGGGACTTATTTTTCAAAATGAATTTCATGACTGCTTTTTCTATTTCTATGAAGACATCACTGGAATTTTTTTTTTTAACTTTGGGCGGGACATCACATTTTCTTTTTTTTTCTTTTTTTTATTGTTAGTTGTTCAAAACATTACAAAGCTCTTGACATATAATATTTCATACATTTGATTCAAGTGGATTACGAACTCCCATTTTTACCCCATATACAGATTGCAGAATCATATCGGTTACACATCCACGTTTTTACATACTGTCATAGTAGTGTCTGTTGTATTCTGCTGCCCTTCCTATCCCCTTCCTATCCCCCCTCCCCTCCCCTCCCCTCTCTCTACCCCATCTATCCTAACTCATTTCTATCTCTTGTTTTTTTCCCTTTCCCCTCACTTCCTCTTATATGTAATTTTGTATAACAATGAGGGTCTCCTTCCATTTCCATGCAATTTCCCTTTCTCTCCCTTTCCCTCCCACCTCTTGTCCCTGTTTAATGGTAATCTTCTTCTCATGCTCTTCCTCCGTGCTCTGTTCTTAGTTGCCCTCCTTATATCAAAGAAGAATTTGGCATTTGTTTTTTAGGGATTGGCTAGCTTCACTTAGCATAATCTGCTCTAATGCCATCCATTTCCCTGCAACATCATTGGAATTTTAATAGGAATTGCATTAAATCTGCATGACACCTTTGGTAGTATGGCCATTTTGACAATATTAATTCTGTCTATACAAGAATATATGAGATTTCTCTATCTTCTAAGGTCTTCTTCAATTTCTTTCTTTGGTGTTCTGTAGTTCTCCTTGTAGAGTTCTTTCACTTCTTTTTTATATTGAGTCCCAAGTATTTTATTTTTTAGGCTATTGTGAGTCAGATAGTTTTCCTGATTTCTCTTTCAGCTGATTCATTTTTGGTATATATGAATGCAACTGATATTAATTTAAATCCCTGCTACTTTGCTAAATTTGTTTATGAGTTGTAGAAGTTTTCTGGAAAACTTCATTGCATTAGACAAACAGGGATTAAAAAGAAGGGAGGAGGATGAGAATCAGAAAAACAGTAGAATGAATATGGTAAATCTTTCCTATGGTCATATATGAAAACATAACCAGTGAAACTCCACATCATGTACAACCTCAAAAATGGATCCCAATTAGAATGAGTTATACTCTGTGTATATGTCAAAAGGTACCTACTGTCTTGTATATTTGAAAAGAACAAATTAAAAAAGATTCATCTAAAAATATATGATTAGAAAAAAGATAAGAGATGGACACCAAATATAGATAAATAGATAATAGAGAGACATACTGCTTCTGAAAACTTTAGGTGGGCATGATTTTCACCTTTACTTTAACAGTTGACATAAAGGTCACCCCTTTTAATTTACAAATGTTGACAATGAGTATGAGAGTAAATTAATATTAGCAGCTAAAAAATGTGCATTAAAATGGCATCCAATCAGATAAATTCTAGCACCTATTGTGCATATTTTAGGTTTCCCATTTTCAAAATTATAAGAATAGATACATTGGCATTTTAAGGACTACAAGTATACTTAAATATATTAAAGTAAATATTATATATGTTCATAATGTCTATATATACATATATATAAAGATACTTTCAATATTTCACTGACAAATGTATGTATGAGACATAAATTCATCAAATGTTAGAAGCTGATACTAAAATAAGCTTGATATTTATGCTAATTTGGTCAAAAATCAGGGGAAAATAAAAAATCTTCCCATAATGATCATACCTTACTTTTGATAAATAATTCACTTAAAATCTGTGACAATTATATGGAGAAATATGGTGTTATATTAGGTTGGAAGTTTTCTTAAAGTGACTTATTTTTTAACATTTTAGAAGTTTTAATCCACTTAATATGTAAAAAAAATGGAAAGAAAATAATTTTCAACTTACAAAAAAATCCCAATGAAATGCTAAACCATAACTTCCTCAAATCCATCACAGAACTGACATTAGAATGTAAAGCAAATCACCAAATATCAAAGAAAATCAGGCCCCACAAAAAAGAGAGAGGATGACTCTTCTATGGTAGGGCACTGGAAGAAGAAATACTGGTTCCCCTTGCAAGTAAATAAGAATCTTAAGGTAGTTTTTTTTTTTTAATTATGAAAGGTAACATACAGGAAACATGAGCTTATAGAATACTGGGAATCACAAACATATGAGAAATTCATACCCACTTTCAGAATCTTCCACATAGGCCCCTATCAGTTGTTCTAGAGAGATATCAGAGCCAGAGCACTAAACTCAAAACTGCACTTATTTGTGGTACATGCCCAAAGAAGAGGGGTGGCTTTTGTTATCAAGAGACATGAAGCTCTTCCAATGTTCTTGTCTCTTATCATAAGTAAGGCCTTATGCCACTAAGGGAGAAACAGCAAATTTTATCATTTCAGTACACAAGTGAGAAACAATTCAGGAAGAGGAACAATAAAAGTAACATCCTCTACACCTGGAGGAGAATCAGGAAACAGTCCCAGGCCCAGGATTCTACACTGAGACTTTTAGAGGCTTCCTACATCATGGGAAGGAGGAGAAATCAATTTCACACAAGATCTATCAAAAATTAAGGCAAAGTTTGATGGCACAGGAAAAAGAAGCAAGATCATTTTTAAAACCCACCTCAAAACCAGGGATTATAGGTCCTTTCTAATACTGAAGCTAGACTAATACAACAGAACATACTCCTGCTCTCTCAAAACAAAACTAGCAAGCATGGAATATGCAATGGTCATCTACTTCTTGAGTATGAACATAAGCATAGAAAGAAATGCCCATGTGGCACAGTTACCTAAAAAACACAAAGTTTAGAGTGGAACAGAACATTGAAGAAAAATTCTCAATCACCTCAGCCAGTCTCTACCCTCAAGAATAAAATAATGCTGGAAGAATTTGAAGCCAGTGGCAAAATGAAAGTAACCATAGTATCGAAAACAGCTTAATTCCTGACTAGGTTGACATAAATCCACACAATGACCTAGGAAAAAAGAGTATCTATTTTCTAGTGAAAAACAGTATTTATATAATTCTCTACTGTTTCAACTGTATATTCAGCATTTAATCAAAAATTGTGAAACCAACCTATTACAGCCAAGTCTGACAAAGGAAAACCTTCTAGGAGTTTCCATCTTGCTGACATGTATAAACTGTTTTCTAGTCCATGTTACTCAGGATGTTTTAGAGTCTTGGCTACTGCCTGAAATAAACTTATAACTAAGAATATCTAAAAAGAAACTGTGGAACATACAAAAATCAAGAATAAACAATCTATTTGTGGAGAGAATACAGTAAGCAAAACCAGACTCAGAAATGACCAGATATTGGATGAATTTTTTAATTAAGATTGATATGTTAAAATCTCTAGTGAGTGAAAAAGGAGGATAAACTCATAAATAAATGAGAAATTTCATCAGAGAGGCAGAAACCACAATAATAAGCTAAAAAGAATTGATAAAACTAAAAAATACAGTAGTAAATATTTTTAAAAGTCTTTAAAGCATTTATCAGTAGACTTGACATAGCTGAAAAATAAATCAATTAGTTCTTGATGTATAGAAATAAGCTGAACAGCAAGAAACAGGAAAAAGAAAAGAAAAAGAAACAGAGAATATACCACACAAGAACTGTGAAACAAAATCAAAAAAAGCTGTATGTATAAATGCGATTCGAGAAGAGATTTGAGAGAAAATGACATTACAACATCTAAGAATTTTCCAGATTATGAAAGATATTCAGCTACAGATCCATAAAGAATATAATAGAATAATTTTTAAGCTATATAAGTAATATTAAAAACCCACAGTTTATTATGATTTATAACTTAAGTGATTTCAGTTCAAGATCAATTGGCCCTGTGGCTATGTTTCCATGGAAGTACAACATCATGGCTGGACATGACAGAGAGGCCTTCATGGGAAGCAAAAAGAGAGAAAGGAGCAAGAGCCTCAATATTCCCTTCAAGTGCATGCCTTAAAATGACCTAACTTTGTTCCAAAGGCCCTATCAAAGTTTTCACCACCTCCCATTAACAGCTAGGTGGAAGGCCAATCCTTTAACATGTGGGCCTTTCCAGGACATTTCAGATAAAAACTATAGCAACAAGATGTCAATGCTCTGCAAATTCAACAACCTCACAAGAAAATACTCAGTGAGCACAATCTAATATTTACATGGAAAACCTGTATAACTAAAATACAATAGTTTTAAAAGAATCACAAGGGGGGTTGGAGAATAGACATCTCTTCAGCTAATTTTTAAAAATACAAAAGCAATTCAATCTTTTGAGGAAAATATTTACTAATTCATAATCAGTAATCCATAATCTAAAAGTAACCTTACATAATACATGAAAATTAAAATGAATAAAATGCCTAAATGTGAAACATAAAACTATAAAACTTCTAAAAAGAAAATATATGGATTAAATATACACAAAAGAATTAAGTTGGATACATACTTTATATTATATACAAAAATTAACTCAAATGGATCAAAGACCTAAATTTGAGAGCTAAAACTAGCAAATTGTTGGAATAAACTTAAGAAAATTTTTCATGATATTGATTTATAATTTGTCAATGAGTTGTCACATATCACATGTGATAAAGGATTAATACAAAGAATATATAAAGATCTCCTAAAGCTCAGTACAACAACAAAATTTACAAAATAGAGGACTTAAATGAAAAATTTTCCAAAGAAAAAATGCAAATGATCAAAAAGCACATGAAAATATGATCATCAACACTAGTCATCAGAAAAATGCCAATCAAAAACAACATGAAATATCATTTCACATTCACTAGAATGGCCATTATTTGAAAGAGAGAGAGAGGGAAGGAAAGAAAGAGAAGGGAGGGAGGGAGGGAGAGAGGAAGAAAACAAGTATTGGTAATTTCTGACGGGAATGTTAAAGGGTATGGCCATAATGGCTCTTCATAAATTAAACATAAAATTACCATGTGTTTCAGTATCTTCACTTGTATGTAAAAACTCAAAAGAAATGAAATCAATGATTCAAACACAATGCACTCTATTATATAAAGCAACATTACTCATGATAGACAAAAAATGAAAACAACTTAAGTGCCCATAAACAGTGAATATTTTTAAATGAGATATGTACATATCACAAATATTATTCAGCCATGAAACTAATCAAATTTTGATACATGCTACCACATGGATGAACCTTGAAAACATTATTCTAAGTGAAATAATCCAGATATAAAGGATAACTATAGACACCTAGAATTTTAATATTCATAAAGAAAGTAAAATAGAGGTTACCTGGGGCTAGGAGGAGAAGATAATAAAAATTTATTCTTTGATGGGTACAAACTTTATGAAGAATGATGAAAAAGTTCTGGAAATGGACATGAGTGATGGTTATACAAAATTACAAATGCACTTTATACCAATGAAATTACATTTACTATGGTAAATTTATGTTTTGTTTATTTTACCACAATAAAAAATCACCCAAAATTCTAAAACATGAAATAATGGGAAGTGTCTTTAAATTTATTTATAGATAGATAGATATCATAGATAAGATACAAAGATCACAACCCACAAAATAAAAAAGTTATAAATTGGACCTTATCAACATTAAAAATTGAGATTGAAAAATAACTTTACAACACATATATCAACTTTACAATCACATATATATGTTATATATATATAACACTCATATATATTCTGTAGGTTATATAAATTCATTAAAAGAATTAACAGTCAATTGGGAAATACAAATTGAAACTAAATGTAATATTACCATACACTTATTAGAAAAGTTAAAATCAAAGGAAAAGGGTTGATAATAATGAAGAGCATTTGAAACTTTTATACATTCTGAGTAAGAAATGCAAAATATCATAGCTGCTTTTAAAAAGTTTGGTATTTTGGTATTTTATTATAAAGTTAAATATACAACCTAGTATTCCATTCCTAAGTATTTATCTGAGAGACATAAAAATCTACATGTGACTGTTTATAGAAGTTAATTCATAATTACCAAAACCCAGAAACAATTCAAATGGTTTCAACTGATGAATGTAGTAGCAGTTGATGGTACTTCCACACAAAGGAATAATAACCAGCAATAAACATGAGCAATTTGCTAATACCTATGACAATAAGACTGAATCTCAAGTATATTATACTAAGTGGAATAAGTCTGTCTCAAAAGGCTTTATCCATTATAATATGTTTATATAATATTTTAGAAAAGTCAAAACCTTAAGTATTTTTTAAAAATCACTGGTTAGATATGCAGGCAAGAAAAAGGAACTGACTATAATGTCATCAAAATTTTGAACCCTTAAATACCTTAGCTAAGTTATTCAGAACATCATCTCATCTGCTAGAATGCATACTAAGTGTGTATGGGGTTAGGTCTGCAACAATGATATGAAAATTATTCCAAGAATATCCCTAAGGTCCTCATAGGGACAGTGGAGAAGAAGGAAGTTGCTAAGACAACTTGTATTAGCCATGAGAAAATAACAAAGACCAACCTATACTTCTTTCATTAACTACTAGAAAATAGACAACTGCATGTAAAAAATAATTCCTTTCATACTTGGATGATAAACAGTGCAAACCTGTGAAGCATGAAAGAATGTATGAAACGAAGTAAGGCTGACAATAGTCCCATATTTTAAAATAGTGACCCTTGGGCTGGGGATGTGGCTCAAGTGGTAGCGTGCTCGCCTGGCATGCGTGCGGCCCCGGTTCGATCCTCAGCACCAAATACAAACAAAGATGTTGTGTCTGCCAAAAACTAAAAAATAAATATTAAAAATTCTCTCTGTCTGTCTCACCTCTCTCTTTAAAAAATAAAAAATAGTGACCCTTTCTAGAAGATGATGCAGTAAAAAGAGTTCCTAAGCTGAATATGTTGGGTTCTCTGAGTTGAGGAAACAGAAATAAGACTTTGAAGAGACTGAGGTAACTTATATTTGGGGGTCAGAACACTGAAGAAGAGGGAGCAAACCTGCATAATAACTTCCTGAATCTTTGAATATTAAGTCACATAGAGTGAAACTTCACAAAGCTAGGCAACGAATGACCTAAAAGTTATAGACTAAACAATTTCTAAAATGCATGCAGTGCTGGTAAACTTCAAGTTGCAATAGCCAGAGTGGAGAATTCATATTTAAAACTTTAGATAGCAGATAGATACTAGATATGAACACTTGGAAACTGGAAGTTGAAACATGTCTAGGTACACCAAAAAACATAAAATACAATCTTAAATTTAGCAAGTTATGTATAAAATTTTTTGCAGAAAAAAAATACTGCTAACAGAAATTAAAGAATTCTTAATGAGGAGTTTGTAACTGGGCTGTGAGGTGCTCTAAACCTTGGTGGACCTTGCTGCCTCTGTCTCTTTAATGCAAGGGGAAGCGATGGAAAGGGGTGGAAAATGGTAGAGCTGTAGATGTTACTAGAGGAGGAGACTGCAACTGGTAAGAGGGCACTGATAGAGTTACCAGAACCTGACCCAGGTTGCAGACTACTGTGACAACAACTATACACTGGCTACAGACAAGACAAAAGCTTTAGAAGACACCAAAGCATATGCAACACATTCTCTACCTATCAAATAAATGCACTGGCCAACAATGTACTCCAACTGGTGGACATCCAGTCCTCTTAACTTCAGAAAACACAGTCTTCCATCAATCATACCTCATAGATTGTGTATATTGATAAAGAGAAAGTATCTCAAAGAGAGATTGGTATTTTGACTGAAAATAAGAATACATCAAGAACTCACAAAATACTAGCACCTGCAAATATGGAGCACCCTGTAAGATATATTTGGAAATCTATCAACTACACAGTTCTGGATGATGTGGGCCATGGTGTCCAGCATGGAAATAACCACTCTGCCAGAACTGTCACACTGTTGAGAACAAATCCTCCTACTCAGAAAACAACAAGTCCTCCCATGTCTCAGGCCAGGGTACGTTGGGAAGGAATACTCCTTATAAATCCCTGGAACCTGATAAACCCCCAACATTTCCTAATGACTATATAACCAGTCCTGCAAGACTTGGAAGTCAGCATAGTCAAGGCAGGACAGCTTCTTTAAATAAGACACCAAGGACACACAGTATAAATAATAGAGGTAGTGGAAGTTGAGAAAATAATAGAGGCAAGTAGTATTGGTGGCATTCCCACTGCTGTCCCTACACCTTTACCACCCACTGTTGGATCAGCTCCTGGTTCCCAGTATGGCACAATGACCAGGTAGATTTCTACCACTTCTTCGACATCTACTGGTGTAAACAGACAAACTGTTCCCGCTGTCACTGCTCAATTTTCTGCTCAGCCTCATGTTAATGGAAGTCCACTGTATTCCCAAAATTCAATAGCTGATAGACCAAACTCCACCACCTTCATCGCCACCAGATGACATTCCCAAGTTTGATGAATTTCTACCCTCACTCCCACCTCCTCCAGTGGACTATGAAGATGAGGATAGCTACAGTAGTTTCAGTATAATGATCTATATGCAGATGGAAATCCTGCCTGGGCCCCAAAGAATTATATTTAGAAAGTTGTTGCAATATATGATTATACAAAAGTTTATTAAAAAACTGTCATTTATGGATGGTGCAATCATTTATGGAATAAAGGAAAATGATGATGCCTACTATGAAGGAGTCTACAACTGAGTGACTGGTCTCTTCCCTTGGAACTACATTGAATCGATCATGCACTATGCTGATTAATTATTTCTTTTCTTTCATTTATTTTTCTTTTAAAGTAGGTTCTTATTATTGAGTCATACTGTGAAACTATTATGGTTAATTCTTGATATTTAAAATGTGCACATATTTTCAAAACATGCTGTTTTGTTGGTATATTTAATTTCCACCTGTAAGTATAAATCTTTTATGCTCATGTACTACACATTGTTAATTTTATGATCAGCCTACATTTTCTGGGGAATCAGGGTATATTTAACAAATCATTATTCAGATTGTACCATTACATGTTTCAGTGTGCATAGTTACTAATACTATATAAGACTAATATTTAAAAGAAAACATAAATGTTGGTGCTAGTCATTGTTTTTGTTTAGATTCTCATTTAAAAAATAGTTTAAAGCATGCATAAAAATATATGTTTTGAAATATACTTAAAAATTCTAAGATGCTTCTAATTTGTGGAATACTTACCTGACATATTCATTCTAGGTGAGTCTCTAAGGTATACATGCAAAACAAAACAAAAAGCATTATGTGTAATGTAATTTATACCTAAGTCTTTTAATGAGTGAATTTGCATTATAAATTTTTTCCATTCATAAATACATAAGTAAACCAAACTTTTTTTTCTTTCCTTCACGGGTTTGCTTTTTTAAACAATACAAAACTGATTTAGTGCATAATTACAGTTCTATTTTCTCAATATAATAACATGGAAAGAAATTTAGCCTTATCTCAGTCTGCCCCAATAGGAATACGATGGATTTTTGAAGATTTAAAATCTAAAATGGTTATTTACAAGTAAATTTACTGAATTACTTTTTAAAAGTAACTTTTGAATCTAAGAAAATTGCCAAAAGTGTGGACATCCTTCTATAGGTAAAAATCTTAAGGATTGTCATATTAGTCCTTCAGTTTTACAGTGGATTGTTCTAGTACACTGGTTCAATGAAAGGAAATTTTAAGTATCTTTTACACATTGTAAAAGTGGGTGTGATTAATTTGTGAATAGGCACTATGTAATTCATTACCTAGCACTAGGAACATTAGATTTTAAAATAAAATAATTTAAAAAGAAGATGGGTCTTGTATTGATCCATGAACACAGTGAGATATACCTAACCACCAGATTGTATTAAAATGAAACACATACACTTTGTGTTTCTCCCTTTAATTTAAGGAAAGATTAGAAGGATGTTTTCTCTTCTTTTTGTACAATTCTATATTGCTTAGGATATTAAAGTAGAGCACACAGTGTGGGTTTCTGTGTATTATTTGAATTTCAAATTACAATTATGTACTGAGTGTTACAGACTTCCATCATAGTTAATGGTGAGACTAGAACAAAAAAAAATTCTTAAAATTAAAGACCATTATTACCCAATCAATGTGACTATTTCATATGCATTTTGCAACTGTTAAAAGTAACTTTAGAATCTAAGAAAATGTGCCAAAAGTGTGTATACAAAAGTGTGCCACTGTTAATTTCAAACAAATAATTATTAGTAATCAATTATTTGCCATCTACTTCTCTTTTTTCAAATGGAATGTTCTCTTAATTTGTATATAACCTGTTATCTAAATTTTATGGACTGTCTTTTAAAAATAAACTGTTCTCCTATTAAGAAAGTGCCCCTAATGAAATAATAAGATATATCATGTTCATACATTAGAAAATTCTTCACTGTTAAAACAATAACTTTCAAAAAATTGATCTCTGATTACATGCAATCTAAATCAAAATTTCCACAGGTTTTTAAAATAACCAAAAAGTTGATTCTAACATTTATAAGCAAACTCAAAAGATTGAAAATAGTCAGTTTCAAAAATGAAAAATCTGAAGAGCTTATATATCAAGACGTACTTTAAAGCTCCAGTAATCAAGGTGAGTTTAGTAGGATAGACATATAAATCAGTGTATAAGAATGGGGAGTCCAGAAAGCTAGGTGTGGTGGCACAAGCCTGTAATCCCAAAGGCTGTGGAGGCTGAGTCAAGAGGATCACAAGCTAGATTAAGCATCAGCAAGGCACTAAGCAACTCAGTGAGACCCTGTCTCTAAATAAAATACAAAATAGGGCTGAGGATGCGGCTCAGTGGTCAAGTGAGTGCCCCTGAGTTCAATCCCCAATACCAAAAACAAACAAACAAACAAACAAAAAACAATGGGGAGTCCAGCATTTCTACACACATTTTGTCAGTTAGGCTCTAACAAAGCTGCAATGGTAAATCTGGAAAGAATGATTTTTACAAATAGTGCCAGAAGAACTGAACATCTTTTTAGGGAAAAATGAATCATCCTGTCCTCACACCTTACACAAAAATTATCCTAAAATTGGTCACAGACCTACTGCTAAAACTGTAAAACTTGTAGCAAAGAAGAATCTTTACAACCTTGGCATAAGCAAAGATTTCTTAGATAAATAACAGAAAAAAAATGTTAACCATAAAAGAAAGGAAAACTCATAACTAAGAATGGGCACAAGAGAGCTTTTTTGGGTGATTAAAATGTTATATAACTTGATATTGGTGGAATTTACATGGGTGTATATATATTTGCCAAAATTCATTAAATTGCATGCTTAACAAGAAAAATTGTTATTATAAGTAAATTATACCTCAATAAAGTTTGCTATTAAGTGTTTAAAAGTGAAGTGATCATAATTAATATTAATATCATAATTAATTCTAGCTTCATGTGATATATATTAAATAAGTAAAATTATATATATATATATCTATCTCCATACATACAGACACAGTAAGACTGCCTATGACTCATTTTTAAAAAACTCGTTCTCATTTCCTACCTGCAAATATTCTTAAGCATTTCTGGATTTAGTTTGTGTGTTATTGTACACAAGATCTTTAAACATCTTATTTTAATTTATTAACATCTAAATGTATACATTGACACTCTTAATATAAGGTAATGCCTTGTGTACTTTATTCTGATTCTCTAACAGGCTTTTTAAGATATATTATTTTAATTATAAGAATGCCTCTTTTGTTGTGCTTGATTCTATTGCATTTTTCAGATATTGCATCTGGTACAACTTGAAGGTTTGTGGCAACTTTATACAGAGAAAGTCAATTGATATCATTTTTCCAATGACATATGCTCATTTCAAGTCTCTGTGCCACATTTTTAGTAATGTATCCTCACTTCTCCATTGATTGTACATTTCCCTATCAATCTCTACTCAGCCATCTCTACACCCTGAGACAGAATAACACTGAAGCTGGACCAATAATTTTAATAATTTTGCAGTTGCCTATAATTATTCAAGTGAAATTGAAATTGAACCAGTTAATAATCTTACAATAGCCTATAAATGGCGAAGTAAAAGAAGAGTAGCATAATTCACAGTTTAAATAGAAAATTACAAATTATTAGTCTTAGTAAGGAAATAATGTCAAAAGCAGAAAAGGGCTGAAAGCTAAGATTCATGTGCAAAACAGCCAAGTTTTGAATGCAAAAGAGAGTTCTTGAAAGGTATTAAAATGCTACTCCAGTGAACACACAAATAATAAGAAAGCTAAACATATTGCTGGTATGGAGAAAGTTTTAGTGATCTGGATAAAAGATCAAACCAACCAACAAAATTCCCCTATAGTCTACTGCAAAACAAGGCCCTAACTCTTCTCAATTCTATGAAGGCTGAAGAAAATCTGAAGCTAAGAGGTTGGTTCATGAATTTTAAAAAGACAAGCCATATCTGTAATATAAAAGTGCTAAGTGAAGAACAAGTGTTGATATGGAACTTGAGGTAAGTTATTCAGAAGATCTACCTAAGATAATTAATGAAGTTGACTTCACAAAACAACAGATTTTTAGTGAGATGAAATAGCTTTATATTGAAAGAACATGCCATCTAAGACTTTCATAGCTAGAAAGGATAAGTCAATGACTGGATTCGAAGCTTCAAATGACAGGCTGACTTTCCTTAGGGGTTAATGCAGCAGTTGATTGTAAGTTGAAATCAATACTCATTAACAAATCCAAAAATCTCAGGCCTTAAGAATTTTGCTAAAACTACAGGAACACAGCCACATCAATGTTTATAGCAGCACAATTCACAATAGCTAAACCTAGATGCCCTTCAGTAGAGGAATGGATTAAAAAATGTGGCATATATATACAATGGAATATTACTCGGCAATAAAAGAGAATAAAATCATGGTATTTGCAGGTAAATGGATGGAGTTGGAGAAGATAATGCTAAGTGAAGTTAGCCAATCCCAAAAAGACAAATGCCAAATGTTTTCTCTGATATAAGGTGAGTGACTCATAGTGGGGTAGGGAGGGGGAGCATAGGAGGAACAGATGAACTCTAGATAGGGAGAGGGGTGGGAGGGGAAGAGAGGGGGCAGGGGATTAGCAAGGATGGTGGAATGTGATGGACATCATTATCCAAAGTACATGTATGAAGACATGAATTGGTGTGAACATACTTTATATAAAAACAGTGATATGAAAAATTGTTCTGTATATGTGTAATAAGAATTGTAATACATTCTGCTGTCATGTATTTTAAAAATAAAATCAATTAAAAAATTTTACTAAATCTACTCTGCCTGTACTCTGTAAATGGAACAAAAAATGTGGACAAAACCACATAAGTTTACAAAATATTTGAAGCGCACTTTTGAGAGATGCTGCTCACAAAAGAAGATCATTTTTAAAATATGACTGTTCATTTGATGATTCATCTGGTCACCCAAGAGTTCTCTGATGGAGATATATATCAACAAGGATAATGTGTCATACCTATTAACAACAAAAGATTTAGAATATTACGTAAAGTAGTTGATAAGCAGAAACAGAATTTGAGTGAACTGACTCCAATTTTTGAGAGAAGTTCTGCTTTGAGTAAATTGCTATCAAACAGATTCATACCATAGAGAAATCTTTTATTAAAGGAAGAATTCATCAATGTGACAAATTTCATTATTGCCTTATTTTAAGAAATTGGCAGTCCCACCAACCTTCAACAACCATCACCCTGATCACTCAGCAGTCATTAACACTGAGGCAAGACCCTTCACCAACAAAACAATTACAATGCGCTGAAACCTCAGATGATAGTATTTTTCAGCAACAAAGTATTTTTAACAAAAGTATATACATTGTTTTAACAGATGATGCTATTACACACAAGACTATAGTATAAGCTTTATTTTTTCTTATAATTATTAACAAATACTAACTGCACAAATTCATGGGTTCTATTGTGATAATTCCATACATGAATGCATCATGCTTTGATCCACCACCCCTTCCCCACCTCTTACCTTAACCTTTCTCCCCATACCCCTGGTCTTTGTCGATTCCATAAAAGTTCTTAATAGTCCCTTTTCTAATTCTAGGTCATCTTTTTAGTTGTTGTTGTTTTTGATGGTTTGTTACCTTTTTTCTTTTTGTTTATTTTTAGTTATCACAAATGCAAAAAATATGCAAAACTTGTCTTTCTATGACTGGCTTATTTCACTTAACATGATGTTCTTTATTTCTATCCATTTTACTTCAAGTAACAGGATTTATTTTTATACCTGAATAATACTTCCTTGTATATATATCATATTTTCTTTACTCATGCATCTATTGATGGACATACAGGATGATCCCATATGTTGACTACTGCAAATACTGTTGCAATAAACAAGGGCATGCAGATATATCTTTTGTAACTTAATTTCCTTCAGATCATATGCTAGCTATTTTTAGTTTTCTAACAAACTGCCACATTGTTTTCCCCAGTAAGTTTACTAACTTACATTACAACCAAAAGTGTATGAGGGTTTCATTTTCCCAAAATGCTCTCCAATATTTGTTTTCTTTGGCTTTTTATTTGTTTGTTTTGTTTGTTGGAAGGGATTGGTGTGTTGTGTTTTGCTTTATTTGATATTAGCCATTCTGACTGAGATAAAGTTTCAATGTGGTTTTTATTTGCATTTTTTAAAATATTTTTAAATTATAGATGGACACAATACCTTTATTTTATTTTTATGTGGTGCTGAGGATTGAACCAAGTGCCTTCCACAAGCAAGGTGAGCACTCTACCACTGAGCTACAACCCCAGCCCTGACTTGCATTTTTTGATAGCAAAAGATGTTGAGCATTTTTTCAGTTTTTTACTGGCCATTTATACTTCTTTTGAAAATTGTTAGCTCAGATAACTTTTTTTTTATATTGCCTATTCTTTCATTGTTAAGGTTTTTTATTTATTTATATGTTCTGGATATTAATGCTCTGTCAGACAAGTGGTTTGCAAGGATTTTCTCCCAGATGTCTCTTCACTCTGTTGACTGTTCCTTTCTCTATGCAGAAGCTTTATAATTTCATGTAATCTCATTTTATCAATTATTTCTTTTGTTCCTGAACTACTGCAGTCCTACTCAGGAAATCATTTCTTGGGACAATAATTTGAAAGTTCCATGTTTTCTTCTAATAATTAAAATGTTTCAGTTCTTAAATTGAGATCTTTTGAGCTTATTTTTGTATAGGCTGACATAAGGGCCTAGTTTAAATATTCTATATGTGGGTATCCAATTTTTCTAGCAGCTTCATTGAAAAGCCCATCTTTTCCCCAAAGTATGTTTTCAGCACCTTTGTCTAGACTCAATTCACCCTCATTTCATGGGTTTATTTATGGGTCCTCTATTCTATTCCATTGGTCTACAACTGCTTTTATACTAATACCACACTATTTTATGCTAATAGTTTGTTATTATGGTTCTATAGCATGTTTTTAAATCAGGTATTCTGATGCCTTCAATATTAGTCTTTTTGCTGAGGACTGATTTATCTATTTGAGGGTTTTTTGTGCTTTCATATGAATTTTAGGATTTTTTTCTTAATTCTGTAGAAAAAAAAACTTATTTAATGAGGATTACATTGAATCTGTAGTTCGCTTTTGGTAGTATGACCATTTTAACAATATTTTTTCTCCCAATACATAAACATGGGAGACCTTTTCATCTTCCAGGATATTCTCCACTACATTTCTTCAGTATTTTCCAATATTGAAGTATTTCATTGTAAAACTCATTCACCTTCTTGGATAATTTTACTCTTAGGAATTTTCTGGGGGATGGTAGATTGGATTGTTTGCTATTGTTGTTGTGTTTTACTTTTTGGTTTTTGAGGGTGTTATGGATAGGATTCTCTCATGATTTTTTTAGTTAATTATTAGTGTGTAGAAAAGCTATTGAATTTTATCTGCTGATTTTTTATCCTGCTACTTTACTGAATTTATCAGTTCAAAGAGTCTCTCGGTAGACTCCTTTGAGTTTGCTAAGTATAGAATCATGTAACCTATAAATGAATTTTTTTGGGGGGAGGGGGGTGTCAGGGGTTGAACTCAGGGGCACTCAACCAATGAGCCACATACCCAGCCCTATTTTGTATTTTATTTACAGACAGGGTCTCATCAAGTTGCTTAGTGCCTTGCTATTGCTGAGGCTAGCTTTGAACTTGTGATCCTCCTGCCTCAGCCTCCAGAGCCACTGGAATTCTAAGTGTGTGCCACCATACCTGTCTGCAAATGAATTTTTTAATTCCTCTTTTACTATTGTATTTCTCTTATTTGTTTCTTTTGTCTAGTTGCTCTGATCAAAATTTTAAGTACTATATTGAGTAAGTTGTGAGGTAGATGCACTTGTCTTTCTCCTGATTTTAGAGGAAATTCTTTTGGATTTTTTTTTCCTTTCGGTATGATGTTGGCTAATGGTCTGTCATCCATAGCCTTTACTATGTTTAGTTATGATCCTTCTGTATCTAATTTGTTTAGGGCTCTATCATTATGGGACATTGAATTTTTTTCTGGTACTAGAGATTGAACTCAGGGGCACCTGACCACTGAGCCACATCCCCAGCCCTATTTTGTATTTTATTTAGAGACAGGGTATCACTGAGTTGCTTAGCACCTGCTGTTGAAAGCCACAGCTGAAGGGGCCCCAGCAAACTTTCAGACTGCCAGCTGATGAGCTGAAGGGGCCCCAGCAAATTTTCAAACTGCCAGCTGATGATTGGCTCACAGCAGCCCCAGCAACATCTAGCTGATTGGCTCCTCTGTGGTGAAGCTCATTGGGCTGTTTCCCTGCCCTTTCAGGCCATGGAGCTGCTCATTGGGGGACTTTTTGGCTCCACCCATGCACCCAGCCAATCGGCCTCAAGAGGAAGAGGATTGTGGGAGGTGTGGAGGCTGGTGGTTGGGGAGTGTGGCTTGTGGGAAGCCGGTGGTGGCAGTTGGGCTCTGAGGGTTTTTTCCTGAGGAGCTGTTTTGTTTGGCTTGTGTGGTTCTAAAAATAAAGTTAGTTTCTTTTGACAAGTGGCTCCTGAATTGTGCCCAGCCAGACTGCAGCATTTGGTGGCTCGCATGGGGAACGACTGAGGGTAAGTAACCTGCTCGCCCCTGAGGGCAGGGCGAGAGGATGGGTAGCTATTTTCCTCTTGTTTTGCTTCACTTTTGTTTTAAGTTGCCAGTCCCTGGAGATGTGTAAGATGGAAGAAAAACCGCTTGCATCTGAGGAACAGATAGGGAGAAAGGACGGATAGACATTTCAGGAGGATAGAAAGGCTATAATGATTTTCTGTTGTTCAAATTTTGTTTCACTCTGTTTCAGTTTTGTTTGGCGTTATCTTCTTGGGTTGTATTATAGTTATAGTAGAAATATTCAAGTAAAAGAGAAGGTCTCTCGAGCTAGTCAGACAGAGGAAAAGATTCAAGTAAAAGAGAAGGCCTCTCAAGGTAGTCAGACAGAGAAAGAAAGTGTAAAGCAGAAAAAGCCATCAGGGGGAAAGTTACAAAAGGAGACTGCTACTAACACCTTTCTATCACCAGAGGACGTAAGTGTCCAACTGACAAGGCCACCTCCAAATGCTGGGAGGCCCCCAACCTCCGCAGTTGATAGTTCGGATCCTGAGACAGGATCTCAAGTATTAACATGCCCTGTATTTGAGGTAGGCGGGCAGCGAATTTACCATACTTTAAATTTCAAAACAGTGAAGCAGCTAAAAGAGGCTGTAACAACCCATGGTCCTCAAGCACCCTTCACTGTAAGCTTTGTCGAATCCATTACCAACTTGAACATGACGCCAGCAGATTGGGCTAATATGTGTAAATCTGTGCTAAATGGAGGACAATACCTGTTATGGAAGGTTGCCAATGAGGAATTTTGCAAGGAGACGGCTAGGCGAAATACAGCAGCTGGTTATCCTCAGAGAAATCTAGATATGTTGTTAGGAAAGGGACCTTATGAGGATCAGCAGCAACAAATTGCATATGATCCTGGTATATATTCACAAATTCCTGTAGATGCAGTTAAGGCATGGAAGACTTTACAAGGACATGGAGGTTTACAAGGTCAATTATCTAAGATAATACAAGGAGCTAATGAATCTTACGCTGAATTTGTAGATAGGCTTATTCAAACAGCTACCAGAGTTTTTGGGAATATAGAACAAGCAATGCCATTAATAAAACAACTGGCTTATGACCAAGCGAATCGTTGGTGCAGAGATATCATTAGACCGTGGAAACATGAAGATTTAAACACATATATTAAATTATGTAGAGACATTAATGAACAAGAGCAAGTCATGGCAACTGCACTAAAACAGGCTTTAGATGCCAGAGACATTAATGAACTAGGGCAAATTGTGGCAGCTGCACTAAAACAGGCTTTAGATGCCAAGCCAAGAACATGCTACAATTGTGAACAAACAGGACATTTTAAAAGGAATTGCCCCATAGGAGGAGGGTTTAACAAAACTAGGTATCAAAGGAGTAGAATACTGGGTATTTGCCCACGATGCCGCAGAGGGAGACATTGGGCTAATGAATGCCGTTCTCAAACCACCATAGAGGGTACTCCATTATCAAGAAACGAACAAGGACCAAGTGTTTATCCATGATATGGTGGAGAAAGGCATCGGGCTCCATTGCCAAAAAATGGACAAGGGGGCCCAATGCTCCGGGGCCCAAAACCACAAATATACGGAGCACTGGAGGAACCCAGCAACCCCATCAGGGTAGTGCCCAGGACACATTGTCCATCAGATCCCTCATCAGACAAACCAGAGGGAGCGCAGGTTTGGACATCTGTGCCTCCACCAGAGCAGTACTACCGCCAGAGATGGGAGTTCAAATCATTCCCACAGGGGTAAAATGACCTCTTCCCAAAGGAACAGTAGGCTTATTATTGGGACGCAGCTCTTCTACTCTAAAAGGACTTATGATAAGTCCTGGGGTAATTGATCCCGATTATGAAGGTGAAATAAAAATTATATCCAGTTCTCCAAATGGTATATCTGTAATTTCACCAGGAGATAGAATAGCACAGTTACTAATAATACCAAGCCTACATGATAAATTTGCCAGTAGTGCTGTAGAAAGAGGTTCCAAGGGATTAGGTTCCACAGGTGTAGATTGGGCTATGCTGTCTTTAAATTTAGATTCTTGCCCCATGCTAAAACTAAATATTCAAGGACATGAATTCAATGGGCTACTGGATACAGGTGCAGACCTTAGCATCATCTCTCGTCAAGAATGGCCAAAACCAATATGTAAATCAATGGATGTGCAACTGATATGATTCTGCAATCTGTATATGGGGTAAAAATGGGAGTTCATATCCCACTTGAATCAAAGTGTGAAATATGATATATCAAGAACTATGTAATGTTTTGAACAACCAACAATAAAAATTAAAAAAAAAAATAAAAGAATGGCCAAAACATTGGCCATTACAACAAGCCACTCAAACGCTTCAAGGCCTAGGAGTGGCAACTAATCCCCATAGAAGTGCAATGGTATTAGATTGGAAGGATCCTGAAGGATGTGAAGGAACTATACAGCCATATGTATTGGATCATCTTCCTATAAATTTATGGGGACGAGATGTCCTAGATCAATTAGGTTTGAGATTAACAAATAACATCAACCAAAATGCACCCACTATTATGACTAGACTTTTAGGAAAGGAAAAAGATTAGAAAAACAAAAACAAACTATAGCAGCACCAATTCAAATAGATCAAGGAACAGACAGACATGGGTTGGATTTTCAGAAAGGGCCACTGTGACAATAAAAATTAGTTGGAAATCAGAAAGACCAGTATGGGTTCCTCAGTGGCCCCTGACTAAAGAAAAGATACAAGCAGCCCATGATCTGGTCAAACAACAATTAGCGGAAGGACATATACAACCTTCTGTATCTCCCCATAATACTCCCATTTTTGTCAACAAAAAGAAATCTGGTAAATGGAGATTACTGCAAGATTTAAGAGCCATTAATAATGAGATGGTTATTATGGGACCTGCTCAGTCGGGGATTCCTCAATTGTCTGCTTTGCCAAAAACTTGGTATGTTTTAGTTATAGATATTAAAGATTGTTTTTTTTTTCAATTCCAATTCATCCTGAGGATAGTCCACGTTTTGCATTTACTATCCCTGCACTGAATCATGAAGGTCCTGATCAGAGATATGAATGGAAAGTACTCTCTCAAGGGATGGCTAACAGCCCAACTATGTGTCAAATTTATGTTAACAAAGCAATCCAGCCACTTAGAAATCAAAATCCTGAACTACAAACATTTCACTATATGGATGATGTACTATTAGCACACAAAGCTAAAAACACATTGCTAGAATGTTATGCCACACTAACAAACTTATTAAAAAATTATAATCTAGAGATAGCAATAGATAAAGTACAATTAAATTTTCCAATTAATTATTTAGGAGTTCTATTATCCTCAACCATGGTCCGTCCACCAAAAATTCAAATACGAGTAGATCAACTCAAACCACTTAATGACTTTCAAAAGTTATTAGAAGACATAAATTGGATAAGGCCTTATCTAGGTATACCAACAGGAGAGTTGGGACCTTTATTTGATATCCTAAAAGGTCCATCAGATCCAAATTCACCCAGAATGTTAACGCCTGAAGCAAGAAAGGCATTAAAAATCATTGAAACATATATGGAAAATATGCATTTGGATAGAATTGATATAAGTTTGCCTTTATTATTTATTGTACTACCAACAAAAAATATTCCTACAGGAGTATTTTGGCAAGAAGGTCCATTATTATAAATACATTTATCTTATTCTCCTAACACTATTCTTACTAGGTATCCTGAGGCTGTAGGACAATTAATACTCAAAGGAATAAAAGCAGCAAAGGGAGTGTTTGGAATTTCTCCCAATAAAATTATTACTCCATATACTATGAATCAAATTGATGAGTTAGCTAATGAGTTAAATACTTGGGCAATAATCATGTGCAAATCTAATGTTTCATTTGATAACCACTTACCATCTAATCCTTTATTGTCTTTTTGGTCATCGCATCCTGTAATTTTTCCAAAAATGACAAGAAAAACACCTATCGGGAATGCTCCAAATATATTCACTGATGGATCAAATAATGGTACAGCAGCAATAGTTACACCTGATCAAACTTTTACATTTTTAGTGCCCAAACAATCAGCTCAAAAGGTAGAGCTTAATGCAGTATTACAAGCTTTTGTGATGTTTAAAGATTCTGTATTTATTTTCCGACAGTCAGTATATAGTTAATGCTATAGTATCCCTTGAAGATGCTGGTAGGATTTCCCCTTCCTCTACTGTTTTCTCTTTGCTTTCCACTATACAAAGTCTAATCTGGGACAGAAAAGATCCATTCTTTATAGGACATATCAGGGCACATACAGGATTGCCTGGAGCCCTTAGTTTGGGCAATGATTTAGCAGATAAAACTACACATGACATACATATTTTCTCTACACTAGAAGAAGCTACAAATTTTCATAAAAAGTTCCATGTCAATGCTAATACTTTACAAAAGCATTTTAAAATAACTAAGGAACAAGCTAGACAAATAATAAACAATGTCAAAATTGTGTGACCTTTTTACCACAAGTTAATCTTGGAGTCAATCCTAGAGGACTGATACCTAACCATATTTGGCAGATAGATGTCACACACTTGCCAGAATTTGGAAAATTGAAATATTTGCATGTTACAGTTGATACTTCTTCTGGATTTTTGATGGGCTCCCTTCATGCCGGAGAAAAAACTAAAGATGTTATAGCTCATTGCTTACAAAATTTTGCCACTGTGGGCGTTCCAAAACAGTTAAAAACAGATAATGCCCCTGGTTATACTTCAACCTCTTTTAAACAATTTTGCACATCATTTGGCATTACTCATATAACAGGAATCCCATACAATCCACAGGGACAAGGCATAGTTGAAAGAGCTCATCAAACTATTAAAATGTACTTATTAAAGCAAAAAGAAGGAATTGGGAAGGGGTATATATTCCCCAAAGATAAACTTAAAATAACCCTTTTTACTCTAAACTTTTTAAATTTGGATTCATCAGGGCTTAGTGCTGCGAAAAGGCGTATGTGTCCAAAAAATGTACATAAGCCCAAGGTACTTTGGAAGGATATTTTAACAGGACAATGGAAAGGTTCTGACCCAGTAATTGTCTGGAGTCGGGGGTCTGTTTGTGTGTTTCCACAGGAGAACAGCAGCCGATTTGGATTCCAGACAGATTAACTAAAGAGATTTCTACATACCAAAAAGAAGATGTGATATCCAGAACTCCAGTTTGGTTATTCTTACATCTGCGACAGAACCAGAATGCTTTTTTCAATATCTATTTTATTATTGCCCTTTCCCATATTTTGTTTTTTTGAGCTCATACAGACCTAGGTTAATGTTTTGCTGATCAGTTCTATTTTTTGACTATAGAGTTTTTAAACATTGCAATGGATATTTCACCTGTAAAAAGCTATAAGGCCTTTACTATTATGTTATGTGTCATATGTATTATGTGTGCACACTTGTGTTTTGTGTTTGAATGTACGTATGTCCATATGTCATATATGATGAGCGTTCATGAAAAAATGGATCCAAATAATTTTTTTTTATTCACGTGATTTAAATGGTTTAATTTAAATTGGGTAAATAGCTGTTGAGGATTGTTTTAAAATGTGAACAAAAAAGGAGTTTAACAGATCTGTTTGTTTACTTTCACCTTTCCTTTTCATTATATTTAATCATTCTCTTAAAGATAATGTAAATTATTAAGAAAATTGTTTTCTTTTAATGCCTTCTGGAATGTTACATAATTTTTTCTTTAGCCATTATTGCCAGAATTCCTATCTTCATCCCAGTGCCGGTGAAGACAATGTAAATTATTAAGAAAATTGTTTTCTTTTAGTGCCTTCTGGAATGTTACATAATTTTTTCTTTAGCCATTATTGCCAGAATTCCTATCTTCAGTGAAGACAATGTAAATTGTTAAGAAAATTGTTTTCTTTTAGTGCCTTCTGGAATGTTATATAATGTTATATAATTTTTCTTTAGCCATTATTGCCAGAATTCCTATCTTCATCCCAGTGCATGAAGACAAAGATAAAACCAATCTACAGCTTCTGCAATAGCCATCACTGAACTGCTTGCAGAACTTGCCTGGACTATGTATCACTTATATGCATTGTGAACTCACTTGTATGCATTGTGAACTATCTATTGGTGCAGCGACTTCTGGTAGTGTTGGGGTATTTATGCTGATGGTGTCATCAGTGTTACAATTTTTCCAAAAGGAGCCGTCAGCTGGCTTGGTGTATCTTCCTCCCTTCTGCTTGTCATGATCGTTCAGCTAAAATTTGGGGGCCAGCAGAGGTGAGGCAAAGAACCTCACCCCCCCACTGGTACAAAGACCTCTACACAGGTGTGGCTGTATACTGGACTGGTAGTCAGTGACGGGTAAGATCCAATTACTATGGTACCAATCTAAAGCAGGAGGCTGACGCCTTGAGGTCAGCTCATTCGATAATGGGTAAGAACCATAGGTACTATTGGACAACCTAAGGCAGGCACGGTCCCTAAGCCACATGTTTGTTGTTTAAACAGAGAGGGGGAGATGTTGAGAGTCACAGCCGAAGGGGCCCCAGCAAACTTTCAGACTGCCAGCTGATGAGCTGAAGGGGCCCCAGCAAACTTTCAGACTGCCAGCTGATGATTGGCTCACAGCGGCCCCAGCAACATCTAGCTGATTGGCTCCTCTTCAGTGAAGCTCATTGGGCTGTTTCCCTGCCCTTTCAGGCCACGGAGCTGCTCATTGGGGGACTTTTTGGCTCCACCCATGCAACCCAGCCAATCAGCCTCAAGAGGAAGAGGATTGTGGGAGGTGTGGAGGCTGGTGGTTGGGGAGTGTGGCTTGTGGGAAGCCGGTGGTGGCAGTAGGGCTCTGAGGGTTTTTTCCTGAGGAGCTGTTTTGTTTGGCTTGTGTGGTTCTAAAAATAAAGTTAGTTTCTTTTGACAAGTGGCTCCTGAATTGTGCCCAGCCAGACTGCGGCAACCTGCTTTTGCTGAAGCTGGCTTTGAATTTGCAAATTTCCTGCCTCAGCCTCCCAAGCTGCTTGGATTACCAGCGTGTGCTACTGTGCCCAGCTGGACTTGATTTTATTAAAAGCTTTTCCAGCATATATTAGATGATCCTGTGATTTTTATCATTGATTCTATTTGTGCTTTATTATATATATTAATTTTATACATTAATTTATATATGTTAAATCATTCTTGTGTCCCTGGAATTTAACCAACTTGATCACAATGCATAATCTTTTTAATGTGCTGTTGAATTCAATGCACAAATATTGCATTATGTTCATCAAGAATATCAAACATTTTGTTTTTTTATTGTGGTCCTATCAGGTTTTGGTAGCAAGGTAATACTGGCTCTAAAGAAAGAATATGGAAGAGTTCCTTACCTTTCTGTTTTGTGTATTAATTAGTGGAGGACTGGTATTATTTCTTATCTAAAATTCAGCAGTGAATCCAAATGGTTCTAGAACTTTCTTTGTTAGGAAACGTTATATTATTGATTCAATATCTTTGTTATAGATTTATTTAGGTTTATTATATTCTCGTAGTTCAGTTTTGGAAGGTCATATTTCCAGAAATTTGTCCATTTTTCTTCCAGATTTTCCAGTTTAGTGGTAAATAGCTTTGACATATATTTCCTAATGGTCCTAGGAATTTCAGTAGCATATGAAATTGTCCTCTTTTCGTCTATAATTTTATCTGTACAGGTCTTCTCTCTTTGTTCTAGTTAAGTTTAGCTAAAGGTTCACAATTTTTTTTTCTACTTTAAAGCAACCAACTCTTTGTTTCATTGATGTTTTGTTTTTTATTTTGTTTTTTTTTTTTGTCTCTATTTCATTAATTTTAACATTTAACTTTGTTATTTCTTCCCTTCCTCTAAATTGGGATATGATTTGTTCTTTTTATTCAAAGACCTTGAGATGCACCATTGTTATGTATTTGTGATGCCTATTTTTCTAATATAGGCATTCGTAGCTATAATTGTCCCCACAGGTTCTGTCTGGTAAATTGTTTCCACTTTCACGGGCCAGTGGGAATTTTTAAATCCCACCACTCCCTCTCTCTAGCCCCAATTTCCTCAATGATCCACTGTTCATTCAAAAGTGTATTGTTCACTATCAATGTGTTTGTATAATTTCTTAAGTTTCTCTCATTGTTAATTTCAAGTTTCATCCCATTATGTTCTGATAAGATATAAGAAATTATTTCACTTTTTTGGTATTTGTTAAGACTTATTTTAAGGCCTAAAATGTGATCTATTTTGTAGAAAGTTTAATATGTTTGATGAAAAGAATGTGTTTTGCAACTGTTGAATGAAAAAATCTGTATGTTTCTGTTAGAACTATTTGCTCTGTCCTGACTCTTTGTTGATTTTGTCTAGATGATCTATAAGTGAAAGTGGGGTATTGAAGTTACCCATTGTAATGCTGGGGCTATCTTTTCCTTTATGTCAAATAGTAATTGTTTTCTAAAATTGGGTGTTTTTGTGTTAAATAGATAAATACTTACAATAGTGTATCTCCTTGATGAATTATTTTTGTGATATGTACTGATCTACTTTGTTTTTTGTGATTTTGTCTCGATGTCTGTTTTGTCAGATATGAGTATAGCTAATCCTGCCTGTTTTAAGATTCCATTTGCTTGGAATATAATTTTCCATCCTTTCATTGTCAGTATGTGTATGGCCTTGTTTTTTAATCCAACCAGCTGATATCTTTTAACCAGAAAAATAAAATATTTTATATTCAGCATTTTATTTAATGGTAATATATTTGTTCCTGTCATTTTGCTGGGGTTTTTTGTTGTTGTTATTGTTGTTTTGATTAGCCTATGTGCATATATTCCTCTCTTATTCATCTTAGAAGTTCAATGGTTTTCTGAATTAACAATCTTGGATTGTTTCCTAGTAGTCATTTGCTCATCTACTCTTATAGTGAGATTTATTGTTTACCTTTCTGTCATGATTGTGTTTATCTTCTTTCTTCTACTAGGTGTAGGATTCCCTTAACAACCTTGCTTGTTTAGGGGTTATAAACTCTCTTATTTTATATTTATCATGGGAGGTCTTTAATTCACCTTGAATTCTGGAAGATAATTTTTCTGAATACCTGGATATAGTAAACTAGATGGTGATTATTTTCTTAAAGAACTTAAAATACATCCTTCCATGCTCTCCTGACCTTTAGAGTTTCTCCTGAGAAATCTCCTGTAATTCAGATGAACTCATCTGCAAATGTGACTTGTTGCTTCTCTCTTACAACTTTTAACCCATTTTATTTTTTCTATATTTTGGGCAGTTTATAATGTATTATGGAGGGATTCTTCCCCGATCCTATCTTATTTAGGGTTCTAAATGTCTCCTATACCTACAAGTCCATGTCTTTCCAAAATTAGGGGAATTTTTATTTTGATGAATACATTTTCTATGCCTTAGCCTGTGGTTCTTCTTCCCTGTCTATTCTGTTTATGTGGACTTTTTGTTTTTGTTTTTGTTTTTAATTTGTTATGTATAACAACAGAATGCATCATAATTCATACTACGCTTATACTATACAATTTTTCATATCTCTGGTTGAACACTACTTTTTGGTATTTTAATGTTGTCCCAGTGATCTTGTATGTTCTGTTCATTCACTATTTCTTTTCTTTTCTAATTACTATCTGAATGTGAGAGGGCTTTGAGTCCTGGATCTTTCTTCTACTTGATCTAGTCTTTGGAGAGGTTTTCAACTATGTTTTTAATCTGACTTATTAACATTTTTTATTTCTAAAATTTTTCTTAGATTCTTTTACAAAATCTCTCTTTATTTAATTACTCTTTCACATCCTTCATTGTCTTTCTGAATTCATCCATCTATTTATGTATATCCTCTAGGCAATCACTGAGTTTTATTAAAAGTCATTCTTTTGAATTCTTTATTTAGCATTGTCTACTTTACAATCTTTGGAATTAGTTACCACAGAGTTATGACTTTAGGAAGTGTTATGTTGCCTTAATTTATCATATTCCTTGCATTTCTATGTGGAGATTTGTGCATCTATTAGGATGGATATCTCTTCCACTTTTATGTGAGGGCCTTCTCAGTAAGCAGCCTTCTCTTGATGATATATATGTACAAGGATACAGCATAAGAGTGTAATATTGAGATTAATTCCAATTAGTCTTCACTGTGTTGTTTTCATGTGGCTTCTTTGACTGTAATTAGAGAGTTTTGACATAATTCATACTCTTTTGGATCCTGAGGAACATGCTTTCTCTATAAATCTATCAAGAGTAGGGTCCCTCTGTTACTTCAGGGAGGTATGGAATAGGGAGCAGACTATATAAGGTATATAATCTATGGCTACCTTTACAGTCTTATCAGCAATGTATATAGTCTGACAAGGTATGTGAGTTTCCTTATAAATGCAGTGTCCACAAACCCTGTGCTATTTCTCTCTGTTATTGCTATAGGGGTTACTGTCCAGGAACATGCCTACTTTGGGACTCAGTTGATATCTGGGGGATTTTCTCCCCCACATTCTTTAAGCTGAAGTATCTTACAAGGTTCTAATGGAGCTAGGTCATGAATGGAATAAGATGAAATTTCTCTGATCTGGGCTAGGAGTACAGGTCAGTGGCAGGGCACCCACTCAATATGCTTAATGTGCCAGACTTGATCCCTAGCACTATGTAGGAGAAAAAAAATAAAGAGCAATAACAATTTTTTAAAATAAATTTTAAAATAAATAAAGTATAAAAACAACCACCGCCACAACACTATAACAACAGAGAAGGGGGTAATAATAAAATACACTAAAATTATAAAATAATAAGAGTTAATTTTTAAAATTTAAAAAGAAAAAAAGAAAAATAGACAAAAGAAAAATTTTATAAAAGAAAAGGGAAAAGTAGGAGAAATGTAAGGTAGTGAGAAAAGTAAAAAAGAAAGAATAAAAAAGGATAAAATTAAATATTTAAAAAAAAGAAGCCAGGCGCAATGGCACATGCCTGTAATCCCAGCAGCTCAGGAGCCTAAGGCAGGAGGATCACAGGTTCAAAGCCAGCCTCAGAAACTTAGCTAGACCTTGTCTCTAATAAAATATAAAAAATGATTGGGGAATGTGGCTCAGTGGTTAAGTGCCCCTGAGTTCAATCCCCAGTACCAAAAAAAAAAAAAGAGGAACAAATAGATATATATACAAAAGAAAACAGACTATAACAAAAAAATTAATAAAAAAATAAAAATCTCATGGCTGGCTTATGACTCAGTGGTACAATGCTCACCTGGCACATGTGAAATGCTGGGTTCGATCCTCAGCACCACATAAAAATAAAATAAATAAATAAAAATAAAGGTATTGTGTTGAATAAATAAATAGAATCTTCTCTGGATTGAAGTGCTCAATGATGTGGGCAAGAATGTATTCAAGAAGCAATCAAAGCTTCTTTCCATGTCTTCTTAGACTATCTCCTTGGAAGAGGATAAAAGTTTATTTTGTACCCTCTTCTATCTTTTTCTGTGATCCTCAGGTGACCAAAGGGAGTGGTTTGTGACTACAGATAGGTGGAATACCTCTCAGCTAAGCTGCATGCCAAATGGAGCTAGGGGAAAATGCAGAGTTCCTAGGCAAAAGTTCACTTTGGAGTTATTTGAGCTGTGTACTCTGAGAGCAGGACCAACACTGACATTACAGTGAGTCAAGGACCCATGTGTTTTTTATGCTATACACTCTGAATGTGGGAAAGGCTATGGAGTTATAACTGTATGTGCTTAGAAGGGGTGACAGAAATCTACACCCATGACTCTGGCATCCTGAAACTTAGATATTATGAAATGGCATGCAGATATTAATTCCTCCTGCAGCTGGATTCCAAATCCTCAGTTGAATGAGAGAAGTGGTCTCATTCCCTTACTCATTGCAATCCAGCTTCACACTGTATAGAATTCTCAGTGAGTTTTTGTCAGAGGTTTTCCTCTAAGGCCAACATGACTCTCAAGAGAGCCACACTGAGCCAGCACAGCAGTATTACTTTAGGAACCCAGAAAGAGGAAAATGAAGGATGTCTTTTAACTTGCAAAGTATTGTGCTCAGACAAGGCCTTCTCAAGATGGCTGACTGTTACAACACCCTGAAAATATACTGGGGAATTCAGAGAACTTCTCCAGAATCAGTTTGCTATATATCTGGAGTTCATTGTGATTAGACTGTTTCTGCAAGGTACACATTCCTGTGCCAGTTCCAGTGACACTGGAACTCTCCTTCTTTCACCTCTACCCCTACCTTTTGCCACACTGCTGTGTGTTCAGTGCTGAAGCTGTTTCACTTTCTGTTCCACTATTCAGACTCTCTGGGTTTCTCCAAGTCTTTGTATGTACACTACTGAACTTCAGCATTCTTAGTGACCCACTTTGATAGGCAGCTGTTTTCCAATTTTTAATTCTTTTGGAGAAGCAGGCAAGTGCTAGGTAACTCAAATCTGCCATCTTAAATCCTCTCCTAAACATAAATTTTATATGCACTGGGAAGCCAGTTGATGATTTATTTTATTGGGATATTCATTTTATTTAAATAGGGTAGAACTCAATCTACTCTGATATATTTCTGTACTCTGTTCAAGTGGTTATCAATGTGAGTAGTATGCTTCACAAATATTTTTGTTTTAATAAAGATGGAAGCCAGGCATGGTAGCACACTGCTGGAATCCCAGTGGCTCAAGAAGCTGAGGCAGAAGGATCACAGGTTCAAAGCAAGCCTCAGCAACTTAGCAAGGCATTACACAACTTAGCAAGACCCTGAAAAAAAGCAAAAGGGTTGGGGATATGGCTCAGGGTTTAAGCACTCAAGTAACTAAATAAATGAATAATAAAGATGGAAGAGTACTGATGGTATTTGTTTGGTAGGGACCAGGCAAGCTAGGTATACATCAAAGAAGAGAACAGTCATATACAACTTCCAAATATCCCACCAGATATTAACATAAGCAAGAATTATATTTTTCAGGTGGGAGTTTAAAAACTTTATTCAGATATAAATATGAAATATTTAGCATTGCTTTAATAAACACTGGTTTGTTCTAAGAATGCAACTAACATATAAATCAAGAAAAAGATTTTTTTGATGGCCAAGTTAAGGAATGCTGCATCCTAACCTGTGCTATGGCATGGGACCAAAGCAATGGATGTACAGTCTCTCAGCAAGGAGGATGAAAGAGGGATTTTACTAAAAGTTAATATTGGACACTCAAAGTGGCTTAGGACTCAGAAATTTGGGTACAATAAACAAAGAAGAAAGTATATGTTAGAACTGACCCACAGTCCCATGTGTGCCACCAGTATGCATTCATCACAGTCTTGGAATGGAGAAACCTAAGATCAAAAATGCTGCCTATCTTAGCTGATCCAGAAGCTGCATTGAACACTGGTGCTTGAAAATCATGCTCTGTATCTCACCTGGCTACAGAGAGCTGAGGAGGGAGACATCTTAGGGCAAGCACACCCACAGGATCCAGAAGATCAGGAGAAAAAGAAAAAAGAAAAAGAAACACAATATCCTGGCAGGTGCCAATCGAGTGATCTCTGCTGGGTCTAACAGAATGTGAGTGAAACAGGCATGGAGTATACTATACACAGAGGAATTCAATTTGGGTAAAGGGTAGCCCAACTTGCTTCTTCTTTGTGTGTGACAGTTCATGTGATCTGTGGAAGAAGGCCAGGAGTCTGAATGGGCAGGGGTGAACGTTATCAAGAACTAAGCACAGGAAGGCTGTGCTCGTCGGCAACAGTGAATTGAGAACTGCACCCCAACAACTGGATTCTTGGGAGGCTCCTGAGAACCAGACCTGCAGAAGAGATTGGCTACTGTTTAGCCCTAAAGGGTAGGTCAATCTAATCTCTCCAAAAAAGGCACCACCAACAAAACCTCTGAGGGCTGATTAGACCAAAGCCCCACTTGATGGAACTCCCCTCACAAATCACTGCAGAAGTTGTATCCTGGGAGTACAAAGAATTGATCCAAGCAAACAAAATACCAACTGACAGTATGTCTTAATCCATCCCATCTCATACTTGTGAGAAAGGAAGCTGAGTCATATAACAAACAGCTTTAGTCTTAGTTCACTCCAACTGGCTACTCAGAGAGCAAAACAAAAACTGCAAGCAGTATAAACAACCCCCAACTCTTGCTCTCTCTATCAGTAACTAACTCAAAAAGAATTACAAATAAAGACTGTTGGTCATAGACAGTGACCAACCAATCTGGTCAACTCTTTTGACCACCTCAGTGGAGAAGCTTCCTTCATACTTCACTAAGATTTTGGATATTTTATATTTTTAATTTTATTTATCTTTTATATTTTTAATTTTATTTATCTTTTATTCTTTCCATTATGTCTGTGCACATGCATCTGTGAGTGTGCATGCATGCATGTGAATTCTTACTGTGCTGATGGTTCAGGAACATAAATACATTCACTTTCTTGTTTATTTTTCTCTCATTTTTAGCATTTTTCTAATGTAATTATTTTTTCCTATCATTGTCTTTTGAGGGTTCTGGTTTTTTGGATTATATATTTTGATATGGTTTATATTATTTTCATTTGTTTATTTCTCTTTTATCTCATTCTCTCTTTACCTTCTCCTGTAAGAGCCAAATTGCATTGTTGGTTCATTCCCATTCCCTTTCTTCCTCCCTCCACTGCCTCTCTCTCTCTCCCTCCCTCTCCCTCTCTCACTCTGTCACTCCCAGTGCCTTCTTCTATTTTCCCCCTGCTTCTATATAAACATCACCTGTTACATTTCTTCTGAATTTTCTCTGCTCACTCTTTGAAAGTGTTGAGTCTTTTTCTAACTTCTTAACACATTTCCTTTCCCCTGATTAACTGTATTTTTACCATCTTTCAGAACTAATTAGTTTATATAACTTCTGTCCCCACCATTAATGCTAATACAATTTAACTGCTATGGACAGTATAGTTGACACCTGCTGTTTGCTTTAAAGCCAAATTCAGTTCCTAGTTCATAGTTACTTTTTTTTTAATTGATGACAATTGCTGAACCTACCATTCCTCTTTATTGGTGGCAATTAATGTTGAAGATGTCATAGTAGAAACAGGGTAATTACTTTAACACTGTGCATTGCTTGTTGTTTACAATGGTTGTTACTATTGTTTATTTCACCCATTCTGTGAGGTGATGGGAAACTACAGGTACACTGAAAGTTCAAGCTTAGAGACTATGCTGCTAAACTATACATTCTTTGACAATATCCCAACTCAGAAGTGAGAAGACAAATGCCCCAAACCAAAAACAAAGACCCAAGGAGGAACAATCAGAAAAAGAACTCAGGGAGTAGCTATTCTCATAAATAAAAAAGCAGATTTCAAGCAAATAATCAGAAGAGACAAAGAAGCACTACATCCTAGTAAAGGGAGCCATTCAACAAGAAGATATAGTGATAATAAACATTCATGCCCCAAATGTCAATACACCCAACTACATGGAAAAAGTATTCCTTGACATCAAATCCCAAATAGACCACAACACAATAATACTTGGTGATTTCAATATACCCTTATCATCAACAGACAGGTCATCAAAACATAAAATCAATAAATATACCTCCAACCTAAACAAATAAGTCAAATGGACCTAACAAACATTTACAGAATATTCTACACAAAACAACTAAATGTACCTTCTTCTCAACTGTGTATGGAGCTTTTTCATAAGGCCACAAAGCAAACCTTATCAAATACAAAAAGTATTAAATATAATCCCATGTATCCTATCAAATCATAATGGTGTAAAGCTGGAAATCAACAGCAAGAAAAATAATAGAAACCACATAAACACATATAGATTGAACAAAAATCTCTTAAGAATGAATCAAAAATGAAATGGAAATAGATTACAAGAAATTCTTAAAAATTAATGAGGATACACAATATATCAAAATCTCTGAGACAGTATGAAAGCAGTTCTAAGAAAAAAATTTATAGCACTGAGTGCCAACATTAAAAATTTGGATCCCAAATAAATAAGCTTATGCTCCACCTTAATGCCTTAATAAAAGAAGAAGAAAAAACTAACCTCAATACCAGTAGAAGATAGGAAATAATTAAGATCAGAGATGAAATAAATAAAGTTGAGAATAAGAAAACAATACACAGGACCAATGTAACAAAGAGTTGGATCTTTGAAAAGATTTATAAGATATCCAAATTAACCAAGAGAAAAAATGAGAAGATGTAAATCAAGATTTTGAAAATTTATACGCCAATGAATTTGAAAATCTGGAAGACATTGACAAATTTCTAGATATATATGACCTGCCCAAATTGAGTCAGGAAGATATAGAAAACTAAATAGAGCAAAATTAAGTAATGAAATCAAAACAGCGATTAAAAGCCTTCCAAAAAAAAGGCAAAAACCTGATAAATTCTCAGTTGAGTTCTATCAGACCTTTAAAAAAGAACTAACACCACACTTTCTCAAATTATTCTATTAAATTGAATAGGAGGGAATACTTTGCATTCTCTGAAGCCAGTATAATAACACTGATGCCAAACCAAAGATGCATCAAGGAAAGAAAAATGATGAACATAGATACAAAAATGCTTTCAACAGCTGGGCATGGTGGTGCACACCTGTAATCCCAATGACTCAAGAGGCTGAGAAAGTAGGATCGTGAGTTCAAAGCCAGCCTCAGAAAATGCAACATGCTATGCAACTCAATAAGACCATGTCACTAAATAAAATACAAAATAGGGCTGGTGATGTGGTTCAGTGGTCAAGTGCCCCTGAGTTCAATCTCTGGTACCTCCCCCCCAAAAAAAATCCTTACAATAATATTAGCAAACCATATTTGAAAACACATCAAAAAGATAATACACCATAATCAAGAGGGTTACATTCCAAGTATACAAGGTTGGTTCAACATACACAAATCAATAAATGTAACTCATCATTTAAACAGAATTAAGGACAAAAATCATATGATTTGTTTAATAGATGCCAAAAAGGCCTTTGAAAAAATCCAGCATTTATTCATGTTAAAAATGCTGGAGAAGTTAGGGATCAAAGGAACTTACCTCAAGGTAATTAAGGCCATTTATGACAAACCCAAAGCCAACATCATACTAAATGAAGAAAAACTAAAAGCATGTCCTCTAAATCAGAAGCAAGACAAGGCTGTCCAATTTAGTCCTTAAAACACTAGCCAGAGTGATCAGTCAAGAAAAGGAAATCAAAGACATACAAATAGGAAAAGAAGAAGTCAAATTGTGATGTGATCCTATATCTATCAGACCCAAAAATCTCTGCCAGAAGACTTCTGGAATTTATAAATTAGTTTAACAAAGCATCAGGCTACAAGCTCAACACCCATAAATCAATAGCTTTTCTATATTCCAACAGTGATTCAACTGAGGAAGAAATAAAAAAAATCACCCCATTTACAACAATATCAAAAAATTGAATACTTGGCAATCTAATTAAGGAGATAAAAGACCTCTACAATGAAAATTAGAGAACAGTGAAGAAACTGTGGAATTGAAGAAGACCTTAGAAAATGAAAAGGCACTCCATGTCCTTAGTTAGGCATAATAAATACTGTCAAAATGGCCATACTACCAAAAGCAATATACAGATTCAGTACAACATCCATCAAAATACCAATCACATTCTTCACAGAATGAAACAAAATAATAATGCTTAAACTCATTTGGAAGAGTAAGAGACCCAGAATTACTAAAGCAATGCTAAACAAGAAAATCAAAGCAGAAAGCATCATAAGATCTGATGTGAAATTATACTAGAGAGGTGTAGTAACAAAAAAGGCATCGTACTGGCATCAAACCATCAAAACAGAAATAAAGTCCAGCAAAACATAATAGGAGACACAGAGAAATACACATACCTACAGTTCTCTGATGCCAAAAATATATCTTGGAGAAAAGACAACCTTTTTAACAAATGATTCTGAGAAAACTGGATATCTATTGTACAAACAGTAAATTAGGCCTTTATATCTCACCCTGCACAAAAATTAAATTGAAATGGATCAAAGACTTAAGAATTAGACCATAAACTTTAAAATTGCAAGATGAATGAATGGGATCAACACTCCATCATATAAATGCTGGCATAGACTTACTTAGCATGACCCCCAAAGCATAAGAAATAAAATCAAGAATCAATAAATGGGATGCCATCAAACTAAAAAGCCTCTGTGCAACAAAAGAAACAATTGAGTGTGATGAGAGACAGCCTACAGAATGAGAGAAATTCTTGGCCAGCTAATAATCCCATAGGGGATAAATATGTAAAATATACAAAGATTTAAAAAAAAAACACCAAAAATAGTAATAACCTAATAAATACATGGAAAACAGAAATAAACAGAAACTTCTCAAAAGACGACACAGTAGGCACCATAAACATACATTGAAGAAAGAAAGCCTCTTCAACAAATGGTGCTAGAAAAACTGAAAATCCTATGTAATAGAATGAAATTGAACCACTATGTCTCACTCAACACAAAAGGCAATGCTAAGTGGAACAAGGACCTATGCATTAGAATAGAGATCCTGCACTTATTGAAGAAAAACTAGGTCTAATTCATCAGCTTAAGAACCAACTTCCCCAATAACACTTCTATAGTGCAAGAAGTAAAATCAAGAATCAGTAAATGGCATAGTATAAAACTGAAAAGCTTCTTCACATAAAAAAAATAATCAAGAACATGAACAGAGATCCTACAGAATTGACAAACCTTTAGCTACACTAATGAAGAGGAGAGAGAAAACTGAAATTACTAATATACATAATGAAAAAGGTAACATCACAACAGGCACTACAGAAAAAACACAGGATAATTAGAAATTATTTTGAAAACTTGTACTCGAAGAAAATAGAAGATATTGAAAGTATTTTCAAATTTCTTAAGTCTATTATTTGCCCAAATTGAATCAGGATAATATACACAACAGACCAACATGAAGCAATAAAATAGAAGATCCCATCAGAAGCCTATCAACCAAGAAAAGCCAGGAACTGGATTGGTTACACAGCCAAGTTCTACAAGACCTTTTAAAAAAACTAATACCAATACTCTTCAATTTATTTCAAGAAATAGAAAAAGAGGGAGCACTTTCAAACTCATTCTATGAGGCCATTATCAGCTTTATTCAAAAACCAAACAAAGACACATTCAAAAAAAATTCACACCAATATCTCTAATGAACATAGATGAAAAATTCTCAATAAAATTCTAGCAAATCAAATACAAACACATATCAAAAAGATCATGCACCTTGATTAAGTGGGATTCCTCTCAGTGATGCAAGGTTGGTTCAACATATAGAAATCAATAAATGTAATTCATCACACCAATAGACATAAAGAATCATATGCTCATCACAATAGATGCAGAACTAGAATTTGACAAAATACAACACCCCTTTATTTTCAAAACACTAGAAAAATTAGGAATAACAGAAACATATCTCAGCATCATAAAAGCTATCTATGCTAAGCTTCAGGCCAACATCATTCTAAATGGAGAAAAATTGAAGGCATTCACTTTAAAAACGGAAACAAGACAAGAATGCCTCTTTCACCACTTCTACTTAACATAGTTATTGAAACACTGGAAAGAGAAACTAGATGAAAGAAATTAAAGGGATATACATAGAAAAAAAAGAATTCAAATTGGCACTGTTTGCTGCTGACATGACTCTACACCTAGAAGACTCAAAAACTGCTAGAACTACTAAATGTAGCATCAATGTAGCAGAATATAAAATCAATAACCATAAATCACAGGTATTTCTGTATATCAGTGACAAATCCTCAGAGATGGAAACAAGGAAATTTGTCACATTTACAATAGCCTCAAAAAAATAAAATACTTGGGAATCAACAAAAGAGTTAAAAGATCTATATAATGAAAATTACAGAGCCCAAAAGAAAGAAATCAAAGAAGACCTTAGAAGATGCAAAGATCTACCTTGCTCTTGGATACGCAGAATTAATATTATCAAAATGACCATACTTCCAAAAGCACTATACAGGTTTAATGCAATTCCAATCAAAATCCCAATGACATTCCTCATAGAGATAGAAAAAGCAGCCATGAAATTCATTTGGAAAAATAAGAGACCCATAAAAGCTAAAGCAATCCTTAGCAGAAAGAGTAAAACAGGTGGCATCACTATACCAGACTTTATAAACTATACTACAGAGCAATAGTAACAAAGACAGCATGGTGTTGGCATCAAAACAGACTGGTAGACCAATGGTACAGATTATAGGACACAGAGACTAACCCACAAAACTACAATTATATTAGACAAAGGTGCCAAGAATATGCACTGGAGAAAAGATAGCCTCTTCAATGAATGGTGCTGGGAAAACTGGAAATCCATATCAACAAAATGAAATTAAAACCCCTACCTCTCACCATTCACAAAACTCAACTCAAAATGGATAAAGGACCTAGGAATTAAACCAGAGACTCTATGTCTAATAGAATAAAAAGTAGGTCCTAAACTCCATCATGTGGGATTAGGCCCCAACTTCCTTAGTAAGACTCCTTTGGCACAAGAACTAAAATCAATAATCAATAAATGAGATGAAATCAAACTAAAAAGTTTCTTCTAAGCAAAAGAAACAATCTGTGAGGTGAATAGAGAGCCTACATCTTGAGAGCAAATCTTTATCCCCTCATATATTAGATAGAGAACTAATCTCTAGGGTATACAAAGAACTCAAAAAGCTAAACACCAAAATAATAATAATAATAAAAATAATAATAATAATAATAATAATAATAACCCAATCAACAAATGAGCCAAGGACCTGAAAGGCACTTCTCAGAAGATGATATACAATCAATCAACAAATATATGAAAACAATGTTAATCATGGCTAGCAATTAGAGAAATGCATATCCAAACAACTCTAAGATTTCATCTCACTCCAATTAGAATGGCAGCTATTATGAAGACAAATAACAATAAGTGTTGGCAAGGATGTGAGGGAAAAGATACACTCCTACCCTGCTGGTAGGACTGCAAATTGGTGCAGCCAATATGGAAAGCAGTGTGGAGATTTCTTGGAATTTGGGAATGGAACCACCATTTGACTCAGCTGTCCTCTCCTTGGTCTATACCCAAAAAACTTAAAAGCAGCATACTACAGGGACACAGCCACATCAATGTTTATAGCAGCACAATTCACAATAGCTAAACTGTGGAACCAACATAGATGCCCTTCAGTAGATGAATGAATAAAAAAAATGTGGCATATATACACAATGGGATATTACTCAGCAATAAAAGAGAATAAAATCATGGCATTTGCAGGTAAATGGATGACTCTAGAAAAGATAATGCTAAGTGAAGTTAGCCAATCCCCCCCCAAAAAAAAAAATGCTAAATGTTTTCTCTGATATAAAGAGGTTGATTCACAGTGGTTTAGTGAGGGGGAGCATGGGCGTAATTGACAAACTCTAGATAGGGCAGAGGGGAGGGAAAGAAAGGGAGGGGACATGGGTTTAGAATCAATGGTGGAATATGATGAACATTATTATCCAAAGTATGTGTATGAAGACACGAATTGGTGTGAATATACCTATATACAACCAGAGATATGAAAAATTGTACTCTATATGTGTACTTGAATTATAATGCATTCCACTGTCATATATAAATAAAAAAATTAATAGTAAAAGAAGAAAATCTGGTATATATACACAATGGAATATCACTCATCCATAAAGAATAATAAAATTATGGCATTTGCCGACAAAGAGATGGAATTGGAGAATATCATGCTATGTAAAATAAGTCAATCTCAAAAAACCAAAGCTGAATGTTCTATCTGATTTGTGGATGCTAACCCAAAACAAGGGAGGTTGGGAAGGGAAATAATATAATCCAGTGGATTAGACAAAGGGCAACAAAGGGAAGAGAAGGTCGAAGAGAACAGGAAAGATGATATAATTAATAGGATATAACTTTCCTAGCCTTATATTTGAGTACACAACCAGGGTAATTCCACATCATGTACAACCACAAAAATGGGATCCTAAATAGAATAAGTTATAATTTATGTATGTATAAGTTGTCAAAATACATTCTATAGTCATGTATAACTTTAAAAAACAAATGAATTGGCAACAAATACATTTTAAAAATTCATCATCTCTAGCAATCCAGGAAATGCAAACCAAAACTACACTAAGATTTCATCTACTCCAGTCCAAATGGCAATTTTCAAGAATATGAACAATAATAAATGCTGATGAGGTTTTGGGGTTAAAGGTATATTTCTACATTTTTGGGACTGCAGACCAGTACAATCACTCTGGAAAGCTGTATGAAGATGCCTCAAAAGACTAGGGATAAAACAATGATATGACACAGCTATTCCACTCCTTGGTATTTTCCCCAAAGATCTAAAATTTAATGATATACTACAGTGATACAGCTACCTCAATGTTTATAGCAGCATAATTCATTAGCTAAATTATGGAATCAACCCAAATCCCTGTCAGTATATGAAGGGGATTAAAATATTGTCACACACACACACACACACACACACACACACACACACACAATGGAGTACTACTGAGGCATAAAAATAAAAAAGAATGAAATTATCATATCTGCCAGTAAGTCATTAGAAATGGAGAATATCATGCAAAATGAAATTAGCTAAACTCAGAAACTTGAAGGTTGAATGTTTTCTCATGAAAGCTAGAGTAAAAAAAAGGACAAGAAAAGGAGAGAATAACATAAAACCAATCAAATATGAATTAATATAGCAAACAGAAGTTTAATCACATAGAGGAAGGAGAATGGGAAAGGGTAGGGAGGGCAGAAGGGAAAAGAACAGGATCACAAACTGAAATGACTGAAATCAATTTTCATGCATGTATGAGTTTGTTAGGACAAACAGAACTACTATATATAACTATAAAGCTCTAATTTTAAAAAGATTATAATTGAGTTATTCATAATTTTACCCAAAAGTAACACATATCACCATTTTAGAAAATCATGTCATCATTAGTGTCATTCATTATATTTGGTTTATTAATACCCTGACCTGTGTCACTCAATACTTTTAGCAGTCACATTTATAGCAAATCTATACATACAAGCAAATATTTGAATTATTTATTATTTTTTCTATTTATCTGCATATATGGTACCCCATTTCCTCGTGGAGAAATCTTATTCAACCTTCCCCATGCAAACATAATCATTGTTCCTCTGTGTTCCCATAGCATATTATTTTTACCTTTATTACATCATTCCTACTTCATTAATTTTTGTCTTTTTAACCATAGTGATTATAACTTCTCATTAGAACAGATTAATATCTTTATCTTTTCATCACTTTACCTCCCTTCAACCCTAAAATAAAAAAGAACATCAGGGAGCAAAATTTGATGACATTGACTTTTATTTATTTGTTTGTTTATTTATTTATTTATTGCATAGGAGACCATATGTCATATTTTAAACTCATCAAAAGAACAAGTAGCATTTTATATTTACAGTAAGTATGATAAATATTTATAACAAGACCAAATAGTCAAAGCAAGACATCACAAAACATGCATATATTGACACAAAGACAGAAAGGGAGGGGGAAAAAAAAAACTATAGCCTGTTTACCATTTAAAAGAAAGAAATGCAAAATCATTATTCTCAGAGAAATCATGTCTCAATTACAATCAACATGCATATAAAATTACTAAAAATAGAAGCATTTATCATAGAACAAAAATAATTCAAGGTGAAAATGTCATCATTGATCTGAAATAGTAACTTTAATCTCAAAACTGCTGTGCAGTGCTCGCTTTGGAAGCACATATACTAAAATTGGAACGATACAGAGAAGATTAGCATGGCCCCTGCACAAGGATGACATGCAAATTCGTGAAGCATTTCATATTTTTTAGAAGCCAGAACGTCAGAAAATGAAGACAAAATATATCATCTTGAAAAGAGCCTAGCCAACTCAGAAAGGCTGGTAAAAAATCACGAGAAAAACATCCAAGAGATATGGGACAACTTAAAAAAACCAAACCTACGAGTCATCGGGATAGAGGAAGGTACAGAGATTCGAACCAAGGGAATGAGTAACCTTCCGAATGAAATAATTACAGAAAACTTTCCAGAAATAAAAAAGGAAACGGATATACAAATTGTAGATGCATACAGAACACCGAGCACAAAAAATCACAGTAGACCAACGTCGAGACACATTGTTATGAAGATACCCAATATACAGAACAAAGAGAAAATATTAAAAGCTACAAGAAAAAGGAGGCAAATTACATTCAGGGGTAAACCAATAAGGTTAACAACAAATTTTTCATCACAGACGCTGAAAGCGGGAATATCCTGGAATAACGTATCTCAAACACTGAAAGACAATGGATGCCAACCAAGAATTCTGTATCCAGCAAAATTAAGCTTCAGGTACAATATCGAAATAAAAATCTTTCATGATAAACAAAAGCTAAAAGAATTTGCAGCCAGAAAACCAGCATTGCAAAGCGTCTTGAGCAAAGCCCTACACGAGGAAGAAATGAAAAACAACAACCAAAACCATCAGTGGGAAGTGCCTCAGTAATGACAGAGGGCAGGGGGGCAAGCTAATCATGGAGAAACAAACTAAATTTAAAAAAAAAAGATAAATAATCAAACATGGCTGGGAGTACAAACCATATATCAATAGTAACTCTAAACGTTAATGGCTTAAACTCTCCAATAAAGCGACATAGGCTGGTAACATGGATTAAAAAAACAAATCCAACAATATGTTTCCTCCAGGAGATACATCTGATTGGAAAAGACATACACAGGCTGAAGGTGAAAGGCTGGGATAAAATATACCACGCACACGGTCCTCGGAAGCAAGCAGGGGTGGCCATCCTCATATCGAATAAAATCGACTTCAAGACTAAGTTAATCAAAAGGAATAAGGAAGGACATTATATACTGTTAAAAGGAACCATTCACCAACAAGACATAACAATTATCAATATTTATGCACCAAATAATGGTGCTGCGACATTCATAAAACAAATTCTCCTCAAGTTCAAGAATCAAATAGACCACAACACAATAATTATGGGTGACTTCAACACACCTCTCTCACCATTGGACAGATCCTCCAAACAAAAGTTGAATAAAGAAACTATAGAACTCAATATCACAATCAATAACCTAGACTTAACTGACATATATAGAATATATCAACCATCATCAAGTGGATATACTTTTTTCTCAGCAGCACATGGATCCTTCTCAAAAATAGACCATATATTATGCCATAGGGCAGACCTCAGTAAATATAAAGGGGTGGAGATAATACCATGCATTTTATTGGATCATAATGGAATGAAACTGGAAATCAATGATAAAAGAAGGAAGGAAAAATCCTACATCACATGGAAAATGAACAATATGTTACTGAATGATCGATGGGTTACAGAAGACATAAAGGAGGAAATCAAAAAATTCTTAGAGATAAATGAAAATACAGACACAACATATAGGAATCTATGGGACACAATGAAAGCAGTTTTAAGAGGGAAATTCATCGCCTGGAGGTCATTCCTCAAAAAAAGGAAAAACCAACAAATAAATGAGCTCACACTTCATCTCAAAGCCCTAGAAAAGGAAGAGCAAAACAACAGCAAATGTAGCAGAAGGCAAGAAATAATTAACATCGGAGTGGAAATTAACGATATTGAAACAAAAGAAACCATTGAAAAAATTAACAAAACTAAAAGTTGGTTCTTCGAAAAAATAAATAAGATCTACAGCCCCTTAGCCATGCTAACGAAGAGAAGAAGAGAGAGAACTCAAATTACTAACATACAGGATGAAAAAGGCAATATCACAACAGATGCTACACAAATACAGAAGACAATTAGAAATTATTTTGAAAACTTATATTCCAATAAAATAGAAGATAGTGAAGACATCGATAAATTTCTTAAGTCATATGATTTGCCCAGACTGAGTCAGGAGGATACACACAATTTAAACAGACCAATTTCAATGGGTGAAATAGAAGAAGCAATCAAAAGACTACCAACCAAGAAAAGCCCAGGACCGGATGGGTATACAGCGGAGTTTTACAAAACCTTTTAAGAAGAATTAATACCAATATTTTTCAAGTTATTTCAGGAAATAGAAAAAGAGGGAGCTCTGCCAAATTCATTCTATGAGGCCAACATCACCCTGATTCCAAAACCAGACAAAGACACCTCAAAGAAAGAAAACTACAGACCAATATCTCTGATTAACCTAGATGGAAAAATCCTCAATAAAATTCTGGCGAATCAGATACAAAGGCACATCAAAAAAATTGTGCACCATGATCAAGTAGGATTCATCCCTGGGATGCAAGGCTGGTTCAATATACGGAAATCAATAAATGTTATTCACCACATCAATAGATATAAAATCAACACGCATAAATCAATAGCATTTCTGTATATCAGCGACAAAACTTCTGAAACGGAAATGAGGAAAAACACTCCATTCACAATATCCTCAAAAAAAATAAAATACTTGGGAATCAACCTAACAAAAGAGGTGAAAGATTTATACAATGAAAACTACAGAACCCTAAAAAGAGAAGTAGAAGAAGATCTTAGACGGAAAAATATACCCTGTTCATGGATAGGCAGAACTAACATCATCAAAATGGCGATATTACCAAAAGCTCTCTATAGGTTTAATGCAATGCCAATCAAAATCCCAAAGGCATTTCTTGAAGAAATAGATAAAGCAATCATGAAATTCATATGGAAAAATAAAAGACCCAGAATAGCAAAAGCAATTCTAAGCAGGAAATGTGAATCAGGCGGTATAGCGATACCAGATTTCAAACTTTATTACAGAGCAATAGTAACAAAAACAGCATGGTACTGGTACCAAAACAGGCGGGTGAACCAATGGTACAGAATAGAGGACACAGAGACTAATCCACAAAGCTACAACTATCTTATATTTGATAAAGGAGCTAAAAGCATGCAATGGAGGAAGGATAGCATCTTCAACAAATGGTGTTGGGAAAACTGGAAATCCATATGCAACAAAATGAAACTGAATCCCCTCCTCTCGCCATGCACAAAAGTTAACTCAAAGTGGATCAAGGAGCTAGATATCAAATCAGAGACTCTGCGTCTGATAGAAGAAAAAGTTGGCTCCCAGCTACATATTGTGGGGTCAGGCTCCAAATTCCTTAATAGGACACCCATAGCAAAAGAGTTAATAACAAGAATCAACAAATGGGACTTACTTAAACTGAAAAGTTTTTTCTCAGCAAGAGAAACAATAAGAGAGGTAAATAAGGAGCCTACATCATGGGAACAAATATTTACTCCTCACACTTCAGATAGAGCCCTAATATCCAGAATATACAAAGAACTCAAAAAATTAGACAATAAGATAACAAATAACCCAGTCAACAAATGGGCCAAGGAACTGAACAGACACTTCTCAGAGGAGGACATACATCAACAAGTACATGAAAAATGCTCACCATCTCTAGCAGTCAGAGAAATGCAAATCAAAACCACCCTAAGATTCCATCTCACTCCAGTAAGATTGGCAGCCATTCTGAAGTCAAACAACAACAAGTGCTGGCGAGGATGTGGGGAAAAGGGTACTCTTGTACATTGCTGGTGGGACTGCAAACTGGTGCAGCCAATTTGGAAAGCAGTATAGAGATTCCTGGGAAAGCTGGGAATGGAACCACCATTTGACCCAGCCATTGCACTTCTCGGACTATTCCCTGAAGACCTTAAAAGAGCGTACTACAGAGATACTGCCACATCGATGTTCATAGCAGCACAATTCACAATTGCAAGACTGTGGAATCAATCCAGATGCCCTTCAATAGATGAATGGATAAAAAAAAATGTGGCATTTATACACCATGGAGTATTACACAGCACTTAAAAATGATAAAATCATGGAATTTGCAGGGAAATGGATGGCACTAGAGCAGATTATGCTTAGTGAAGCTAGCCAATCCCTAAAAAATAAATACCAAATGTCTTCTTTGATATAATGAGAACAACTAAGAACAGAGCAGGGAGAAAGAGCAGGAAGAAAAGATTAACATTAAACAGAGACTGAGGTGGGAGGGAAAGGGAGAGAAAAAGGAAATTGCATGGAAATGGAGGGAGACCCTCAATGTTATACAAAATTACATATAAGAGGTTGTGAGGGGAAGGGGAAAATAAACAAGGAGGGAAATGAATTACAGTAGATGGGGTAGATAGAGAAGATGGGAGGGGAGGGGAGGGGAGGGAGGATAGTAGAGGATAGAAAAGGTAGCAGAATACAACAGTTACTAATAGGGCATTATGTAAAAATGTGAATGTGTAACCGATGTGATCCTGCAATCTGTATTTGGGGTAAAAATGGGAGTTCATAATCCATTTGAATCTAATGTATGATATATGATATGTCAAGAGATTTATAATATTTTGAACAACCAATAAAAAAAAGAAAATTAAAAAAATAAAAATAAATAAATAAATAAAATTGTATACAACTACAACTAAAAAAAAAGAAAAAAAAAAAAACTGCTGTGCATGTAATGTCCAACCACATGGCTGTTTCACCCAAATTTTTAGAAGTGAATTCTTTACTCTTATTTTTAAATAACTCAATTTTTAACTAAAGAAACATGAATTAGTACTAAGAATTTAGATTTCAGTCACATAAATTTGATATTGAATTCCTTTAACTCAAAATATTCTATAATGTGACTAGTGACTTTGTTAAGTAATTTAACCTCTCCAAACCTATTGATTCAACTTGATTTTCATAGGGTTAGAGAAAATACATGTAAATAACCAATAACAAAATTTACTCAATAACTAGTAGGTTGTTATTGTTATTATCATTAAGACACCTATATCTCGAATACGTATATATTTAACAAAAAGAATATAAGATTCAAAAAGAATAAAAGATTCAATATAGAATGCATAAGGGAGGATTCAAAAGAGGAAATAATTTAAATTAAAATCCATGAAGATATCTTTTTGAAAGTCTTTTCTTTGAAGCAAATACTGAATACTGCTACATTCAGCATTAAAACACACTTATTTTATTTATTTATTTTTTTTAAAGAGAGAGTGAGAGAGAGAGGGGGAGAGAGAGAGAGAATTTTTTTTTAATATTTATTTTTTAGTTGTTTTTTTTTTCCCCGCGGACACAACATCTTTGTTTGTATGTGGTGCTGAGGATCGAACCCAGGCTGCACGCATGCCAGGTGAGCGCGCTACCGCTAGAACCACATCCCCAGCCCCTAAAACACCCTTATTTTAGTGTGTAAAATATTTTACTGCAAACATAGAGAGGGGAACACAATTTTACAATTTAAGTTAAAAACATATGATTTAATAAAACAATTGAGATTTATTTGTAAAGATAAAGATCTAATTCTGATATTATTAGTTAATATGCCTTACTGATATTGGTTCCACAGCTTTTGAAAAATACCACAAGAGAAACAAATATTTAGAAATTAAAATTATGAACATATTTGGGGAGGACAAAGAAAGATACATATCTCTAAATGTAGCATGTACCTGGTGAAACAATATGATAATTACATCTTATTTCACTCTGATAAATAAGACTACTGAGACATCTATAAATAGACTTCTGTGCAATGCAACATTTTTAACATTTAATGGGTTATACTACTGATGGATATAACAAAAGCTCAATTTGTTTTATTTTCACATTGAAAACTACTTCACACAAAATGTATGAGCAATTAATACTGGTCAAAAATGAATAAAACATCCCATTAGTTAAATCTAGCCTTATATAGAATATATATTCTACCTCACAAACTGAAACACCTTTGAAGAGTTAACAAACTACCTCTGCCATTGACAAGCAGTTAAAGGAATCTATCAAAACTTTCATCTTAAAGTCATATTTCTAGGGCTTCCAAAGTTGAGAGAAAATTACTTTAAAGATGAGATTTAACCCACAAATTCTCAGTCAAGAAAATAAATCCAAAATTCAGCCTAAGAATATTTTAAGAAAGAGAACCTATTCATTTAGTGGCTTTAATCTCAGTGAATTCATACTCATTACAGAGCTTGTTCCTGATATATTATAAAATATTTCCACATTTGTTCTCACTGTACATGTATTTATAGAGGATACTACATGAAATCACACAAAAAAAGAAAAAATAAATAACAATAATTTTCCAAATACACATATGCTAATTCTCTTAGCCACATGCATCTACAACACAAACAAGAGATCTAGGTCTGTTGAGCTATAATTGATCACAGGATGTTTTTATTACCAAATAAATTACTAATGATGTATTTTTACACTCACCTTATCTTGTGCCCGGACTAATGGAGTATATACCTAAGCTATAATTGAATTCATAATTCAATAAAAGAACTGAATACATAAACCCTATTAATACTCTCAAAAAGCTGATCATCTAATAAATGTTGAAACTCAAAATAAGAAGTTATATAGAGAAAAAATGTTCAATTTCTGAAAGAAGGGAAAATTCATCACAGACAGTATAGTTTGGTGGCATGGGATTTGAAGAAATTGGGGCTTAAGGCTGAATTCTTGCTTGCAACTTTTTAGTTGTATGACCATTGATGAACCCAAATTCAGCCATGCCATGGTCTTAGAAATCTCTACTTTCATCTCCCAGTTGCTCAAAAGAAATGGTTTGCTAGTCTTTCCTTGAAAGAGTAGTTTGTATTGAATATCCCAACATTTTGCAATAAATTATTTCCCTCCCATGATCTTTCACAAGTCTCTAGTTATACCTTCTCTATTTTGTATTACAGTTAATTGTTTATGCCTTAATGTCTACACATCAAACAGTCACTAGAATACTGACTTTTCCCTTGTGTGCTAGTCATAATGAAAAGAACTATATATCCTTTGATTACTATTCAGATAGACCCCTATATTCACTGTAGAACTAAAAAAAAAAATACTTACTACGAGGCAATCAATAAATAGTTGTTAACTGAACATTCAATTGAAAAAGAATTTCTAAAAAGTAGTATTATATATCAAATGGAGGTAATTTTATATTACTCCTTGGCTATAGGCATGGAGTTATTAATTCATTTAACAAAACATTTATTTATGACTACTATGTACCCACTATGTTAAGTTCTGATAACACAAATATAAATATGAAACAATATGTCCTCAAGGATATTTAGCAGCAGAGGCAAATAAGTAAAACATGACTTTTAGTACAATGCTCAAGGTACCCCAAAGGAACACAGAGAACCAGTATCTATAACTTACTCACACTCTTCCAAAAAGGCATCCCACCTGAACTTCCTTAAAATATGTATAAAAATCAGCCAGGTATAGAATGTGAAACATAGTTCCAGGAAGATTATGTATGGAGAAGCAAGGTGTTGAACTTGGAGAGACAGGAATTAGATGGAGGAAGACATTAAATGATTGTATACATTAAGGTTAGATTTTATATAGAAGGTAGTTAAAAACTTATTCCTGAAGGATCTGAAGCAGGACAATGGTACAATCTAGCTTTGGGGATTAAAGTTCAGAGTATTTTTCAGAGAAAATGAGAAAGCTGCTTCTACAGTGACTTGAGCAGAATAGATCAATGGGTAGTAACTGCATGAAGCCAGCAGGAGGGCTAAGGGAGCACAGAATTTGAAATGGATTACCCTGTCATGCAGACTCAGAAAACATTCTCCTTCCACTCAGATTGTACTGTTTCAAGAAGGCATGATGATAGATCAGCCTTTGGAGAATTTACATATGTAATCTTGTAAAACTCTACTACCTCATTCTGGTTTCCAAATTAGACTTGTACTTCTAAATGAAATTTTAATTTACATGCTAAAAAAAGAGCCCTTAAAAACAACATCTGGCTGGGTTTCCTAATCTATTTCTACTAGATTCAATATTCAAAGTATTCCAGAAGTGTTTTCCAAACTGTGTCCTATTAAATGTTTCTGGTGGATTTCATAAATTTCCCTCCACATACACTGGGTACTCACTCTGTGCTAGGCACTATGCTAGTGCTAGGTGACTGAGATCCAGGAATGAATAAGACTTAAATAACCTTCAAGGAGATAGGCAGGGGATGTAGGGTAAACACATGTATAATAATGTGTTTTAAGATCTCTGGTGAACATATTGTTAAATGGAGATCTAAAAGAAGTAATAAAACTCTATATTGGGTAAGGGGTAAAAAAGAATACAGAAAACTTTTCTAGAGAAAAGATAACATATGATACTTGAACTGAATCTTTAGTAGATTCCCCCCAAAAAAGTCAATAGGCAGAGTTGTAAAAGGATAAAATGCTCTCAAAGAAGTGACCCAGAGATGCAATAAAAGTAGTCTAAAGAGTTAGAAGTCAGACACCGAAGAATCTTATATGTATATTCAGAAATGTGTACCTTATCCCCAAACTATTGAAATTATGAATGGATCTTAAGCAGTGAATCAAAATATTTGCTATATATCAGAAAGACCCCTCCAGCAATAAAATATACAATGTGTTGGAAAAGAATGAGATATACAGAATATGCAGTTGGGATGCTAAAGCAACAATCTATAAGAGAGATGATGAGGATCTAACTAAAATAAAGCCATGGAGATGAAATAAGAGATACCCACAGGCTTACTGAATAATTTGATGTTTATATCCTCCTTATTCTCAAATCCCACCCTTGAGAGTACATTTCTCATGTCAATGGAAGTGATAATAATATATCAATGATAAAATAAGAAAAGATGATGGACATCAAGAAACATCAAGCTACAAATATGGGAAATATCCATCAAATTTCCTGGGAAAAAGCATTACTCAAATAAATTAAATATTTTTATTTAAGACTAAACAAAAACAAGTGCTTATTTCATCATTTTTCTAATGTTTCAAACATAGGCCATAGCATAGATGCCAAATTCAAAATTCAATTTTCATAAGCAAAGATTATAAGTCAAAATTGATGAAGGTAAACATAGAATCCTACATTTAGCTTATGCAAAATAATCAAATGCAAAAATGTTGATCCAGCCTTATGAAAGAAAATGTGGTAATAAAATCTCAATTTTGGTTGATCAGTATTATAAAATTTATGACAACACTAAGTTCTCCTGATCATACAAAATAAATTGTAATGCATTGTGTACTGATCAGGCCACATCTGAACAACTTTGGCCCATTTCTAGTTCACATTTTAAAGAAGCACAAGTTCCTTAGGGAATCATGTCCTTTTAAGTCATGTGAAATCCATATCTAATGATGGAAAGCTGATAAAAACTTGATAAGCAACAATAATAAATGTGGCTTTTCATATACACAATAAGGAGGTACTCTTAACATTTAATAAGCAATGAAAAGCTAAAGCTGAAGAGGTACACTATAAGGGTCTTCCAAAATTGAAGAGTTAAGAATTGAAAAAAAATAGGAGAGACAGAACTATCAAATTTGCACTATTTGACATGGCTAGGTCACCAATGGGTAGATTTAGCTCAATATTTGAAAAAATAAAAATCTAATGAATATAAGTATACAACAGTGAAATAACCTGCTCTAGAAAAATGATCTCTTTTTATGAAAGATACTCAAAGCAGAAGCTGGATGATTATTTTTTTCTATAAAAAGGTCTCCCTTGAGTAGCAAGATGCATAAGATGTTCTAATTATCCTTTAAAACCTATAATTCAAAAAACTTACTAGGTGTCTACTATATGCCCAGCCAGTAAGAAATATTAAAAACAAACCAACTAAATAAAGGAAGCATAAGATATATTTTCTGTTTAAACAAGTTCATGTGAAAACTGAGAGACTTCAACTAATGTTTTAATAGATGTAAAAAAAATAAGAGTGATTAAATAACAAACTGTATACGTTCCAAGATAAAAGATTAGCACATTGTAATGGCAGCTTGTAGTTGGTGGGAATTAGGTTAATCCTTGAAGTATGCACAACCATTGGTGTCTTTCATCAACCAACTAATTAGTTAATCATTTTTGTTCTTTTTTTTCAATTCACTGAAATTATGACATATATTCTACTTTCTAATATCTATGGAAAAATGAAATTATAAGGAAATGACTAAATATACTCAGGCCATTTTTATACTATTACTGGCAAAGAATATCTTATTTTGAAAAACAATATTTTAGAAATTAAGTTGGGGGCAATACTCCAAAGGAGATTCACCTAAACATGGGAAGGATATTTATGTTACATAACCAATATGGTAGTCTCATGACTAAGACCTTGAGAGTCTATTATTACTTATAGACTAAGCATATTTCAATACAATACGAAAAAAATAAACATTCCCATATTTATCCTGGAATATGTTAGCCAAATTGGAAAAAACACACTGCATAATAATCCTCAAATTTGAACTTCATAATGAATGTTATTCTTTTCTCTCCTTAAAAAGCATCTAAATAGAGATAACTACCATGAATTATATCAGATCATAATGGAATGAAATTATAAATAAATGATAAAATGAAAACTACTCCAACACCTGAATACTAAATAATATGGTACTAAATGAACAATGGGTTGCAGAAGACATCAAAGGGGAGGTTTAAAAATTCTTAGAGGCAAATGAGAAAACTGATACAACATCTCAAAATCTCTGGAACACTATGAAATCAGTACTAAGAGGAAAGTTCATTGCATGAAGTTCATTCTTTAAAAAAAGAAAAAGTCAACAAATAAATGACCAAATATTACATCTCAAAGCCCTAGAAAAAGAAAAAAAATCAACACCAAAAGCAGTAGAACACAAGAAATAATTAAAATCAGAGCTGAAATCAATGAACTTGAAAACTGACAAAACAAAGAGTTAGTTCTTTGAAAAAATAAATAAAATTGATGAATCCTTAGCCAAGCTACTAAAGAGAAAGAGAGAAAAAACCTCAAATTACTAACATGTGTGACAAAAAAAATATCATGACAGACACTACAAAAATTCAGAAGATAATTGGAAATTATTCTGAAAATGTATACTCCAATAAAATAGAAAATATCAAAGGCATTGACAAATTTATAGAGTCTTATGATTTGCCCAAACTAAATCAGGATGATATAGCTCAAGTTAAACAGATCAATTTCAAGAAATAAAATAGAAGATGCCATCAGAGGCCCACAAACTGAGAAAAGCCCAGGACCAGATGAATACACAGCTAAGTTCTAAAGACCTTCCAAAAATAACTAATACCAACACTCTTAAATTATTTCATGAACTAGAAAAAGAGGGAACACTTCCAAACTCACTCTATGAGGTCAATATCACCCTGATTCCAAAACCAAAGATGCATCAAAGAAAAAAAAATTTTATACCTCTATTTCTAATGAACATAGATGCAAAAATTCTCAATAAAATTCTAAAATTAAATACAAAAAAAATTTGGCTGGGATGTGGCTCAAGCAGTAATGTGCTCGCCTGGCATGTGCAGGGCACTGGGTTCAATCCTCAGCACCACATAAAAATAAAATAAAGATGTTGTGTCCACTGAAAACTAAAAAATAAATATTAAAAAATTCTCTCTCTCTCTTTCTCTCTCTCTCTCTCTCTCTCTCTCTCTCTCTCTCTCTCTAACAAAAAAATACAAAAACATATCAAAAAGTTCATGCACCACGATCAAGTGGGGTTCATCCCAGGGATGCAATGTTGGTTCAACATGCAGAAATCAATAAATGTAATTCATCACATCAATACTTAAAGAACAGAATCACATTATCATCTCAATAGATGCAGAAAAAAAGCATTCAACAAAATACAGCACCTTTTCATGTTCAAAATACTAGAAAAATTATAAATAACAGGAACATAGCTCAACAATGTAAATGCTATCTATGCTAAGCCCAAGTCTAACAGCATTCTAAATGGAGAAAAATTGAAAGTATTCCCTCTAAAAACTGGAAAAAAAACAAGGATGCCCTCTTTCACCACTTCTATTTAACATAGTTCTTGAAACTCTAGCCAGAGAAATTAGACAGATAAAAATGTTAAAAGGATATGGATAGAAAAATAAGAACTCAAGCTATAATTATTTGCCATTGACATGATTCTATACCTAGAGGATCCAAAAAATTCCACCAGAAAATTTCTAGGACTGATAAATGAATTCAGCAAAGTAGCAGGATATAAAATCAAAACACATTAATCAACAGAATTTTTGTACATCACTAACAAATACTCTTGTTAGTGTAAAAAAAAAAGAGGAAGTAGAAAAATCACCCCATTTACAGTTGCCTCAAAAAAAATAAAATAAAATACTTAGGAATCAAGTTAACAAAAGAGGTGAAAGGCTTCTACAATGAAAACTACAGAATACTAAAGAAAGAAATTAAAAAAGATCTTAGAAGGTGGAAAGATCTACCTTGTTCTTGGATAGGCAGAATTAATATTGTCAAAATGCCCATACTACCAAAAGCACTATATATATTTAATGCCATCTCAATCAAAATTCCAATGACATTCATCAAAGAAATAGAAAAAGCAATCATGAAATTCATCTGGAAAACAAAAGAGACCCAGAATAAACAAAGCAATCCTTAGCAAGAAGAGTGAAGCAGGTGGCATCACTATACCAGATCTTAAAGTATACTACAGAGCAATAGTAACAAAAAAAGGCATGGTATTGACACCAAAATAGACATATAGACCAATGGTACAGAATAGAGGACACAGAGGAAAACCCACATAAAATACAGTTATCTCATACCAGACAAAGGCACCAAAAACATACACTGGAGAAAAGATAACCTCTTCAACAAATGGTGCTGGGAAAACTGGAAGTCCATATGCAACAAAATGAAATTAAAACCCTATCTTTCACCAAGCACAAATCTCAACTCAAAGTGGATCAAGGACCTAGTAATTAAACCAGAGACCCTGTGCCTAATAGAAAAAAAAGTATGACCAAATCTTCATCCTGACAGATTAGGCCTCAACTTCCTTAATAAGACTTCTATAGTGCAAGAAATAAAATCAAGAAACAATAAATGGAATGAATTCAAACTGAAAAATCTTCTCAGCAAAATAAACAATCACTGAGGTGAAGAGAGTGCCTATAGAATGGGAGCAATTTTTTTACCATATGCACATCACAAAGAGCACTAATCTCTAGAATATATAAAGAACTCAAAAACCTTAACACCAAGGGAAAAAAAACAATCAGTAAATGGGCTAAGAAACTGAACAGACACTTCTCAAAATATGATATACAATCAATCAAAAATTATATTAAAAAAGTTCATCATCGCTAGCAATTAGAGATGCTAATAAAAACTACTCTAAGATTTCATCTCATTCCAGTTAGAATGGCATCAATTAAGAATACTAACAATAAGTATTGGTGAGGATGTGGGGAAAAAAGGCCTACTCATAAATTGCAGTGAGACTGCAAATTGGTACAACCAATCTGGGAAGCAGTATGGAGATTGCTTGGAAAACTTAGAATGGAACCAATATTTGAACCAGCTATCCCACTCCTTAGTTTATACCCAAAGGGCTTAAAAACACAGCATACTACAGTGACACAGCCACATCAATGTTTATAGCAGCACAATTCACAGTAGCTAAACTCTGAAACCAACCTAGATGTCTTTCAGTAGATGAATGGATAAAGAAATAGGCATGCCCCCAGTGACCCACCTCAATCAGCCACACCCCACTTGCCTACAATTACCAGCCAATCTATACAAAGTTGGATGGACTGCTTAGGTTAAAGCTCTCACAATCCAATCATTTTGCCTCTGAATATTACTGTGTTAACATAAAGAGTTCTGGGGTTACAACTCATTTGCAGGTCAAAACACTGACTGTATTGTCAATTTTTCTATATCCATCCTCTATGAAATCCATCTGCCTCTCTGAGACTTGATGAAGCTTTAAAAAATGCATTGAAAAGCTCTTAAATTAGTGCATCCAACTTATGATATCCTTTTTAATTTATCTATTTATTATCCATTAATTTATTTTAATTTATCTATTAATACATTTATTACTTCCTTTCCTATATGCCAATATTTTTTGCTAATCACTATATTGTCCATGGTTATTCTATCTTCTTGTCATCTCGTTCCTTCCTACTACATGTTTAAGCATGACTATTTTAATGAAGTATCATTACCTTAATAGTACACTATGCTTAAGAGTTTTCAAAAACCTCTCTCTAAGGTTCTTAAAAAATACTATTAGATAGAATAAGTGTTATTATTCCTAATTTGTAGATAAGACAAGATGTCACCTATACTTCAAATTTTTCTGCTTCACACTTGCTTCTTAGCTTTCAAATCCAATAAGTTTTGCCTTTTCTTCTCTATCTCATATCTTCAGTTTACATTATTATGCATGCTAATCTGCTACTAACTGCTCCTCTATGAGTTACTCCAGTCCCTGTCTCCCCTTCTCTTTTCCAAATATGTCACATTTTTGTCTAACTCCTCAGAATCTTAGAAATACTTAAGTAGTAATCTACTCAGGAGATACTCAATGCAATATACTATAGGGCATTCCAGAATCTTCATAAAGCTGTCTGACAAACAGATGAACTAAGCATTAATAAATTGGAAAAGCAACAATCCTACTAAGGAAAGAAGAATGTAGAAAAATCTATAGCATTATGTCTTCCTTTCCATTGTTACAACCAGCTGTGCCTTTCAGTATAGCTGAGAAGCAGCAGGTATACTGGAAAAGTTCTGATGTAAAAATAAGAAACTTAGATTCATGTCCCTTATTGTGTGATCTTAAAGAAACTCATTCCATCTAGATAAACTTAATTCTTGATCTGTAAAACAAAGGACACCAAATTAAATGACCTGTTGAATAACTTTTACATATAATGTCAAAATGACTAATTAATTTGAGTAAGATGGAACTCTGTGCATCTTGGGATTATTTAATTGGTGTGGTACATAGATAGTGTGTGATAAATGTTTGCTTAATGTGTGGGTAGAGAGAATAAGTCTGACAAACAGCTAATGACTCTGAAAAGATCAAATGCAGTAATGTTAAACAATACTAGTATCTTGGAAAGTCATTTGCATATTGATTCTACAGTGCAAAAGCCAGTGTCTGCTAATGTCAAGAGTTTTATAAAGACAAGGAATAAGGGGCAGAGTTCTTCATATTCCCAACACCGTTCCTGCATACTTGACATACATCAAATATCACACCAATGCCTAAAGCCACATTTTGATTTCCAAAGAACAGAGCAGAACAGACCCAGAAGATGAAACAAGGGGCATGAAAGCTCATGTCAGAAAGTGCTTGTGGTCTCCTGGGAAACTCTCCCATTGCAACAGGCTAAGAATATCCTTCTACTTCCCAGAAACACTGCTCTGATATGTACTATTAAAGGCTGACAGATGCTCTTTAAATACACACAAAAATGATAAGTTACCCTATGCAGAGCATTCAGCATAGTACTAACCTGAGGAAGACATGGATTACGATTTTGTTTATAGAGAATTGCTGTGCTGTTATTGTTTTATCTATGTGAGATAGTATAACATAGAAAAAGAAAAGGCTTCAGAGTCAAAAGAGTTATGCTTAAATTTTTAACTTTTACTACTTAGTCTGTGTGACTTTCAGAAAGTTACCTAAGATCTTTCTTTAATTTGTTCTTTTTAATTAAACATGACAGTAGAATTTATTTTGATATATTTATACAAACATGGAATATATCTTATTATAATTAGGATCCCAGTTTTGTAGATGCATATAATGTTGAGATTCACTGTGGAATATTCACATATGTACATAAGAATTATGTCAGATTCATTCCACTGTCTTTCTTATTCCTATCCCCCTCCCTTCCCTTCATTGCCCTTTGTCTAATCCAATGAACTTCTATTATTCGTCTCCTCCCCCCTTGCTGTGGATTACCATCCATATATTGGAAAGAATATTCAACCTTTGGTTTTGGGGGAGTGGCTTATTTCACTAAGCATGAAAGTCTCCAGATCCATCCATTTACTGGACAAATGTCATAAAGTCATTCTTTTTATGGCTAAGTAATATTCCATCATATATATATATATCACATTTTCTTTATCCATTCATCTGTTGAAGGGCACCTAGGATGGTTCCATACCATAATTATTGTGAATTGAGATGCTATAAACATTGATGTGACTGCATCACTATAGTATGCTGATTTTAAGACCTTTGGGTATATACCAAGGAGTGGGATAACTGGGTCAATGGTGGTTACATTCTTAGTTTTTTGAGGACATTCCATATTGCTTTCCAAAGTGGTTGCACTAATTTGTAGTCCCACTGGCAATGTATGAGTATATCTTTTTGCCCACATCCCCACCAACATTTATTGTTACTTGTATTCTTGATGATTGCCATTCTGACTGGAGTAAAATGAAATCTTAGTGTAGTTTTAATTTGCATTTCTTTAATTTATAGAGATGTTGAACTTCTTTTCATATACGTGTTGACCATTCACATTTCTTATTCTATAAAATGTTTGGCTCCTTTGCCCATTTGTTGATTGGGTTATTTGTTTTCTTGATGTTAAGTTTTTGAGTTCTTTATATATCCTGGTAATTAATGCTCTATTTGAGGTTCAGGTAGCAAATATTTTCTCCCATTATGTAGGCTCTCTCTTCATATTCTTGCTTGTTTCCTTTGCTATGAAAAAGATTTTTAGATTGATACCATCCCACTTGTTGATTCTTGGTTTTACTTCTTGCACTTTAGGAGTCGTATTGAGGATATCAGTTCCTAAGCCAACACGATGGAGTGTTAGGCCTACTTTTTCTTCCAGTAGATCCAGGGTCTCTTGTATAATTCCGGGGTCTCTGATTCACTTTGAGTTGACTTTTTCGCAAGGTGAGAGATACGGGTTCAAATTATTTCCACTACATATGGATTTACTGTTTCCCCAGCAACATCTGTTGAAGAGGCTATCTTTTCTCCAAAGTATGTTTATAGCACCTTTGTCTAATATGAGAAAATTTACTACCATATTTATGTGGGTTTATCTCTGTCTTCTATTTTGTTCCATTGGTCTTTATGCATGTTTTGGTACCAATACCAGGCCATTTTTGTTACTATAGCTCTGTAGTATAATTTAAGGTCTGGTATTGTGATGCCTCCTGGTTCACTCTTCTTTGGCTATTCTGGATCTCTTATTTTTCAATATAAATTTTATTACTGCTTTTTCTATATCTATGAAGATCATCATTGGAATTTTAATAGGAACTGTATTGAATCTATATAGCAGTTTTGATAATCTGGCCATTTTGACATTATTAATTCTGTCTATCCATCTTCTAAGGTCTTCTTCAATTTTTTTCTTTAATGTTCTATAGTTTTCATTGTAGAGGTCTTTCATCTTTTTGTTATACTGGTTCCCAAATATTTTTGAGGCTATTGTGAGTGAGATAGTTTCCCTAATTTGTCCTCCAGCTGATTCATTATGGGTGTATAGGAATCAGTTTCTGCCAATTGTTCAAAAAGATTAATACTAACTATACCATACATTTTTATAAGCATTATATGAATAATAGATGAAACACATAGTATAAATACTAGGAAATAACTTCATATTTGTTGTTAAGAAATACTTTTTCTACAATAATTATTACTGGTCACATTGTCTTGGTTTAGGTTGCCATAATAAATTACCACAGATGGGGTGGCTTAAACAACAAGTTTTTATTTCTCCTAACTCTGGAGATTGGAATCTAACATCAAGTTGACAGCATTGTGAGGAGCTTGAGAAGTGCCTTCTTTCTGCTTTACTGGGCCATCATCTTGCTTTGTCCTAACACTGTAGAACAAAGAGCTATCTCTCTGGCCTCTACTTATAAAATTCATAATTTCATTCATGAGAACTTTACCCTCATCAACTAATTACTTCTCAAAGGTCCCACTTCCAAATACTATCCAACTGGGATTATATGAATTTTAGACTGACAAAAAAATTCAATCCATTGCACCTATATATGATTTGAGTACTAAACATAACCAAATAAAGTTGAGAGTTTTAAAATGTATAGCTAAAGTATAGAAACGTATGGTCTTTTCAGATCGGGATGCAAAAACAAAGCCATGGATTCTATATAGGATTTGATTAGTAGTCTCAAATATTGGGGAACATTTCAGGATGTGAGGAAACAAGTCATTTTCAATTATCAATCTTTCAAAGAGTTATACAGTCAGTTTTAGTGATTTTAAGCCCAAAAAGTTTCCAGAAAGTAGTTCTGGAAATACATGAGGTACACCTGGTTGCAAGTAGCATACACTGGGCATATTCATTCATTAAGAAAACATACATTAAATTCTTACTGTCAGTGGCTCTGACTGATGCTGAAGATACATGGTAAAGTAGACATTGTTCCTACCCACAAAGATGTTCAAATTTAAAAGTAAGACATACATAGGTAAATTTATTTGATATCCTGTCTCAAAATATTCTGTTTCCTTGGTCTTGTTTTTCCTCTAAATACAAACTTTTTGGTCCATTGATCCTTTATTGAATCTTTTTCCTGTTCTATCTCTTCTTTCATCTGGTATTTAAGTATGTGAGTTCTTCAGAACTTATTCTCTTCTACTATATACTCTGGAAAAATTACTGTGGATTTTGACTAAGATAGATGTAACCCATACTCGAATGGGCAAAGGTGAGGAGACTCAGCAAGACCCAGAAATAGCTTCAACTACAGAATCATAGGAAATCACAATATATAACATACAGGAGCAGAAATGTGGATTTATAAACTATTAATTTCAAAATTCTTAACACAAAAATATAAGCAAGGTGATTAAATATGTTAGTTAGTTTGATTTAATCATTTCATATTGTTTTTAAATATCAAAACATCACATTATATTCCATAAATATAAATGATCATGATTTTAGAATTTAAAGTGATATTATTTTGAAAAGATATTTTTATAAAAGACCACTACAGGACAAATCATTTAGAGCAGGCTTGAATACAGAAAAGCCTAGGACCACAGACACATCAGTGTTCTTTATTCCTCAAGTTCATAAACATTTGGAACTAAGAAAGAAAACTCCAACATTTCTTGAGTGTTCAATGTGTACTAGCCATTGCATAAACAATGTTATACATTATCTTATTTAATCCTCACAATAATCCTATTATCTAATTTTACAAATAGGAAATTTGATACTTAAACTAAGCTAACATCACATGGTATTCACTTTAAGTCAGAATTGATTTTAAAATCTCATGGTCTTCCCACTATATCATACTAAATTATTTCATATGGAGTCATCTCAGCCTTACAAAAAAAAGAAATTCAATGTATTCACAAAGTTGTCCCTAAAAACAATGATAAAACTTTAGAACTAAAAGGACCTTGGAGCTCATTTAGCCCCTGAACACTTCATAAAATATTATAGGTGATGAAACTGAGGCCTGCCCCAGAGAAATTAAGGGACATATCTGAAATAAAGACACACTTTAGATCTCTCTCCTTGTGCATTTGAATTTCCAATATTATTGCAATATGATACATAGAGGCATTTGACACTGATATGTCATGATTCTTTGAAATTCAGTCTTAGTACAAAAATAAATAAAATAAAAATCATATAATCTCAGAAAACCATATATTCTCATACAGACTTTTTTCACCAAAATTAAGGCCAATTATAGAGACTTTTGTATAAGAATGAGTTATTTTTAAAAGGGTTGGTTACCACTGGGATACCTCAGGGGTAGAGCACTCGCCTAGCTTGCGTGAGGCACTGGATTTGATCCTGAGCACCACATAAAAATAAATAAAATAAATTATAAAAGAAAGTGTTAGTTAGAAAATTCTAACACCAATGTTTCTAATTCAGGCTGCTTTCAATAGTAACTGCAGCATCTATCAAAATAGATGGTTGTGCCCATTAGTAGCAGAATAACATTTCTTTAAGTTGTGGAGGTTTTCAAGGAAGTTGTATTTTATACATACTGTTAATATCTTACATAAAAGGTAAAAAGTCTACTTCCAGCTATTGATAAGTTTGAGTTCTGCCACACAAGCTGCCAGAGACTACACTCATGCCACATTAGGCAAAAGACAAGCATGGCTACAAGTTCCAAGTTAGTAACAAAGACACTAAAGAAATGATGAAATTAGCAGTTATGGGGCTACCTTTGGAGAATTATGTTACAAGAGCAATAAAGATATATGACAAGGCCTATCAGATATTTCCTCTGTAAAACAAAACAAGTTTTTCAACCAAGAATTCTTCAGTTTTGAAAAATAAAAGTCTAACTGAATTCATTGTGATGACTAAACAAAATTTATTTTCAGGTAAAACATCATGACATAATAACTTCACAATATAACATAATTCTTCCTAAAATATATATAGTTTCTTTAGGAATTCACCTTTCTTCACAAATGTTTCTCTAATCTTTTTAGGAAAAACTAGTCTTTTGATTAATATCTAATGAATTTAACCTGAGCAAAGTCCATTGGGACTTGATATGAATAGTTTAAATCATAGGGAGACTATAAGTAGATTTCATCACTAGCCTGTAATTTCTGCCCTGGAATGAAAATGAAGGCCCTTTCCCTTAAATAATCATGATTATACTTATGGTGATTTGGTTTGACTTATAGATAAAACCTGGGTTCATAGCCAATATGAAACAAGATAAGCCATGCCCTTTGTCCAGGATGGTTTAGAATTTGGTCCAAGAAGATTCAGACTATGAAAGAAAGTCACCAGTAACATAAAATTAAAAACATATAATACTTAAATATTTGGGGTCATTGAATTTTATTGGAAATAAAAGATCGTAAACATGATCCTTTTGTCTACATCTACTGGCTATTCATTATGGTTAAAAGAATCAAACCATAGTCTAGCTAAATTAAGGAAAAAATCTCTCATTTCAACAGATTAAAAATTAAGTCAGGTATCTCTTGGGCTAGGAAACCCATTATACTATGATTATAAGAATTATTGACATGGATAACAATTGAGCATATCCTTAAAATAAATGAATTATAGATGCATAAGTGGATATATTAAAATAAAATTCATATTAACACTTACTTCTTAAGGTTTGATGTAGTTAACCTTTAAAGCAGAATTATAGTCAAATTGCAACTCTCTCCCTTAGCTGAAATTGGAGTTTGCTTTCAAAGTCCTACCTGGTAAGATCTTATGAGAATTCAATAAAGTAATATATATAAATTGTTAGGGTATATATAGTCATTGTTGCTATAATTTTATATCTTGACAGAATTTACTATAAGGAGAAATATGAATGTATATATGTCTATTTCTGTGTAACTTGATCTTTATCTAATTAAATAAGATTGTTATATAAAAAATTTTTTTCCACAATTGTTTGGGGGAAAATATTTATTTATTTATTTATTTATTTATTGCAGGTATTGTACTCTGAAACATATACATAAGCATGTAATCACTTACAAATGCATAAACAAATAGATTGTTGAGAGCCACAGCCGAACGGGCCCCAGCAAACTTCCAGCTGCCAGCAAACTTCCAGCTGCCAGCTGATGATTGGCTCACAGGGGCCCCAGCAAACTTCCAGCTGCCAGCAAACTTCCAGCTGCCAGCTGATGATTGGCTCACAGCGGCCCCAATAAACTTCTAGCTGCCAACTGATTGGCTCCTCTGCAGTGATGCTCATTGGGCTGATTCCCCACCCTTTCAGACCACGGAGCTACTCATTGGGGGATGTTTTTTGGCTCTGTCCACGTGACCCAGCCAATCGGCCTCAAGAGCAGGAGGAGTGGGGGAGGTTGAGAGGCTTGTGGGAAACCTGTGGTGGCAGCTGGGTTCTGAGGGTTTTCCTGAGGATGTGTGGTGCGGTGTGTGTGTGTTCTAAAAATAAAGTTCATTTCTTTTGACAAGTGGCTCCTGAATTGTGCCCAGCCAGACTGCTGGGCAATAGATATATAAACACAGTATGTAAAACTAGAAGTCACTGTATGGCAAAAAATCTTAGAGAAAAAATGGTTTCTTCTCTTCCCTTAGTTTCCACATATATAAAAGGGTCCAAAAGAGATAATTTATATCTTTATGCTTATAAGTTTTCCAAAGTTATACAATTATTCACTATCAGAGATATATATTTAACTCAAAGTCACTCAACCCAATTCTTTCCTACTAGCCAATATTTATATCTACTCCCTTTATTAGCTAATAGCCAATACCTGCAAAATTCTATAATTGTGTAAAGTACAACTCAAAGGTCAAATATCTTGGTCAGAATATGCTAACAATCCACTGAAAAATATTGCTAGCCCATTTCCAATAATAAGGTGTGTGTGTGTGTGTGTGTGTGTGTGTGTGTGTACATGCATGATGCATATGCTAGCAAACATATGAAGAAAGAAAACATGACTTTCTGCCCTTCAAACTGGTAAAGACTTGTAATTTACTAATAGGATAGTCTTTAATTTCCTCCAGTAGCACATGAAAGCTTTGAACAGAAGACACAGTAAAGGGAACCTTCAAGGAACTATTTCAATATGCATTAAATTCTTAGAATTTCTTTATATCTATATTTTTTATAAGGCTAGCAAAAAGGTCATCTTTAAATGTAAGACTTGGAATATTAAACATTCTTTTTATTCTTGAATAAGTGCTAAAAAGTTTCTAAACCCTTTTCATGTGAACAACTAGAAAGATTATTTCAGAAGCCTGTACTGTCCATGCTAAACCTTTTCTGAGCTATATCAAATTAGTTACTAATGATATAACAAAAGTTTTAGGTTGAATTCTAAAGTAATTGCCAAAATATACAGGAGACCACAATTCATTTGACTTAGTTTACTGCATAGTTGGTGTGAGACACCATAATAATTAACAAAAATAACATCTTCCGTTCTGAGTTCTTCCTTGACTGATTTTTAAAAGCCTCTCCTATCTAAGAATATAAGATCTCAAAGAAACACTATTTCTACCAAATCCAAAAGAATATAATCTTATTTGTAGTATAATTATTGCAATTGTTCATTTATACTTCATTAATATCAATTAACATGAGCTGACAGCTGGTACCAGGCATTGTGATTTCATATATTTTTTTCCTTTAAGTCTCACTTTAAATCTCTCTTAAAAATTTCCTGAGGTAGAAATCATTATCCTCATTTAAAAAACTGATGTTTGCTAAGTGAAAGAAACCAACTGAAGAGACTACATACTGTTATGATTCCCACTATGTAACATTCCTGAGGAAAATCCATGGAGACCATGAAAAGATCAATGGTTTTCAGAGGTTAGGAGGTTTGAGGAAAAGGATAAATAGATGAAGCACAGAGGATTTTTAGGGGAGTGATAGCTACATGTCATCATAAATTTACCCAAACCAAAGGAATGTACAATAAAAAGAGTGAACCCTAATGCAAACTATGGACTTTAGGTAATAATAATGCATCAATATAGGTTTATCAATTGCAACAAATGTGCTACTCTGGAGGCAGATGTTAATAATGGAGGAGGTTCTGAATATGTTGGGGCAGAGAGTATATGGGAAATATCTTCCTATTAATGTTGGTGTGAGCCTAAAACTTCTCTTAAAAAACTAAAGTCTTATTTTAAGTTAAAAATATCAATTATACTGAGGATTAGAAAAATTAAGTAACTTACCACATGTAATTTACTAGTAAGAAGTGTAGTTGAGATAAACAAAACTTTGTTAAGAAAGAGTGTCAAACTGGAAAATAATAGACTTCCAGTAATCAGACTATTTGATAATTAGACTACTAACTGTTACTAAGTGATACTAAAAATAATATCAGATAATAGTTAATATTGCATGAATTATTTTAAAGCTTCTACTCTTTTAGTAACTAATTTCACCATTGACAATTGCTGCATACATACCTATATCTAACTATCTATTTACCCCTATATCTATACATAACCATGAGAAGAGGCACAGGACATAATGGTTAAGAGCACACTAGAAGATGTCTAGATTTAAATTCCAGATATGCTACCACCAGTTGTTTGACCTTGAACAAGTTGCTTAACACCACTATTTCTCAGTTTCCCCATTTGTAAAGTAGTATAACACGCCTACTTTCCTACATCCTTCACATATTATGAGGAATAAATAAGTTACTATCTACTATTTTAAAGTGCCTAGCATGTGTTAATATTTAAATAAGTGTTAAATGTATATGTATACATACAGGCATATACATACATACCTATATTCTAAATATGTACATATATGTGTACATACATATACACATAAGTATACAAGGTTTCTTCATAAATGTTATGAAGAAAAATGAAGCAAAGAGGATAGAAAGATAAAGGTGGGTTGCTATTTTAGGTAGGGTAGTGAGGAAATATTTCATCAAAAGGGAATTTGATTGGGACTGGGTTGTGGCTCAGAAGCAGAGTGCTCGCCTAGCATGTGCAAGGCCCTGGGTTCGATCCTCAGCACCACATAGAAATGAGTAAATAAAGTAATTGTGTCCAACTAAAAAAAAATATTTTAAAAAGGGGAGAATTTGGACAGAAACCTGAGGAAAGTAAGGAGTGTAAGCCCTGCACAAAACTGAAGCACATGTATTCCAAGAAAAAGGAAAAGCAAAGGCAAATGTCCTGAGGAAAAAGTGGGTCTGGCATGTTCAATAAAGGCAAGATCAGTACGGTTTGAACACAGTGAACAATGTTGACAGAAATTGGTAATAGTTGGGAAAGTATATAGTCATGTAAGGAGTTTAGGGTCAATAAAAAAATTTCAGGTTTAGTCTAAGTCAGATGTCAGCCCATCAGAAGTTTCAAGCTAATATACATGTATCAAATAATTATTCTGACTAAAATCTGGAAAAATGTAAGAATACAAAAGTGGTATACAAAGAAATATCTATCCATCAAGATTTAATTTGCTGATGAACCTTACAGAAAAGAGAAAAGTTAAGAATGACTTCAAGGTATTAAGACTGAGCAGCATAAACTATAGCATTTATTTACTCAGAAATGTGTTTGAGGGGTAGAGAGTCAGGAGTTTATTTCTGGACATGTAATTTTGGGATGCCTATGTAAATAGGAAGTTGTATATACAAGTAGTAAATTTGGTAGAGAAGTTTAGGTAGAAATGTAAGAATCATCAGCACTTAGATGATACTTAAAGCATCTTAACAAAATAAGATGACTTAGGGAAATATATAGGGAATATTTTCAAGGGTTAAATGCTGGAGTACTTCAACATTTAAAGAGCACAAGAATGAAGAGGAATAAAAAGAAAATAAGAGAAAAAATAAAGACAGGCCAGTGAATTAGGAGGATAGCCAGAGAGTGGAGTCTCCAAAGCCAAGCAATGAGTGTGTTTCAAAAAGGTAGAGGACAGTTAACTGTGTCCAATGCTGCCAAGATCAAATAAGATGGAGTGTGAGAAAAACTGACTATTGCATTTAGTAAAATGGAGGTCAAGGATTACCTTTACAATAAATTAAGTGAACTTGGTAAGGGGAGTTGAAAGCCTAAGTAGAGCAAGTTCAAACAGAATAGGAGGACAGTGGGAATATAAAGTACATATAACTCTTTCTGAGGAGTTCTGCTCAGAAAGAGAAAGGAGAATAAAGAAATTGGGCAAAAACTGGAAGAGTGTGTGGGATGAAAATGTTATAATACATTATCATAACCTTCGAAGCTAAATTTTTATAAAGAGGAATTTAGGACAATTGTCTAGAAGTAACGAGGACATGAATGAAAGTTGTGGAAAAGAAATCCAATATTTTTAATGGCAAGGACACCATTTTAAGGGAATATCTAGAATTCAATTACATAAAATTGGTACAAGAGAAGTTCATAGATAAGATTGAGATTGTAGATTTTGCTGATGAAGGATCATGAGTCCCAGAAAAAAAAAACAGTGAAAAAGTCTAGGAAATTAGAGAGATGTCTATGAGATCTAAGGGTGGGATTACACGAAGCCTTAGAGAAATGAGAGCCTGGGTTATAAGAAACATCCTGGAATAAATGGTATTTAGTAACAGAAGTAAATAGAAAAGTAAAGAATAAGTATATTCTGAGATTCCTAAGAGGAAGATGTCAAAAAAAAAATCTTGTGAGAAACACATTGAGGTCTTAGACCCACGACCTCCACTTCTGCAAATGGTAATATGAGGCAAGTTCACAATCACATATTACTCAAGATAGTTTTATGGATATGGATATTTCAATAAGATATAAATAATGCTTATTGAATAGTTCTGTGGAAACTATTTTAGCTGTACAATCAACAAATTTTAATTAGAGTTTTAGAGTTGGCCTTTACCATTATATCACCTTATAAAATCACTTCCCTAAGTCTAAAGCTTTAAAGATGTGACATGAGATTAATAATACCTTTTTCAAAGTTATTCTACAATAATGAATAAATTAGTTAAGTAGGTGGAAGGGCACTGGAAACCATTACAATAACACAATGTTCATTTGTGAAATATCAATACCTGCAGTCTATAAGAGAACCAGACTGACATAAAAATAGGGGTGGGGATTTGGTCTATCTGCCGCAGTCTGGCTGGGCACAAAATCACAAGCCACTCAAACAGGAACAAACTTTATTTTTAAACTCCCGCCAATGCCCTGTATGATCCCGGGAAATATGCCGACCCACAGACGCAGCGTTCTCTCGGAACCACACCAACAGGAAATCCCTCCTCTGGAATTCCTTCCTACTGCACTTCCCCAACCAATGTGAACTCTCCAGGAGTCCCGTAGCAGGCCAACGGGACAGCAGAGGTCTAATATCCATTTGAATGCAGATCTTAACATAATCATATCAACTCAATGGCTTGCTGGCATCACCTTACAACCAAAAAATGCCATGCATCATTTTTACTTGGCTATGGCTCTTAGCATCTCCCCCCTTCTGTTTAATTAAACAACAAGCAATGTGGCTTAGGGACTGTGCCTGTTAGGTGGTCCAATTCAACATATGGTCCTTACCCATCATTGGATGAGCTGACCTCTAGGCATCAGCCTCCTGTCTTAGGTTTGTACCACTGCAATTGGATCATACCCGTCACTGACTACCGGTCCAGCATACAGCCATACTTGTGGACAGGCCTATGCACCAGTGGAGAGTGAGGTTCTTTGCCTCACCTCTGTTGGCCCCCAAATTTGGCCTTGGTGCCAGTGGGGGGATGAGGTTCTTTGCCTCACCTCTGCTGGCCCCCAAATTTAGACCATCACTAGTATAAGGCAGGAGGTTACAGAAATACCATGACACCAAGCCAATTGATAGCTCCCTTGGAAAAAATGCATAATTTGTGACACATTAGCAAAGATACGCCAGCACTACCATAATTCGGTGCACCAACAGATAGTTCACAATGCATACAAGTGACACATAGTCCAGGCAAGTTCTGCAAGCAGTTCAAAGCGGACGAATCTATCAATATGTACATTTGCTCCCAAAATAAATCGACTCCTTGATTGAGCATTACTTGTTGAGTTATTATTCATTGATGCATCAGTTTATACAGTTTGTTGTGATAAGTATCAAAGAAACTGTAGTTTGGTTTCATCTTTGTCTTCACCGACACTGGGATTAAGATAGGAATTTTGACAATGATGCTAAAAAAAATTATGTAACATTCCAACAGGTACTAAGAAAACAATTTTCTGAACAATTTACATTATCCTGAACAGAATTATTAAATATAATGAAAAGGAAAGGTGAAAGTAAACAAACAGATCTGTTAACCTCCTTATTTGTTCACATATTAAAACAATCCTCAACAGCTGTTTACCCAATTTAAATTAAACCATTAAAATCACGTGAATAATAAGAAAAAATTTGGATCCATTTATTCATCAGTGCTCCTCATATATGATATATGGACATATGCACATACAGACATACAACACAAAACAGAAGTGTGCACACATAACATACAACACATAAGACAATAGTAAAGGCCTTGTAGCTTTACATAGGTGAAATCTCCATTGCAGTGTTTAAAAACTCCACAGTCAAAAAATAAAACTGATCAGAAAAACATTAACCTAGGTCTGTATGAGCTCAAAAAAAAAAAAAATAGAACTTCATGATGTGGGAAAAGGCAATAATAAAATATATATTGAAAAAAGCATCCTGGTTAATCACTGTCGCAGATGTAAGAATAGCCAGGCTAGAGCTCTGGATATCAGCTGTTATGGACTTGTCAAATCATCTTCTTTTTGGTCTGTAGAAATCGCTTTGGTTAGACTCTCTGGAATCCAAATCGGCTGCTGTTCTCCCTGTGGATACACAAACAGAACCCCAACTCCAGATAATCACTGGGTCAGGACCTTTCCATTGTCCTGTTAGAATATCCTTCCAAAGTACCTTAGGCTTATGTACATTTTTTGGATACATATGTCTTTCTGCAGCACTAAGTCCTGATGAATCCAAATTTTAAAAGTTTAGAGTAAAAAGGGTTATTTTAAGTTTATCTTTGGGGGATATATACCCCTTTCCAATTCCCTCTTTTTGCTTTAATAAGTACATTTTAATAGTTTGATGAACTATTTCAACTATGCCTTGTCCCTGTGGATTGTATGGAATTCCTGTTATGTGAGTAATGCCAAATCATGAGCAAAATTGTTTAAAAGAGTTATAGGTATAGCCAGGACCATTATCTGTTTTTAACTGGTTTGGAACACCCACAGTGGCAAAATTTTGTAAGCAATGAGCTATAATATCTTTAGTTTTTTCCTCCGGCATGAAGGGAGCCCATCAAAAAACCAGAAGAAGTATTAACTGTAACATGTAAATATTTTAATTTTCCAAATTCTGGCAAGTGTGTGACGTCCATCTGCTAAATATGGTTAGGTATCAATCCTCTAGGATTGACTCCAAGATTAATTTGTGGTAAAAAGGTCACACAATTTTGACATTGTTTTATTATATGTCTGGCTTGTTCCTTAGTTATTTTAAAATGCTTTTGTAAAGTATTAGCATTGACATGGAACCTTTTATGAAAATTTGTAGCTTCTTCTATTGTGGAGAAAATATGTATGTCATGTGTAGTTTTATCTGCTAATTTATTGCCCAAACTAAGGGCTCCAGGCAATCCTGTATGTGCCCTGATATGTCCTATAAAGAATGGATCTTTTCTGTCCCAGATTAGACTTTGTATAGTGGAAAACAAAGAGAAAACTGTAGAGGAAGGGGAAATCCTACCAGCATCTTCAAGGGATACTATAGGATTAACTACATACTGACTATCAGAAAATAAATTCAATACATAATCTTTAAACAACACAAAAGCTTGTAATACTGCATTAAGCTCTACCTTTTGAGCTGATTGTTTGGGTACTAAAAATGTAAAAGTTTGATCAGGGGTAACTACTGCTGCTGTACCATTATTTGACCCATCAGTGAATATATTTGGAGCATTCATGATAGGGTTTTTTTGTCATTTTTGGAAAAACTACAGGATGTGAAGACCAAAAAGACAACAAAGGATTAGATGGTAAGTGATTGTCAAATGAAACATTAGATTTACATATGATTATTGCCCAAGTATTTAACTCATTAGCTAACTCATCAATTTGATCCATAGTATATGGAGTAATAATTTTATTGGGAGAAATCCCAAATACTCCCTATGCTGCTCTTATTCCTTTGAGTATTAATTGTCCTACAGCCTCAGGATACCTAGTAAGAATAGTGTTAGGAGAATAAGATAAATGTATTTATAATAATGGACCTTCTTGCCAAAATACTCCTGTAGGAATATTTTTTGTTGGTAGTACAATAAATAATAAAGGCAAACTTATATCAATTCTATCCAAATTCATATTTTCCATATATGTCTCAATGATTTTTAATGCCTTTCTTGCTTCAGGCGTTAACATGCGGGGTGAATTTGGATCTGATGGACCTTTTAGGATATCAAATAAAGGTCCCAATTCTCCTGAAGGTATGCCTAGATAAGGCCTTATCCAATTTATGTCTCCCAATAACTTTTGAAAGTCGTTAAGTGATTTGAGTTGATCTACTCGTATTTGAATTTTTGGTGGACGGACGATGGTTGAGGATAATAGAACTCCTAAATAATTAATTGGAAGATTTAATTGTACTTTATCTATTGCTATCTCTATATTATAATTTTTTAATAAGTTTGTAAGTGTGGCATAATATTCTAGCAATGAGTTTTTGTCTTTATGTGCCGATAATACTTCATCCATATAGTGAAATATTTGTAGTTCAGGATTTTGATTTCTAAGTGGCTGAATTGCTTTGTTAACATAAATTTGACACATAGTTGGACTATTAGCCATCCCTTGAGGGAATACTTTCCATTCATACCTCTGATCAGGACCTTCATGATTTAGTGCAGGGATAGTAAATGCAAAACATGGACTATCCTCAGGATGAATTGGAATTGGAAAAAAAAACAATCTTTAATATCTATAGCTAAAACATACCAGGTTTTTGGCAAAGCAGACAACTGAGGAATCCCCGAATGAGCAGGTCCTATAATAACCATCTCATTATTAATGGCTCTTAAATCTTGCAATAATCTCCATTTACCAGATTTCTTTTTGATGACAAAAATGGAAGTATTATGGGAAGATACAGAAGGTTGTATATGTCCCTCCGCCAATTGTTGTTTGACCAGGTCATGGGCTACTTCTATCTTTTCTTTAGTCAGGGGCCACTGAGGAACCCATACTGGTCTTTCTGATTTCCAAGTAATTTTTATTGTCTCAGTGGCCCTTTCTGAAAACCCAATCCATGTCTATTTATTCCTTGATCTGTTTGAATTGGTGCTGCTATACCTTTTTCTTGTTCTCTTAATCTTTTTTCTTTCCTAAAGCCTTGTCTAGCCCTAGTAGTGGGCGCGTTAGGATTGATGTTATTTGTTAATGTCAAACCTAATTGATCTAGGACATCTCGTCCCCATAAATTTATCGGAAGATAATCCAATACATATGGCTGTATAGTTCCTTCACATCCTTCAGGATCCTTCCAATCTAATACCATTGCACTTCTATGGGAATTAGTCACCACTCCTAGGCCTCGAAGCATTGGAGTGGCTTGTTGTAATGGCCAATATTTTGGCAATTCTTGACAAGATATGATGCTAAGGTCAGCTCCTGTGTCCAGTAGCCCATTAAATTCATGTCCTTGAATATTTAGTTTTAGCATTGGACGAGAATCTAAATTTAAAGACAGCATAGCCCAATCCACACCTGTGGAGCCTAATCCCCTGGAACCTCTTTCTACAGTACGACTGGAAAATTTATCATGCAGGCGGGGTATTACTAATAATTGTGCTATTCTATCTCTTGGTGAAATTACTGATATACCTCCTGGAGAACTAGCTATAATTTTTATTTCACCTTCATAATCGGGATCATTTACCCCAGGACTTATCATAAGTCCTTTTAGTGTAGAAGAACTGCATCCCAATAATAAGCCTACTGTTCCTTGGGGAAGAGGTCCTTTTACTCCTGTAGGAATGATTTGAACTCCATTCTCTGGAGTTAGTACTGCTCTGGCGGAGTCACAGATGTCAAACCCTGCGCTCCCTCTAGTTTGTCTGATGAGGGATTTAATGGATAATGTGTCCTGGGCACAACCCTCATGGTGTTGCTGGGTTCCTCCATTGCCCCATATATTTGTGGTTGTGGGCCCTGGAGCATTGGGCCCCCCAGTCCGTTTTTTGGCAATGGAGCCTGATGCCTTTCTCCATGATATTGTGGGTAAACACTTGGTCCTTATCCATTTTTTGATAACAGAATACTCTCTATGGTGGTTTGAGAACGGCATTCATTAGCCCAATGTCTCCCTCTATGGCATCATGGGCAAATACCCAGTATTCTATTCCTTTGATACCTAGCTTTGTTAAACCCTCCTCCTATGGGGCAACTCCTTTTAAAATGTCCTGTTTGTTCACAATTGTAGCATGTTTTTGGCCCGTCATCTAAAGCCTGTTGTACTGCAGCTGCCAAAACTTGCCCTTATTCATTAACGTCTCTACATAATTTAATATATGTGTTTAAATCTTCATGTCTCCATGGTCTAATGACCTCTCTGCAGTAACGATTTGCTTGGTCATAAGCCAGTTGTTTTATTAATGGCATTGCTTGTTCTGTATCCCCAAAAATTCTGGCAGATGTTTGAATAAGCCTATCTACAAATTCAGCGTAAGGTTCATTAGTTCCTTATATTACCTTAGATAATTATCCTTGTAAATCTCCCTGCCCCTGTAAAGTCTTCCATGCCCTAACCACATCTACAGCAATTTGTGTGTATATGCCAAGATCATATTCAATTTGTTGCCATTGACCCTCATAAGGTCGTTTTCCTAACAACATATCTAGATTTCTTTGAGGGTAACCGGCTGCTGCATTTCGCCTAGCTATTTCCGTGTAAAATTCCTCATTGGCAACCTTCCATAACAAATATTGTCCTCCATTTAGCACAGATTGACACATATTAGCCGAATCTGCTGGCGGCATGTCTAAGTTGGTAATAGATTCGACCATGCTTACTATGAAGTGTGCTTGCGGACCATAGGTTGCTACAGCCTTCTTTAATTGCTTCACTGTTTTGAAATCTAAAGCACGGTGAATTCATTGCCCTCCTGCCTGCTCAAGTATAGGGCATGCTAATCTTTGAAGTCCTGCCTCAGGATTCCGTCTATCAACTATGGTGGTTGAGGGCCACTCAGCTGTCTCTATAGATGGAGCTGTTGGTTGAATTATGCCCTCTGGTGATAGAATGAAGTTAGTAGCAGCCTCCTGTTGTAGCTCCCCCCCCCCCCCGATGGTTGTTTTTCCTCTAAGCTTTCTTCCTTTAAATTTTCTTTCTCTATTTGACTAGCTCAAGAGACCTTCTCTTTTGCTTGACCTAACATGTTTTCTACCATAGTCTGGACCTCTAACAATTTAGTTAACAGTCTTTTGGTTTGTTTTTTACTAATTTCTAATCTAGTATAAAGGTAACGCAACCCAACAAGATAACATAAAACAAAACCGAAACAGAATGAAACAAAAGCGGAATAAAAAATCGTTGTATCAATTTTCTCTTTCTCAGGGCCGAACAACTTCAAACCGTGAGCCAACCATTTTTCCAAGTTTGCCTGAGAAAGTCCTAGGGATAGGCAGCTATAAACAAAAACAAAATAAATCAAAACAAGAACACATTGTTTTTTGAAATGGTCACCCATTCTCTTGCCTTCCCTCAGGGGCGAGCAATTTTGCTTACCTCCAAGCTTCAGGTGTTCCCCGCATGGGCCACCAACTGCCGCAGTCTGGCTGGGCACAAAATCACGAGCCACTCAAACAGGAACAAAGTTTATTTTTAAACTTCTGTCAATGCCTTGTATGATCCCGGGAAATATGCCGACCCACACACGCAGCGTTCTCTTGGAACCACACCAACAGGAAATCCCTCCTCTGGAATTCCCTCCTACCGCACTTCCCCAACCCAGGAGTCCTATAGCAGGCTGAGGTGGACAGTAGGGGTCTAATATCCATTTGAATGCAGATCTTAACATAATCATATCAACTCAATGGCTTGCTGGGGTCACCTTACAACCAAAAATGCCATGCATCATTTTTACTTGGCTATGGCTCTTAGCATCTATCCCCAACAGTTTCATAATATAATGTTTAAACCAAATCTAACTCTCATATTTTGCCATTGAAAATTAATCCAACAATGTTCTAAATAGAAAAAAAATATTATGTAAGTAAATTCGTTGACCAGATCCATATTTAAGATCATTTTAAAATCTTTTTTTAAATATTTTATTTTTTAGTTGTAGATGGACACAATATCTTTATTTTATTTTTTTATGTGGTGCTGAGGATCAAACCCAGGGCCTCATGCATGCTAGGCGAGCACTCCACAGCTGAGCCACAACCCCAGCCCCCATTTTAAAATCTTTTTACTTTGTTTAAAATTGTTATTTATTTATTTATTAGCCATTTTAAAATCTTTAAAATGCTCGTAGTTTTACAGTTCACAATAGCCAAGTCATGGAATTAGCCAGGGTGTCCTTCAACAGATGAATGAATAAAGAAAATACACACAATGGAATTTCAATCAGCCACAAAGAAAACTAAAATTATCCCATTTGCATAAAAATCGATAGAACGGAAAGCATCATCTTAAGCAAAATAAGAGACTCAGGTAGTCAAGGTTCATGTGTTTTCCTTTACATATGGAAGCTAGAGAGAAAAAAAGAAAAAAACAAGGGTGTGGGCGGGGCAGGTTCCCATGAAAACAGAAGGGAGACTGGTAGAGTAGAAGGGGAAGTAGAAAAGAGGGAGAAAAGGAGGCACTGAGGAATGAAACTGTATAATGTATGTTATGGTTTGGATATGTGGTGTCACCCAAAAGCTCAAGTGTGAGACAGTTATGAGTCAAGACCTAACTAGTAGATTAGTCCACTGATGTGGATTACCAGGTGGTAACTATTAGCACATAGGATATGGCTGGGAGAGGTAGATCACTGGGGTAGTGCCTTTGAGGTTTATATTTTGTACCTCGTGAGCAGAATTCTCTCTCTGCTTCTTATTGCCATGTCTTGAGTTACTTTCCTCCTCTATGACTTTCTGCCTCATGCTCTGCCTCACTTGGGCCCTGAACTATTAAGTTACCCATCTATGAACTGAGACCTTTGAATCATGAGTCAAATAAACTTTTCCTCTTCTAATTGTACTTGTCAGACCTTCTGGTCACAGACACAAGAAAACTGACTAAAATAGTATGTTGTGACCATGTATGAATACGACACAATAACACTCACTATTCTGTATAATTATCATGCACCAATATGCTGTCTTTTTAAAATGCAATTTTACTCCCTATGCAAAATAGTAGCAAAAAAGAAAGCATATAAATCTACTAGTAAGATGCCTTGTATACCAGATTCCAGGGCAAAGAGGAAAAATCTAGGTAGAATGTGGATGATTCCCTGAAGCTAAAACATTAAGATGGAAATCCAAAAAGGCCAAGTTGAAAAGGTAGACTATAGAACCAAAGAGGAGAAAGTTGCAAAGATAACTCTTTGCGTCTATAAAGTTTTCAGCAGAGTACTACTATCACATATTATGTGGAAACTAGCCAAGGCTGGGAAACAAATGCCAGAAAGGACAAGAGTGAACATATTCAGAAATTGTATAGGCCAGAAATAGTGCCTACTTCCATCAAGCAAAATGAAAAATCTTGTAACCTACAAGGGATCAGGTATACCAAAAATTTTTGTTTAAGTATACTAAACAGTAGAATACCTCTGCTTCCATATAACAAAGTTTAAAGCAGGGTTCCAAATTATCACACTGTTTTCCTCCTAATTTAATTATATCCCAGGGAAAAAAAACCTTCAGAATAGTTATACAAAACCAAAAATATCTAGAATAAAATACTTTAAAATTAAAATTCAGAATATATAGCATCAAATCATAAAATACTAGCAAGCAAAGAAGCAAGAAATACAACCCAAAATGAAGAGAAAAATCAGTCAGTTAACGATGACCCCAAATTAAAACAGAAGACATAGACATTAAAATGGTTAAATTTGAACCATATTCCATATGTTCAAATAATTATAGAAAATATTGTACTTGCTAAGTAGACACATGGAACATGTACAAAATTTAAAGCTGTACTTCTGAGACAAAAATATCAATTAATGAGATAAAATTATATTGGATAGAATAAAATTCAGATTAGATACTGCAAAATTAGAAAGATGGCAACACACTGAAACAAAAATTGAAAGGAAAAAAAAAAAGATGAGCTGGGCATGGTGGCACACACCTATAATCCCAGTGGCTTGGGAGACTGAGGTGAGAGGATCATGAGTTCAAGGCCAGCCTCAGCAAAAACAAAGCTCTAAACAACTCAGTGAAACCCTGTCTCTAAATAAAATACAAAACAGAAATTGGTATATGGCTCAGTGGCCCAGTGCCCCAGAATTCAATCCCTGGTAACCCCATCACCACCAAAAAATAAAAAAGATGAGAGCAGATAAATAAAATAAAAACAAAAACAAAGGATCAATCAAACAAAAAGATGGTTTTTGAAGCAGTAAACAAAATCAACAAACTCTTACCAGATTTAGAGAAAAAAGAAAGAAGACTAAAAAGATAAGAACTGAAATGAAAATGAGACATTACAAATGATACCACAAAAATATAAAGGATCAGGGCTGGGAAAATGGCTCAAGGGGTAGCGCGCTCGCCTGGCATGCATGGGGCACTGGATTCGATCCTCAGGACCACATAAAAATAAAACAAAGATGTTGTGTCCATCAAAAACTAAAAAATAAATATTAAAAATATATATATATAAAGGATAATAAGATATAATTATAAATAATTACATGCCAACAAATTAAAAGAAATGGATAAACTCCTTGACATATCCAACCTATTAAATCATGAAGAAATAGAAAACCTGGACAGATCAATAATACCTGAAGAAATTACAGTAATGATAAAAAAATTCTTATCAAATAAAGTCCAGAATCTTATACATTAACTGCTCATATCTACCAAACAGTTAAAAAAAAACTAACACTAATTTTTCTGAAATTTTTCCAAAAAAGTGAGGAGGAAGGAATTCTTGTAAACTTATTTATACTATCAGTATTATCTTTATGCAAAACCAAAGACCCAACAAAAAAATAAAACTACAAGTCAATAACACTGAGAAACACAAAAGGAAAAGCTGTGAAATCATAAGCACCAAGTAATCTTTCCTCCTTCACTAATATTGTTCTTGTTGTTTTCAAAATGGTAGAATAGAGGAGGTCAATTTCCTGGCTGCTCCATGGTAGGACACCACGAAAGCAGATAGGCAGGTTCTCAGCAAAGTGGTTGAAGTGGATTTACTGGAACTTAATACTGCACAATCAATGCAGATCCGGGACTCAGAAATTGGATATAATAAAATAAGGAAGAAAATTCCAGGGCCACCACTGCTGCCACAGCTGGAGGCACCAGGAGAGTGGTTCCACTGCAAGCAAAATGGAGGGATAAGGGAAATAAAAAAAAACCCGCATTTTTAGGACGCCTCAGGCATGTCTGGGAATGGAGAATTTAGAGATCAAAGACACTGCCCCACTAAACAGAAAGGCATGCTGCACAATAACCTTATATGGGAAAGAAGTCACATCTCTCCCAGTCACAATAGGGAGAGAGAGGAAGGAAACATTTTATAGCCACAGCATGGGGGCCAGTAGCTGAGGGAACCAATTTCAGTCAAACACCAGTTTGGCCATAAATACAGAGCTGGCAAATCTACACTGCAAGACATAGAGTGTGCCTAAGTGGCAAGAAGAAAATCAAATATGGAGAGGGTTTTACACAGGGGAATACCTGTCATAAAAACCCACCCAGCTCTCCCCCACCCCCTCCAATCCAGCTGCTTGCAGGACCTGCTGGGAGACATATGCCTGGCCAGGAATTCAAAGGGGCTGCAGTGGGACACACAGAATTTGGAGACGGAACCCAAGACTAGGAAAAACAATGCACTAATTTAAAATCTCCAGACCAACTGGCATTCAGTGAAGAACATAGAGCCTAACTCAGAGTAAACCCCACCTCCAGGAGTTCCACCAACAGGATTGCTTTTACACTCCACAACCCAACCCTAACACTCCACACAACCCCACCTAACATTGCTGAGAAAGGAAGCTGAGCATCTTTTGAACTCCAGTGGAAATAATTTTCAATTTTTCATCAAGATATTTTTTGTTATTTTTCTTTTCTGTCTAATTGTGACATTAATAGTTCATGGATTTTTTTTTAAGAGAGAGAGAGAGAATTTTTTAATATTTATCTTTTTGTTTTTGGTGGACACAACATCTTTATTTTATTTTTATTTTTATGTGGTGCTGAGGATCAAACCCAGCGCCCCATGCATGCCAGGCAAGCACGCTACCGCTTGAGCCACATCCCCAGTCCACTTCATGGACATTTATACATGTCCATATTTTGATTTTTTCTCATTTCTACCATTGTTGAAGCCAGTTATTTTTCATGAATCAGTATTTTTGAGGACTAAGATATTTGGTTAGTGTACTCAAGTTTGGTTTTGAATTTTTTTCATTTTTATTTTTCATTTTTAAAGTTTTTACATATATATGTATATATATATATACATATGTACATATAATGTACATGTAATATACATATGTACATATATAATATAATATATATTATATATATAATATAAACATATATATATATATATAATTTATCTGTTTCCCTTGATTCTCCTTCTTGCTTTTCTTCTACTAACAGTCAATCTCTATTATTTTCTCTTTCTTTCTTCCTTTAAATTTTTACTTCTATATTCTCTCCTCCTCCCATATAATCATCACATCCTGCATCACTTCAGTACTCTGCTGTCCAACATTCAAAAGTATAAATCCTTTTGCAAACTTACTGTTTTTAATGTTATGGTATAAGTGATCATATCATTTGCTTATTGTGGCAATTAACATTATAGATGTCAGAGAAATAACTATTTGACTTAATGCTGTATACTGTTTGCATTGGTTGTTATTTTTATTTGTCTCCTCTTAAATAATGAGGTCTGGAAAACTTTGGGAATGATATACATCCACAGGATAGAAACTCTTATGCCTAAGATCCATTCTGTTAGATGGGTAGGCACACAAACAACATAAAAGGCAAGGGAACAAATCACAAAAGAAACCAAGATACTTCAACAACACAATCCATGGATACCACAGTGAACATTAAACTAATCTATGAGGTAAAGGATGATGTAAGGAATGAAATCAGAGAGAAAGTACAAGAAGTGAAAAACCACTTCAAAAAAGAATAGATTATGAAAATAAATTAAGTGAAATTCCTTAAAACAAAGGAGTAAAACAAATTAAAACTTCAATGAAAAGCATCTCCAGCACACTAGACCTCTTGGAAGACAGAGTTTCAGACAATGAAGAAAAAAAAAACTAATCTTGAAAATAAAGCTGACCATGGAAAAAGGATGTTAAAAGACCATGAATAGCACTTCTGAGAACTCTGGGATAATGTGAAGACCAAATTTAATATTTATTGGATACATGAAGGCTCAGATACACAAACCAAAGGAATGCACAAAATTTTCAAAGAAGCAATATCAGAAAATTTCTCAGACTTTACGAATGAAGTGGAAAATCAAATACAGAAAGCTTACAGAACGCCAAGTGCACAAAATTAGAACAGACCCATACCATACTATACATACCCATACCAAGGCCACTATTATGAAAATACCTAAAATACAGAATAAGGATAGAATTTTAAACACTGCCAGAGAAAAATGACAGTTCACATCCATATTCACAATATGGATCTCAGTAGATTTCTCAACCAAGACACCCAAAGGAAGAGGTTTTAGAATATATATACACCAAGCTATGAAAGAAAATTAATGGCAGCCAAGAATAATATACCTAGCAAAATTAAGAGTCAGAATTATTGATGAAATAAAAAGCTTCCAATAAACAAAAGTTTAAAAAATGCACAAGAAAGCCTGCACTATAGAACATTCTCAGCAAAATATTTCATGAAAAAGAATTTAAAAAATAAAACTAAAAGTCATTAAAGATAGGAACTACACTAGAAGAATAGTTAATAAAATACTTGGGAATCAACTTAACAAAGAGGTAAAAGACCTCTACAATTAAAACTACATAACACTAAAGAAATAAATTGACGAAGACCTTTGAAGATAGAAAGATTTCTCATGTTCTTGGATAGGCAAAATTAATATTGTCTCAATGGCCATACTACCCAAAGCACAATATAGATTCAATGTGATTCCAATTAAAATCCCAATGTCATTACTTATATAAATAGAAAAAGCAATCATGAAATTCATCTGGAAAATTAAGAGACACAGAATAGCCAAAGCAATCCTTAACAAGAACAGTGAAGTAGGAAGCTGCCGCAGTCTGGATGGGCACAATTCAGGAGCCATTTGTCAAAAAAAAACAAACTTTATTTTTAGAACCACACACCAAACCACACAGCTCCTCAGGAAAAACCTTCAGAGCCCAACTGCCACCACCGGCTTCCCACAAGCCTCTCAACCTCCCCCACTCCTCCTGCTCTTGAGGCCGATTGGCTGGGTCGCATGGACGGAGCCAAAAAAAGTCCCCCAATGAGCAGCTCTGTGGTCTAAAAGGGTGGGGAAACAGCCCAATGAACATCACCGCAGAGGAGCCAATCAGGTGGCAGCTAGAAGTTTGCTGGGGTCGCTGTGAGCCAATCATCAGCTGGCAGCTGGAAGATTGCTGGCAGCTGGAAGTTTGCTAGCAGCTGGAAGTTTGCTGGGGCCCCTTCGGCTGTGGCTCTCAACATCTCCCCCTCTCTGTTTAAACAACAAGCATGTGGCTTAGGGACCGTGCCTGCCTTAGGTTGTCCAATTCAACATATGGTCCTTACCCATCATCAGATGTGCTGACCTCAAGGCATCAGCCTCCTGTCTTAGGTTGGTTCCATTGCAATTGGATCTTACCCGTCATTGACTACTGGTCCAGCATACAGCCACACCTGTGGATAGGTCTTTGTACCAGCGGGGGGGGGGGGGTGAAGTTCTTTGCCTCACCTCTGTTGGCCCACAAATTTTAGTTGAACGACCATCACAAGCAGAAGGGAGGAAGATACACCAAGCCAATTGATGGCTCCTTTTGGAAAGATTGTACCACCGATGACACCATCAGCAAAAATACCCCAACACTACCACAAGTCGCTGCACCAACAGATAGTTCACAATGCATACAAGTGAGTTCACAATGCATACAAGTGATACATAGTTCAGGCAAGTTCTGCAAGCAGTTCAGTGATGGCTCCTTTTAGAAAAATTTAGCAGATAAAACTACACATGACATACATATTTTCTCTACACTAGAAGAAGCTACAAATTTTCATAAAAAGTTCCATGTCAATGCTAATACTTTACAAAAGCATTTTAAAAAAACTAAGGAACAACCTAGACAAATAATAAAACAATGTCAAAATTGTGTGACCTTTTTACCACAAGTTAATCTTGGAATCAATCCTAGAGGATTGATACCTAACCATATTTGGCAGATGGACATCACACACTTGCCGGAATTTGGAAAATTAAAATATTTGCATGTTACAGTTGATACTTCTTCTGGATTTTTGATGGGCTCCCTTCATGCCGGAGGAAAAAACTAAAGATATTATAGCTCATTGCTTACAAAATTTTGCCACTGTGGGCATTCCAAAACAGTTGAAAACAGATAATACCCCTGGTTATACTTCTACCTCTTTTAAATAATTTTGCTCATCATTTGGCATTACTCATATAACAGGAATCCCATACAATCCACAGGGACAAGGCATAGTTGAAAGAGCTCATCAAACTATTAAAATGTACTTATTAAAGCAAAAAGAGGGAATTGGGAAGGGGTATATATTCCCCAAAGATAAACTTAAAATAACCCTTTTTACTCTAAACTTTTTAAATTTGGATTCATCAGAGCTTGGTGCTGACAATGCCAAGGTCGCATGTTCATTCCCCGTACGGGCCACCAAATGCTGCAGTCTGGCTGGGCACAATTCAGGATTCACTTGTCAAAAGAAACAAACTTTATTTTTAGAACCACACACCAAACCACACAGCTCCTCAGGAAAAACCTTCAGAGCCCAACTGCCCCACCGGCTTCCCACAAGCCTCTCAACCTCCCCCACTCCTCCTGCTCTTGAGGCCAACTGGCTGGGTCACATGGGCGGAGCCAAAAAAAAGTCCCCCAATGAGCAGCTCTGTGGTCTCAAAGGGTGGGGAAACAGCCCAATGAGCATCACTGCAGAGGAGCCAATCAGGTGGCAGCTAGAAGTTTGCTGGGGCCGCTGTGAGCCAATCATCAGCTGGCAGCTGGAAGTTTGCTGGCAGCTGGAAGTTTGCTGGGGCCCCTTCGGCTGTGGCTCTCAACAGGAAGCATCACAATAACAGACCTTAAACTATACTACAAAGCTATAGTAACAAAAATGACTTGGTACTGGCACCAAAATAGACATGTAGACCAATGGGACAGAATAGAAGACACAAGAGACAAACCCACATAAATACAGTTATCTCATACTAGACAAAGTCACCAAAAATATACATTGGAGAAAAGATAACATCTTCAACAAATGGTGCTGAGAAAACTGGAAATCCATATGCAGCAAAATGAAAATAAACCACTATATCTCACCATGCCCAAAACTCAACTCAAAGTGGATCAAGAACCTAAGAATTATACCAGAGACTCTGCGCCTAATAGAGAAATAAGTAGGCCCATATCTTCATTACATCAGATAAGGTCCCCACTTCTAAAGCACAAGAAATAAAATCAAGAATTAATAAATAGGATATACTCAAACTAAAAAGCTTCTTCTCAGCAAAAGAAACAATCAATGAGGTGAAGAGAGAACCTACATTTGGGGAGCAAATTTTTGCCACATGCATGTCAGATCAAGCACTAATCTCCAGGATATTAAAAGAACTCAAAAAAATTAATGCCAAAAAAACAAATCACCCAATCAATAAATGGGCTAAGAATCTGAATGAATAGTTCTTTGAAGAAGTTATACATTCAATCAACAAATATATGGAAAAAGTTCAACATCCCTAGTAATTAGGGAAATGTAAATCAAAACTACTCTAAGATTTCATCTTACACCAGCCAGAATGGCAGTTATCAAGAATACAAACAAGAATAAGTGTTGGCAAAGATGTGGGGGGAAAGGCACACAAATTCATTGCTAGTGGGACTGCAAATTGGTACAACCAATATGGAAAAAGTAATATGGAGAGTCCTTGGAAAACTTGGAATAGAACCACCATTTGACCCAGCAACCCCACTCCTCAGTCTAAACCCAAAAGAATTAAAATTAGAATACTACAGTGACGCAGCCACATCAGTGTTTATAGCAGCACAATTCATGATAGCTAAACTCTGGAACCAACCTAGATGTCCTTCAATAGATGAATAGATAAAGAAACTGTGATATATATATATACACACACACACACACACACACACACACACAATGGAATATTACTCAGCTTTAAAAGAGAATAAAATCATGGCATTTGCAGATAAATGGATGGAGTTGGAGAATATCATGCTAAGCGAAATAATCCAATTCCAAAAAACTAAAAGCCAAATATTCTGATAAGTGGATGCTGATCTATAATGGGGAAGGGGGATAGAGAAATTGATTGGGCAAAGGGGAGGGATGGGTGGGAGGGGGTATGAGGACAGGAAACATGGTGAAATGAGATGAACATCATTACCCTAGGTACATGTATGACTGGCCATATGGTGTGACCCTACATCATGTACAACCAAAGAAATGAAAAATTGTGCTACAATTATATACAATGAATCAAAAAGCATTTTGCTGTCATATATACCTAATTAAAATAAATAAATAAATAAATTATTTAAAAAAAGAAACAGCAGATTTATCCTAGCCTATGGAAAGCTTTGGATACTTTGCTAAGCAATTTGATCTATGTGATGTCAATTATAAGAAACAGAAGAATTAACTGATAAAAGCAAAAATTTTAAGAATAATTTGGCATTAATTATAAGAATCAATTGAAGATAGCAGGTACAAGTGGAAAAGCCAATAGAATGGTATTGCAATGATACAGTGTAGTTTAATAAGAGTTTTATCTACAGTAGGCACAGTGGAAATACAAAGGAAAGAATATGTCAAAGAAAATTGAAGCAGGTCCTGGATCAGTTCTGAAAAATAACAAGAAAAAGTCAAATCTCATCTCAGAGGAAAAGCAGGTGATAAAAAACAAAGGTGAAAATCATTTAACAAATTCTAATAGTCAAACATCAAAACAGTCCTTGGGGGGAAAAAAGGAAGACTCAAAATAAAGTCCGACTAGTTATCAGGTATCAAGAGAAATGCCAAAAGTGAATAAAGCAGATAACAAAGGTAGGAGCTATGAATGGAAACCAAGGTCAGAACTAACAGAGATGAATAAGGGAGTATTTGTAGAAATTCAAAGAGAAGTAGAAGTGTGGTCTAATTTAATTTCAGGGAATGACATCTAATTTTACCATGTTCCTTTCAAACAGCTACCTCAGCAGTGCCCATAGGTACAATGAGTCTTCTTAAAGGTGTGTATCACCACCTGACAAGGACTTGGTAGATAATAAGAAATAGAAGAAGAAAGGAGAAATCAAAGATGTTTCACAGTTCAGATCCTGGGTTATTTGAAAAGTAAAAGCATCATTAACAGGAAAAGGAAAGCCAAGTTGAGGGACCATTCAAGATGTCAAAGGTATAAAGTGTGAGGGAATTGGCAACAGAGGGAACCAAGAAATTGAAAATTCATAAGTAACTAAGTGATTTCCACTGAAAATAAAGTAAAAGTAGGAAAAAGGTGATGATTTAGGGAAAGCCTTTGAATTTGATAAATAAATCACCGGTAAACTTAAAAGAATGACATTATACAGGCACATATCAAGTAGGTATAGGATAAAAAGAGAAAGGATTTACAAGAAAAGTAGCAGTAACATTCTATTAAATATTTTTAAGACATTGCGCAACAAAGAGAAATAATTCAGAATCAACACAGCACCTCATTTTAGTGAAATCTCACATGGCATATGTGATGAAAAATTGTGAACTATTGTTTAATGAAATATTAATTTCATTTGTCCCTAGGAACCTGACTACATTGCAAGATTTTCTAAAAGCACTTTCTTAGCCATATGTCTCAGCATTCATCATAATCTTCCCAGTGTTCAAGGAGCCCTCAAATGCCATTTCTAGGGTTCTACTTGTGTCATTCACAGCACTGAAAGCTGAAAATATATGTGAATTTTTTTTCTCCACCGAAATACCAAGAAGCAAAAAAGATTCAAACAGATTTGAGCCACACCCTAATTCATAGGAATATTATTTCTCTACATAAGTAGATAATTTATCAACATTAATCTTCTAATACTATACCTGTTTAATACAGAGTCATAAACTAAATCTCCAAGTCCAGCAATCAATCAAAAATGTTGCTCCTAGAACCAGTTAAAGGATAAAATAGCACCTTCTTATCAGAAAATTTTCAAGTACATTATTGTGCTCATTTTCAAATTTATCAAAACATTTACTGAGGACTGTGAGTTCCTGACTTTATGCCAGAAAATGGAAATAAGCTGACTAAAGCAATCCTCATTCTGCTAACAAGGAGACAAGAATATTAAAGAAAAAAATTCAATGCATATAGTATCACAAAGATCTGTATAGGGTACCAGAAAGTCACATATGAGAAAATACTTAACTCTACATTAAAATGATAAATTAGTGTAAGGAAGGACTACACAGAAAGTTGAATTTTACTTCAGTTAAAAAAGATCACAAGTTCACCAAGGAGACAAGTTGAGGAAGGCAATGTGGAGAAAGAGAAAAATAGAGAACTATGACTCACTCAGGAAACAGCAAATTGTTGGGTATGGTTAGAATGTGAGGTCTGTGAGGGAAGAAGAATTAGAAAATGAGGTCGGAAATGATGGTAGGGAGAAATGAAGTGAAGATGAATAGCTCCCACTATCTGAATTACTTCTATAAGCCAGATACTCTGATCCTCGGAGTATCCTTGAAAAGTCAATATCATCTCCATTTTACAGGAGATAAATGTGAAGTTCTAAAAGGGAAAGTATTTTCACGTCAGTTAACTAATAAGTAGGTTTGTACTTGGGATGCTGACTCTTATTCATTGTTTTACAGCATGGAATTCAAAGAGACCACAACTTAGGGAACCTAAATTAAGCATTTCACTATTTACTATAGTATAAAATTCAAGGTATAAAGGCAGATGTTGAAATTGAAATAATGGAACACCTTCTATGCTAAGCTAAAGAATATGAGTTACACTAAAACTGAAGAAGTGTCTCTGAAGAGTTTTACAGGCCATAGGAAGACATGGTTAAGAATGCATATTAGATCCATATAGTAGAACGGGGTCGAAATTGAGAAAAGTAGTTTATATAACTATTTAACTTTCTGTGCACACTTACTTTAAAACTTGCTCTTCAGTATTTTCTACTACTACTAACATTATTACTGTTATTACTACTTTCATTATGTTTTAATACTTCATAAAAAACAATTTTCATGAAATGTATGATTATGTCTATTTTAATTAGATTCTAAGGAAGTGCAGTAGTTCAGATAATAAAGTAAATAATAATATAATCAATAGCGAAGTCATGCACAATCTCAAGAAAAAACAGGAATAGAATATCCTAGTTATAGGCAAAGAACAACTAATGAATACACAGGATGAAATTCATTTCATAAACAAATGAAAGAAATTACATATAGTATCATGTATAGCCATTTGAAATGATTAAAATCAACCCTATGTTTAGAAGATATGGAAATAACTTTTTTCTCATTACCTGAAATTCTTGTGAGGCAAATATCAATTTTGGGTGGTGGGGGTGGGAGGGGGAATTTTCTTTTTTTTTGAGACAGGGCCTTGATAAATTGGTGAGAGTCTCACTAAATTGCCAGGGCTGGCCTCAAACTTTCAGTCCTCCTGCCACAGCCTCTCAAGTCACTGTGATTACAGATATAAACCCACAGCATCAAGCAAGTATCAATTGTATTTTGTGCAAATGTTTTGAAACCTCTTCTTCAGTGACTTTAGACTAGATATTTAAAGACATCAAAAAGTTACTGCTTTATTAAATATAAAAAAGGAAAAAAGCAGACTACTAAAATTTTAACATGCATTAAATATCTCAAAAGACTAGAAACTATATAATGCAGAAAAGACTACATACTGTCCCCAAAGAGTTCCCTAAGATGGAATCATGTATGAATTCCATTATCATTAATACCTTCATTAAGTTGTCTAATAAAAAAATCTTAAAAAACTCATTTTGCTCTGACTTCCTAACAGGTTATTTTTCCGGACATCTTGAGTAATTTTCCCATATACTGGAATGGTATAAAAAGCTCCCAATTCTAGTAACAGCAGATCTCATTAAAATAAATAAACTGCTTTTTGCAAATATCTGACACATTTGAAAAATGAAGTATGAGGGATTCTGATGTTGGGATTTATTTTTCCATCATCTACAAGGAAAAAGTGCAAATGGTTACAAAGGAAATGTTTTAACTGCCCGCGTATATTTGGTACATAACTAAAGTTGCAACTTGGTCATATATTCCAGGAAATGGCAACAATTATAATGTAAATTTTTTAGTCATCCAGGTAACAAATACCATGATTTTTTTAATTAAATGTCACCTCCCACACACAAAAAAAAACAGGTTCTTAATACAATGAAATTATAATTAAGAATGGAATGGAAATTTGAGTATAATAAAATTCATATATCTTTTGGAAACATATCCTTTTGCTATTCATGCAAAGATAATTACAAAATAAATTTTAAATTTAAAAAAAATGACTGACTTCACAGGTTCAAACGCATAGCCGAGCACAGTGACACACATCTGTAATTCAAGATACTCAGGAGGCTAAGGCAGGAGGATCACAAGTTTGAAGACTGCCTCAGCAATGTAGCAAGACTCTCTGCAACTTAGTGAGACCCTGTCTCAAAAGAAAAAAGGACTGGGAATATACATCAGTAATTAAATGCTTCTGACTTCAATCTTCAATAACAAAAAAGGGGAATCCAAATATTATTCATATTGTTCTCTATATTAAAAATATCTGTCTTCTTAGTTCAAGTGGAATCCCGACAAGATTCAGGACACTTCCTTTTCCAGGCTATGATCTTGTCATTGGAATCTATCCTAAAAATAACATTTATGGATACTATAATGATTAAGAATAGGAACATAAGCTTTGGATTAAGACTGAGCTGGATTTAAGTCCTTCACTTGTCATTTACTAACTGAATATGGGCAAGCTCCTTAATCATTAAGTTTCAAATACCATCTATAAAATTAAAGCAATAATATAAATTCATAGGGTTGCTGTATTAAACAATATAACATATTTTAAAATCTGTACATGTTCAAAAATAAGATTAAGATTAAGTACCCCATTTGAATCAAATGTATGATATGTCAAGATCATTGCAATGTTTTGAGCAACTAATAAAAAAATTTTTAAAAAAGTTTAGTATAGTATCTAAAACACTACAAAAGATCAAGAATTTATCTAGAAAAGAATAGTAAAAGTAATTAATATTAATAATGGTAGTGATTTTTGCTAAAATTTCTATTTCTGAGAATCTCTTTTTTAGGTGGCAAATGTTATCAATGACATCTGGAGTATAAGAAACATAAAAGTCCAACCATTCTTTTTCTCCCTGCCTTATTAGATACTGTAACAGATTTTCATTAAACAGTTGTCAAAGAAATTGTCCCATTTAAAGATACCAGAACTCTAGGAAATTAGCTAGTAGATTTTAAAAGAAACAGATGATAAATGAATAAGTTAGTATTTATTTCTTTATTATAAAACCTGATTTCAAAACTGATACTCAAGCTCAGAAAAACAAGTGATCTGGGAAAAATCCAAAAGTTCAAGATAGTGATTCTTGATAACTATGGTTAACATGATTTAAATGTAACTGTTCCACACATTAATTTAGAACATTAGCCTTTCTTTTTACTTACAATTTAAGTAAAAGCATAAATGAAAATGAATATAAAACATTCATTATAAAGAACAAACAATTATCTAATTGTTGATGAAGTATCAAAAGGGACAAGAGTTTTAGAGTCAGACAAACCTGAATTCAAAACCTACCTGAGTATTTATTGTGTATATAACATGGGGCAATTTACTTAACCTCTCTATGCTATTTTTATAGTTGTAATTTTTACAGTATTCTCAAACCAATAAAGGCAAGAATTCCAACTCTGGGGGAAGAAAGGACTATCTTCTATCAAATATCCTCAATCCCATGATCTCTAGGAAATTATCTAAGTGAGCACCTTCATATGTATACATAGCATGGACCATACCTCTGTGTTTATTGAAAATTTATAGCTGCCTTCAGAGTGACCCAGGACTAAGATCCCTAGTGTTGCTTATCCTCCCTTATATCTTCATCAAAAAAGGCCACACAGGCCCTGATTTTCAGCTACAGGAAAGCAGGGAGATAAGAAGAGGCATGAGTAGAAAGCAACACATCCATCTTATCACAGGGGACTATATGATAAACTAATCCCAAATCCATTTCATATACTTCTTCATAGTGATAGTATTTTTTCTCAAGTATATTTAATTGAATTATGAATTTTGAAAACTCCAAGCAAGAGAACAAAGTTCATGAATACACCGGATGTTGTGTTCTACTTAAAGAAACTCCTTTATCAGAGTTCAATACACACCTGGGTTACAAAGTTACCTATTACATAATGATTGATGTAAACAGCAAAAGTTATACATATCCTCAGATATGTCAATGTCAATGTCCAATCTTTCTAAAAGAAATGCATCAACACATTACAAGGCAATAATGAAATCACAAAACAGGCAGTGTAACAGGGAAGCTAAGCTGCTTTTCAGACATCTATGTTCTGCCATAAGGAAAAAAATAGCACCTTATACAGTTTATCTCTCATCCTGGACATAGTCTTATTAATATTTTTCATTACAAAAGTCATAGGTGCCCATCAAGGGAAAAACAGAGGGAAAAATTAACCAAAGCCTTATTAGCCTATTATGAATATTATTGATATTTTGTTTAAATCCTAATCAAAGAATTGCATTTTTACATATTAATATTTTGTTTAAATCCTAATCAAAGAGTTACATTTTTACATAATATTGATTATACCACACAAAGTTATATCCTGTTTTGCATCTACCATATCATAAGCAATTTCCATATTAATCCAAACTCTTAAAAAATTAAAATGTTAACAAATGCATAAAATTCCAGCAAATTTTACAGTTCTCTTAACTCCTGGTATTCTTTTCCCTTCTGTAGAATATACTGCTGAAAACGCAAAGCAATGCAAAGAGAGACAGCATAATGGTTACACATAGAGACACTAAATACAAATTTCAAAGTTCAAACCTACCATCTCTGCTTAGCAATGTACCAGACAGAAAATGTCTTGACCTTCCTTCTCCTCAGCTTCATCTAATAGACAATAGGAATGAAGAGGTGGATGATATATCCATCTCAGAATATTGTGGGGATTATATAGAACAATACTAACACAGAGTAAAACTCAGTAAAGTATTAGGTATAATGATAGAGCCTTTTACTTATTCAGGATTATTTCCTTGATGTAGATTTTCATAAATGTAAGTACTAGCCCAATGAATTCAAACAATTTTAAAGTTGTTCATTGAACTGCCAATTTGCTATCTAAAAAAAACTATGCTGCTAATTTATAATAAAACCAGAAATATAGAAAACTATTCTAATAAGTGCCAGTTATGGTTTGTATATGAGGTATACCCCAAAAGCTCATGTGTCAGACAATGTGAGAGGTTTCAGAGGAGAAATTATTAGGTTGTGAGATCCTTAAACTAATCAGTGAATTGATCTCTAATGGGATTAATTGAATGGTGGCTGAGGCACACCGGGGTATGGTTGGAGGAGGTGGAACTTTGAAATACATATTTGTATCTGACAAGGGAAGTCTCGCTCTTGCTCTTGCCCTCTGGCTTTCTGATTATCATGTGAGCTGCTTCCCTCCACCACACTCTTTCAGGATGTTGTTCTGCCTCATCTGGAACCCTAAGGAATGGAGCCAGCTCTAAAGAACTCTGAAAACATGAGCCCTCAAATAAATTTTTCTTCCTCTACAATTGTTCTGGTCAGGTCTTTTATTCATAGTAGAGAAAAAAGCTGACTAAACCAGTACCAGAGTATAAACCTCCAGTGGTATACCCACAAAATCACCATTTGAAACACCAATTTAAACAGCTATTCACACATGATACTACCTTTAATAAGAGCTGAGGGAAATAGGTGAGAGATCATAATAACTAGTATTTGCATTGTAATGAGAAAAGAAACACTGAAGGCAGGAAGAGTTACCTGTGTCACACCTTCCCAAATTCAAAGCAATTAAAGAAAAAGACTAATAAGGCAGACAATTTTACCATAGCTGCCTACTTACATTTACTCTTTAATAGATTGCTGGGTGTAGACATGCTGGGTTTTTCATGAACATAGGATATATTTTATATCTAAGATTGATCATAAATTCCTTGAAAAACACTACCATCTCTCAAACAAGTATTTTTGGAGCACCAAACATAAAATTTAAAACAATTTAGAGTCTTGCACATAAATATATATACACACACACCATGACTCTCCAGATTGTGAGTGGCCCAAAGTATACATACATACAGAGCATAATGACATTGGGCCATGACATATATTTAAGTATTTATATATAAAGAGTAAAAGCTCATTCCATATTATTTTATTCACAGTGCATTTGTGACTTTTCCAAAGATTATCAACTCTCATTTACCAATTCTAAAAATATTTTGGTAATTGAACAATGCCTCTCAATATCCATTTTTAGTTTCTTTTTTAATATCAGAATCTTGAATAATATGCCAACTAAAATACATTTCCCAGACCCACCACACCATTCTCCAGGGCCCAGGCACACAGAAGGCGGGGACCACCCCTTTCCTGGGTGGGCAGACACTCACCAGAGCCTAGGCTCTGGTGCAGGACTGCGCCTTCTGAGCAGTGGACTACCGCAGGAGCCAAGATCCATCCCAGACTGCCCAAAAATTCTACGTGAGATCCAGGATCTCAGTAGGCTCAGTTCACCCCTCCCATTGTGGGGCAGACACTGCCAGAGCCTAGCCTATGGCACAGGACTGCCCCTTCCTATCAGCAGACTACAGAGAAATCAAGCGCAGCTGCCCAGATACACCCACTCCAACTTACATAGGTCCCAAATCCAGGATGCAGTAGCACTCATTGAGGGACACCAACAGGGTCTGAAAGTCCAATATCAAGGTGAGGTACTGACAATCTGTCCAGGTACAACATGAATATAGGGAAAAAACTTTAATATTTCAGATCCATACTGCAAGAAAGGAAGACACATAGACACCATGAAAAAACAAGGGAAGAAACTACTCCAAAAAAAAAAAAAGGACACTATAATAACAGAACCCATGAACAGCAAAATTGATGAAATGTCAAAGAAGAAGCTCAGAAAGTTCATAATTAAAAAGATCTGTGGATTACAGAGTGACCAAATGAGCAAATACAAGCAAAAATTGATCACTACATCAATGAGATAATAGAGTAAATACAGGTAACAAAAGATTGCTTCAAGAGAGATAGAGGCCCTGAAAAAAAAAGTCAGAAATCCTTAAAATGAAGGATACAATAAATCAAATAAAAAACTTAATAGAAAGCATAACAAACAGATTAGATCACTTGGAAGAAAAAACGTCAGATAATAAAGACCAAGTATACAATTTGGAAAATAAAGCTGATCACACAGTGAAGAAACCATAAACAGAACATCCAAGAATTATGGGACAGCATCAAAAGACCAAATCTACAAGTCATTAGGATAGAGGAAGGCACAGAGTTTCAAACTAAAGGAATGCACAATCTCTTCAATGAAATAATATCAGAAAACTTCCCAAGCATGAAGAACAAATTGGAAAACCAAATACAAGAGGCTTACAGGACACCAAATGTACAAAATTACAACAAATCTACACAAGGCACATTATAATGAAAATGTCTAGCATACATAATAAGGATAGAATCTTAAAAACCTCAAGAGAGAGGAATCAGACCACATATAGGGGGAGACCAATTTGTATCTCAGCAGATTTTACAACTCAGACCCTCAAAGCCAGGAGATCATGGAACAACATATACCAAGCTCTGAAAGAAAATGGATGCCAATCAAGAATCTTATATCCAGAAAAACTAAGCTTTAGATTTGATGATGAAATAAAAACCTTCCATGATATAAAAAAAAGTTAAAACAATTTACAACTAGAAAGCCTGCAATGTAGAATATCCTCAGCAAAGTATTCTAAGACAAGGAAATGAAAAACATGGATGAAAATCATAAGAGGGAGTGATTACACTAAAGGAAAATCAAATCAGAAGAGAAACCAAGTCATGTTAAATACCAAAAATTTTTTTAAAATGGCTGGGAATACAAATAATGTCTCAATAATAATAATGAATGTTAATGGCCTAAACACACCAATCAAAAACAGACTAGCAGATTTGATCCCAAAAAAAGTTTTTAAAAAGACCCAACAATATGCTGCCTTCAAGAGACACATTTCATAGGAAAAGACATTCACAGACTGAAGGTGAAGGATTGGAAAAATTCATACCATTCACATGGACTGCAAAAGCAAGCAGGTGTTCCATCATCATATCAAATAAAGTAGATTTAAACTAAAGTCAATCAAAAAGGATAAAGAAGGACACTACATACTGCTCAAGGGAAACATACACAAACAACACTTAACAATTATAACTATATATGCCCCAAACAATGGAGCAGCTATGTTCATCAAACAAACTCTTCTCAAGTTCAAGAGTCAAAGAGACCACAACACAATATGATTTTAACACACCTCTTTTATCACTAGATAGATCAAAAGCTGATCAAACTATAGAACTCAATAATACAATCAATAACTTAGACTTAACTGACATATATAGAAGATTCCAACCTTTAATTAGACAATATACTTTTTTCTCAGCAGCACATGGATCTTTCTCTAAAATAGACCATATACTATGCCACAAAGCAACTCTTAGCAAATACAAAAAAAGTAGATATACTAGACTGCATTCTATCAGATCATAATGGAATGAAATCATAAATCAATGATAAAATAAGAAATAAAATCCACTCCAACAACTGGAGACTAAATAATATGCTACTCAATGAACTACGTGTTGCAGAAGACATCAATGAGGAGATTACTAGATTTGTAGAGGTGAATGAGAACACAGAAACAACATTGAAATCTCTGGAACACTATGAAAGCAGTTCTAAGAGGAAAGTTCATTGCATGGAATTCATTCCTTAAAAGAAAAAAAAGCCAATAAATAAATGACTTCACACTACATTTTAAGGCCCTAAAAAAAGAAAAAAAAATCACCACCAAAAGCAGCGGAAGACAGGAAATAATTAAAATCAGAGCAAAAATCAATGAAATTGATAGAAAATAAACAATTGGAAAAATTGACAGAACAAAAAGTTAGTTTATTGAATAAATAAATAAAATTGACAGATCCTTAGCCACACTAACAAAGAGAAGCAGAGAAAAAACTCAAATCACTAACATAAGTGATGAAAAAGAAAATATCATAACAGACACTACAGAAAGACAGAAGATAATTAGAAATTATTTTGAAAACTTGTACTCCAATAAAATAGAAATTATTGAAGGCATCCATTTCTAGATTCATATAATTTGCCCAAAGTGAATCAGGATGATAGACACAATTTAAACACATTAACTTCAAGTGAGGAAATAACGGACTACATCAAAAGTCTACCAACAAAGAAAAGCCCAGGATTGGATAGATAAACAGCCAAGTTCTACAAGACATTTAAAAAAAAACTAATGCCAATACTCTTCAATTTATTTCAGGAAATAGAAAAAGAGGCAGCACTTCCAAACTTATTCTATGAGGATAATATCACTTTAATTCCAAAACCAGGCAAAGACACATAAATAAAGAAAACTTCACACCAATATCTGTAATGAATGCAGATACAAAAACTCTCAATAAAATTCTGGCAAATAAAATACAAAACATATCAAAAAGATCATGCACCATGATCTGGATTCATCCCAGGGATGCAAGGTTGGTTCAACATATGGAAATCAATAAATGGTATTCATCACATCAATAGTCTTAACAATAAGAATCATATGATAATTTCAATAGACACAGAAAAAGCATTTGACAGAATACAGCACCCCTTTATGTTCAAAACATTAGGAAAACTAGGAATAATGAAAACATATCTCAACATCATAAAGTCTATCTATGCTAAGCCCCAGGCCAAAATAATTCTAAATGAAGAAAAATTGAAGGAATTCCCTCTAAAAACTGGATCAAGATAGGGATGACCTCCTTTTAATAATGCTGTTTAACATACTTCTTGAAACACTGGCCAGAGCAACTAGACAGATGAAAGAAATTAAAGGGATACACACAGGAAAAGAAGAACTCAAATTGGCACTATTTGCTGATGATATGATTCTATATCTGGAAGACACAAAAATTGTAGTAAATGAATTCAACAAAGTAGCAGGATATAAAATAAATACCCATAAATCAAAGGCAGTTCTGTATATCAGTGACAAATCCTCAGAAAGGGAAACAAGGAAATCTACTGTCTTTACAATAACCTCAAAAAAATAAAATAAAATACTTAGGAATCAACAAAAGAGGGGAAAGATCTATATAATTAAAATTACAGAACCCTAAAGAGAAAAACAAAGAAGACCTTAGAAAATGGAAAGATCTACCTTGCTCTTGGATAGGCAGAATTAATATTATCAAAATAACCATACTTCCAAAAGCACTATTGTTGAGAGCCATAGCCAAAGAGGCCCCAGCAAACTTCCAGCTGCCAGTAAACTTCCAGCTGCCAGCTGATGATTGGCTCACAGCAGCCCCAGCAAACTTCTAGCTGCCACCTGATTGGCTCCTCTGCAGTGATGCTCATTGGGCTGTTTCCCCGCCCTTTGAGACCACGGAGATGCTCATTGGGGGACTTTTTTTGGCTCTGCCCATGCAACCCAGCCAATCAGCCTCAAGAGCAGGAGTGGGGAAGGTTTAGAGGCTTGTGGGAAGCCGGTGGTGACAGTTGGGCTCTGAAGATTTTTCCTGAGGAGCTGGGAGGTTTGGTGTGTCTGTTCTAAAAATAAAGTTCATTTCTTTTGACAAGTGGCTCCTGAATTGTGCCCAGCCAGACTGCGTCATTTGGTGGCTCGCACAGGGAACGACTGAGGTTAAGTGATAAGGTAAACTGCTCGCCCCTGAGGGCAGGGCGAGAGGATGGGTAGCCATTTTAAGATTATTCTTTTGTTTTGCTTCACTTTTGTTTTAAGTTGCCTGTCCCTGGAGATGTGTAAGATGGAAGAAAAACCACTCACATCTGAGGAACAGATAGGGAGAAAGGACGGAAGGACATTTCAGGAGGCTATTATAATGATTTTGTGTTGTTCCAATTTTGATTCACTCTGTTTCAGTTTTGTTAGGCATTATCTTGTTGGGTTGTATTATAGTAGAAATATGGCATCAGAAATTACTAAAAAACAAACTGAAAGAGTGTTAAGTAAATTGTTAGAGGAAAGTGGCATCCCAGTAAAATCAAGAGCAGTCAGGGCATATGTTGATACAATACAAAAATGTAGCCCATGGCTTTTAAAGGAGGAGTTGTTAAATATATCACAATGAAACCATCATGGTGAAGATTTAAAAAGAATAGAAAAGAAAATCCCAGGAACTCTGCCAGTTGGCACATTGACATTGTGGGCGTTGGTATCTTGTTTACTTAGTCCAAAGCCTTCAGTTCAGACAAAGGTACAGGAAGGAGAAGACATATTGATTCAAGTAAAAGAGAAGGTCTCTCAAGTTAGTCAGAAAGAGGAAAAGATTCAAGTAAAAGAGAAGGTCTTTCGAGCTAGTCAGATAGAGGAAGAAAGCTTAGAGCAGAAAAAGCCATCAGGGGGAAAGTTACAAAAGGAGACTGCTACTAACACCTTTCTATCACCAGAGGACATAAATGTCCAACCAACAGCGCCACCTCTACAGGAGACTGCTACTAACACCTTTCTATCACCAGAGGGCATAAGTGTCCAACCAATAGTGCCACCTCCATATGCTGGGAGGCCCCCAACCCCTGCATTGATAGTTGGGAACCTGAGACAGGATCTCAAATATTAACATGCCCTGTATTTGAGGCAGGAGGGCAGCGAATTCACAATGCTTTAAATTTCAAACAGTGAAACAGCTAAAAGAGGCTGTAAAAACCTATGGTCCTCAAGCACACTTCACTGTAAGCATGGTCGAATCCATTAACAACTTGAACATGATGCCAGCAGATTGGGCTAATAATGTGTAAAGCTGTGCTAAATGGAGGACAATACCTGTTATGGAAGGTTGCCAATGAGGAATTTTGCAAGGAGACGGCTAGGCGAAATCCAACAGCTGGTTATCCTCAGAGAAATCTAGATATGTTGTTAGGAAAGGGACCTTATGAGGATCAGAAGCAACAAATTACATATGATCCTGGTGTATACGCACAAATTGCTGCAGATGCAGTTAAGGCATGGAAGACTTTACAAGGACATGGAGGTTTACAAGTTCAATTATCTAAGGTAATACAAGGAGCTAAAGAACCTTATGCTGAATTTGTATATAGGCTTATTTAAACAGCTACCAGAGTTTTTGGGAATACAGAACAAGGAATGCCATTACTAAAACAACTGGCTTATGAGCAAGCGAATCGTTGGTGCAGAGAAGTCATTAGACCATGGAAACATGAAGATGTAAACACATATATTAAATTATGTAGAGACATTAATGAACAAAAGCAAGTAGTGGAAGCTACAGTAAAACAGGATTTAGAACAAGGGCAAGTTGTGGCAGCTGCAGTAAAACAGGCTTTAGATGCCAGGCCAAGAACATGCTACAATTGTGAACAAACAGGACATTTTAAAAGGAATTGCCCCAAAGGAGGAGGGTTTAACAAAACTAGGTATCAAAGGAGTAGAATACCGGGTATTTGCCCACGATGCCGCAGAGGGAGACATTGGGCTAATGAATGCCGTTCTCAAACCACCATAGAGGATACTCCATTATCAAAAAACGAACAAGGACCAGGTATTTATCCATGATATCATGGAGAAAGGCATCAGGCTCCGTTGCCAAAAACTGGACAGGGGGGCCCAACGCTCCAGGGCCCAACACCACAAATATACAGAGCACTGGAGGAACCCAGCAACCCCATCAGGGTAGTGCCCAGGACAAATTGTCCATCAGATCCCTCATCAGACAAACCAGAGGAAGCGCAGGGTTGGACATCTGCGCCTCTGCCAGAGCAGTACTAACTCCAGAGTTGGGAGTTCAAATCATTCCCACAGAGGTAAAAGGACCTCTTCCCAAAGGAACAGTAGGCTTATTATTGGGACGCAGCTCTTCTACTCTAAGGACTTATGATAAGTCCTGGGGTAATTGATCCCGATTATGAAGGTGAAATAAAAATTATAGCCAGTTCTCCAAAGGGTATATCAGTAATTTCACCAGGAGATAGAATAGCACAGTTATTAATAATACCCAGCCTACATGATAAATTTTCCAGTCGTACTGTAGAAAGAGGTTCCAAGGGATTAGGCTCCACAGGTGTAGATTGGGCTATGCTTTCTTTGAATTTAGATTCTCACCCCATGCTAAAACTAAATATCCAAGAACATGAATTTAATGGGCTACGGGATACAGGTGCAGACCTTAGCATCATCTCTCATCAAGAATGGCCAAAACTTTGGCCATTACAAAAAGCCACTCAAATGCTTCGAGGCCTAGGAGTGGCGACTAATCCCCAAAGAAGTGCAATGGTATTAGATTGGAAGGATCCTGAAGGATGCGAAGGAACTATATAGCTATATGTATTGGATCATCTTCCCGTAAATTTATGGGGACGAGATGTCCTAGATCAATTAGGTTTGACATTAACAAATAACATCAACCAAAATGCACCCATTATTATGACTAGACAAGGTTTTAGAAAAGGAAAAGATTAGAAAAACAAGAACAAGGTTTAGCAGCACCAATACAAATAGATCAAGGAATGAACAGACATGGGTTGGATTGTCAGAAAGGGCCACTGAGACAATAAAAATTAGTTGGAAATCAGAAAGATCAGTATGAGTTCCTCAGTGGCCCCTGACTAAAGAAAAGATACAAGCAGCCCATGACCTGGTCAAATAACAATTAGCGGAAGGACGTATACAACCTTCTGTATCTTCCCATAATACTCCCATTTTTGTCATCAAAAAGAAATCTGGTAAATGGAGATTATTGCAAGATTTAAGAACCATTAATAATGAGATGGTTATTATGGGACCTGCTCAATCAGGGATTCCTCAATGGTCTGCTTGGCAAAAAACTTGGAATGTTTTAGTTATTGATATTAAAGATTGGTATTTTTCAATTCCAATTCATCCTGAAGATAACCCACGTTTTGCATTTACTATCCCTGCACTGAATCATGAAGGTCCTGATCAGAGATATGAATGGAAAGTACTCCCTCATGGGATGGATAACAGCCCAACTATGTGTCAAATTTATGTTAACAAAGTAATCCAGCCACTTAGAAATCAAGATCCTGAACTACAAATATTTCACTATATGGATGATGTATTATTAGCACACAAAGATAAAAACACATTGCTAGAATGTTATGCCACACTTACAAACTTATTAAAAAATTATAATCTAGAGATAGCAATAGATAAAGTACAATTAAATTTTCCAATTTATTATTTAGGAGTTCTGTTATCCTCAACCATGGTCCATCCACCAAATATTCAAATATGAGTAGATCAACTCAAATCACTTAACGACTTTCAAAAGTTATTAGGAGACATAAATTGGATAAGGCCTTATCTAGGTATACCAACAGGAGAGTTGAGACCTTTATTTGATATCCTAAAAGGTCCATCAGATCCAAATTCACCCCAAATGTTAACGCCTGAAGCAAGAAAGGCATTAAAAATCATTGAGACATATATGGAAAATAGCATTTGGATAGAATTGATATAAGTTTGCCTTTATTATTTATTGTACTACCAACAAAAAATATTCCTACCGGAGTATTTTGGCAAGAAGGTCCATTATTATAAATACATTTATCTTATTCTCCTAACACTATTCTTACTAGGTATCCTGAGGCTGTAGGACAATTAATACTCAAAGGAATAAAAGCAGCGAAGGGAGTGCTTGGAATTTCTCCCAATAAAATTATTACTCCATATACTATGAATCAAATTGATGAGTTAGCTAATGAGTTAAATACTTGGGCAATAATCATGTGCAAATCTAATGTTTCATTTGATAACCACTTACCATCTAATCCTTTATTGTCTTTTTGGTTATTGCATCCTGTAATTTTTCCAAAAATGACAAGAAAAACACCTATAATGAATGCTCCAAATATATTCACTGATGGGTCAAATAATGGTACAGCAGCAATAGTTACACCTGATCAAACTTTTACATTTTTAGTACCCAAACAATCAGCTCAAAAGGTAGAGCTTAATGCAGTATTACAAGCTCTTGTGATGTTTAAAGATTCTGTATTGAATTTATTTTCCGATAGTCAGTATATAATTAATGCTATAGTATCCCTTGAAGATGCTGGTAGGATTTCCCCTTCCTCTACTGTTTTCTCTTTGCTTTCCACTATACAAAGTCTAATCTGGGACAGAAAAGATCCGTTCTTTATAGGACATATCAGGGCACATACAGGATTGTCTGGAACCCTTAGTTTGGGCAATGATTTAGCAGATAAAACTACACATGACATACATATTTTCTCTACACTAGAAGAAGCTATAAATTTTCATAAAAAGTTCCATGTCAATGCTAATACTTTACAAAAGTGTTTTAAAATTACTAAAGAACAAGCTAGACAAATAATAAAACAATGTCAAAATTGTGTGACCTTTTTACCACAAGTTAATCTTGGAGTCAATCCTAGAGGACTGATACCTCACCATATTTGGCAGTTGGACGTCACACATTGCCAGAATTTGGAAAATTAAAATATTTGCATGTTACAGTTGATACTTCTTCTGGATTTTTGATGGGCTCCCTTCATGCCGGAGAAAAAACTAAACATGTTATAGCTCATTGCTTACAAAGTAGTCAATGACAGGTAAGATCCAATTGCAATGGTACCAACCTAAGAGAGGAGGCTGACACCTTGAGGTCAGTTCATCTGATAACGGGTAAGAACTATATGTACTATTGGACAACCTAAGGCAGGCACAGTCCCTAAGCCACATGCTTGTTGTTTAAACAGAGAGGGGGAGATGTTGAGAGCCACAGCCGAAGGGGCCCCAGCAAACTTCCAGCTGCCAGCAAACTTCCAGCTGCCAGCAATCTTCCAGCTGCCAGCTGATGATTGGCTCACAGCGGCCCCAGCAAACTTCTAGCTGCCAACTGATTGGCTCCTCTGCAGTGATGCTCATTGGGCTGTTTCCCCGCCCTTTCAGACCATGGAGCTGCTCATTGGGGGACTTTTTTTGGCTCCACCCATGCGACCCAGCCAATCGGCCTCAAGAGCAGGAGGAGTAGGGGAGGTTGAGAGGCTTGTGGGAAGCCGGTGGTGGCAGTTGGGCTCTGAAGGTTTTTCCTGAGGAGCTGGGTGGTTTGGTGTGTGTGTTCTAAAAATAAAGTTCGTTTCTTTTGACAAGTGGCTTCTGAATTGTGCCCAGCCAGACTGTGGCACACTATATAGGTTTAATGCAATTCAGATCAAAATTCTAATGACATTCCTCATAGAGATAGAAAAAGCAATCATGAAATTCATCTGGAAAAATAAGAGATCCAGAATAGCTAAAGCAATCCTTAGCAAGAAGTGTAAAGCAGGTGGCATCACTATACCAGACTTTAAAGTCTACTACAGAGCAATAGTAACAAAAACAGCATGGTATTGGCACCAAAACATACTGGTAGACCAATGGAACAGAATAGAAGACACAGAGACTAACCCACAAAACTACAATTATCTTTAATATTAGACAAAGGTGCCAAGAACATGCATTGGAGAAAAGATAGCCTCTTCAACAAATGGTGCTGGAAGAACTGGAAATCCATATGCAATAAAATGAAATTAAACCCCTATCTCTCACCATGCACAAAATTCAACTCAAAATGGATCAGAAACTTAGGAATAAAATCAGAGAACCTGTGTTTAACAGAAGAAAAAGGTGGCCCTAATCTCCATCATGTGGGATTAGGCCCCAACTTCCTTAATAAGACTCCTGTGGTGCAAGAATTAAAATCAATAATCAATAACTGGGATGGAATCAAACTAAAAAGCTTCTTCTCAGCAAAAGAAACAATCTGTGAGGTGAATAGAGAGTCTACATCTTGGGTGCTTATCTTTACACCTCACACATCAGATAGAGCACTTATCTCGAGGGTATATAGAGAACTCAAAAGCCTAAACACCAAAAAAAAAAACAAATAACCTGATCAATAAATAGGTCAATGACCTTAAGATACACTTCTCTGAAAATGATGTACAATCAATCAACACATATATGAAAAAAAGTTCATCATCACCTGCAATTTGAGAAATGCAAATCAAAACCACTCTATGATGTCATGTCACTCCAGTCAGAATGGCAGCTATTATGAAGACAAATAACAATAAGTGTTGCTGAGGATGCAGGGGAAAAGGTACATTCATACGCTGCTGGTGGGACTGAAAATTGGTGCAGGCAATATGGAAAGCACTATGGAGATTTCTTGCAAAATTGGGAATGAAACCACCATTTGACTCAGCTCTCCCTCTTCTCGGTCTATACCCAAAGGACTTATAAACAGCATATTACAGGGACACAGCTACATCCATGTTTATAGCAGCACAATTCACAATAGCTAAACTGTGGACCCAACCTAGATACCTTTCAATAGATGAATGGATTTAAAAAATGTGGCATATATACCCAATGGAATATTACTCGGCAATAAAAGAGAATAAAATCATTGCATTTTCAAGTAAATGGATGGAGTTAGAGAAGATAATACTAATTGAAGTTAGCCAATCCCAAAAAATCAAATGCTGAATGTTTTCTTTGATATAAGGAGGCTAATACATAGTGGGATAGGGAGCAGGAGCATGGGAGGAGTAGACAAACTCTAGAGAGGGCAGAGGGGTTGGGGGGAATGGGGGTGGTATGGGGTAATTAATGATGGTGGATTGTGATGATCATTATTACCCAAATTACAGATATGAAGACGCTAATTGGTGTGAATATACTATGTATACAACCAGAGATATGAAAATTTGTTCTCTATATATGTACTAATAATCGTAATACATTCTGCTGTCATATATAAATTTTTAAAAAGAAAAGAAAAAAAATGCATTTCCCAGCCTCTCTTCTGGCTAAATTTCCCCCAAATAATTTAGTTCTTGCCAACAGTGGATAAATAGAAGTTTTACATAGGAATCCTAGAAGGCTTCATAGAAATAATGGAGTAAAGTCCTATTATCTTTCCTCTCTTATATGCTTTTGCTTCCAGGTTACAATGTAAAAATGATAACTAGCGCTTAATAGCCATCTTGGGTGTTATGAAACCCGAGAAGGCAGAGGGGTGAATAAAGGAGTATAAGTCCCTAATGACAGAATCTCTATCCAACTAGTACTGAGCAGACTAAATCTAGACTTGTTTTACATGAGAGAGAAATAAACTTGTTTATTTTTAATGATTATTATTTCAGAGTTTTTGTCATATACGGACAAACATAACCCATACTAATACATACAACCAAAATTCTTCATATTTCTTTTAGATGACATGATTTGCCTCTCTAGCAAACAGAACATATTAGTACTCAGAATGTAAACTCACTAAAATAGTTATAGTATTTAATAAATTCATTAAGCACACATATATTAGACTATTAGGAAAGAGCTGAAAAGTTTCTTGGATAAATAAGAACAATAGTGCTCTTTCAAAATTATTTTTTGAAATATGATTGTCATAGAAAACGTTATACAAATTCATTGCACATAGTTTGATGAATATAGAGATAAGTGTACATCTGTGGAACCATTATCACTATGTGTGTTATCACCTCCAAAATTTCTACCTGCTCTCCTCTACTGTGCATGCATATGTGTGGATGTGAGAGATGTGAATAATTAACAAGGCATTGATTCTCTTAACAAATTAAGTATACAACCCAGTATTTTTAGATCTCAAGGACTTACTCATCTTGCATAACTGAAACTTTGTACCCTTTGACTCATACCTCCCCATGTCCTTTGCCCCCAACCTGGAAACAACAATCTATTCTCTGCGAGATTGACTATTTTATATTCCTTATATAAATAATATTATAAAGTATTTTTTTCTTCTGTGTTTGGCTTTGTTAGAGTAATGCCCTTTAGATTCATCCATTCATCACAAATGACAGATTTTCTTCATTTTTAAGGCTAAATATTACATTATATGTATATGTTACATATTCTTTATTTTTCCATTGATGAACATTTAAGTTGCTTCCATATCATGATTAATATGCATAATTCTGTAATAAACATGGAAATGTAGATATCTCTTTGGGATCCTAATTCAAAGCTACAATAATCAAAACCATATGGTAGTGGCATAAAAACATAGACACAGACCTATGGAATAGAATAGCAAGCTGAAAACAAAAGCGTACATATACAGTAACTCATCTTGAATAACAGTGCCTTGAATACACAGTAGTGAAAGTGTAGTCTATTCAATAAAACTAGACTTAAAATGCATGCAAAAGAATGAAACTAGGCCCTCATCTAGTTCATACATAAAAATTAATCCAAATTTGATAAAGATTTAAATATAAAACTTAAAACCATAGCACTTCTAGAAGAAAACATAGAGGAAAAGAATCTTGACATTTGTCTTATCAATTATTTCTTGGATATGACACAAAAAGCAAAAGGAACCAAAGCAAAAGCAGACAACTGGGAGAATACCAAACTAAAAAGCTCTGCCAAGAAAAGGAAATAATCAATAGAATGAAAAGGTAAACTGTGGAATGGATAAAATATGTGCAACTAAATTGTGATAAGGGGCTAATAAGCAATATATATATAGAAATCCTGCAACAAAATAAAAAAGAAAAATCATGAAATTCAAAAATGGAAAATGAAACTAAATAGACATTTCTCCAAAGAGGACATACAAATGGACAATAGGGATATGAAAAGGTACTCAACATTATTAATCATAATAGAAATGCTAGTCAAATCCACAATATCACTTCACACTCATTACAATAGCAATTATAGAAAAGACCAAATATAAGTTTTGGCAAGGATGTGGAGAAACCCTTGCACATTACTCATGGAAATTGAAATTGGTGAAGCCCCCATGGAAAATAAATGGTGAACTACTCAAAAAAATTAAAATAGAATTCCCATTTAAATAGCAATCCCATTTCTAGAAATATATCCAACAGTATTTTTAAAATGTGTTTTCATTCAGCTATAATTATAGCTTAGTGGTAGAGCAGCACATGTGAAGCACTGGATTTGATCCTCAGCACCACATAAAAATAAACAAAGATATTGTGTCCATCTAACTTAAAAATATTTTTAAATGTGTTTTCATTTAGAATAAAAACAATAATTAACACAAAAAGGCATCTATTTTATTAAAACTTTTAAGTTCTGTATGTGTCTGGGACTGTTGGAATAACTTTTAGAAGTTGCTTTTGAGTTCTGGGTAAAGAATTTTTAAAGAATGAAGAAACATTCTGAAAGTAAAGTTAAGTGATATGATACTCTCCTGTGATGCTGGGAAGTGGCAGCAAACCACAGCTCCCCCAGTGAGTTACATAATCATGAGGGTGAACAACTGAAACTCTATGATATAATGACTCTGTTACCAGCATTTTTTGAATACAGGTATTCAATAAATTGAGATTTTAAAAAAGATTGGTGAAATAAGACCAAATTAAGAATTACAAACAAGTATTCTTTCATTCAAACTACATTATGCACTTTCCTCTGAAGGTCCTAATTCTGAGCCTGACAACAATCCTCACATAAGGGTCTTCACACAGTAAGCCAAAAGAAGGACTTCACATTACTTGCTCAACAATGTTGAAAACAAGAAAGAGAGGAAAGTAAATGAATACTATCAACTGGTCACACCGCTGCAATCTAGCTACAGCACAAGACCATCCTAGCTCCCCCTACCCCACCAGACACCAGGTCCTGGAAGCAAACCTATTCCATCTTGGAAAACCTTTCTCACAATTATTTGGTGGGCATGGCTACCAGCACAGATCTCCATTTGAATAGGTGATGTATTGTTGATGTATTTGGATCTGTTAACATTGTTCTTCCACACAAAGGAGGTATCTTGGAACCATACGAGAGCACCACAAATCTATAGGGTAAAAACAAAAACACACCAGTCCCACAGAGCTGGAAAGAAAGAAACGTGAGCAACATGAAAAGACAAGAGAAGAAAGTACCATAAATAATTCAAGACAACATATCATTTAGAAGAATTGACAGCTACAGCAGAAACAATGACAGAGAAAGATTTCAGGATATACATGTTTAACTGTTTTGGGATATAAAAGAAGACATAAAAGAACAAATACAGGCAGTGAAAGATCACTTCAATAATGAGCTACCTAAACAAATCCAAGAAGCAAAAGATCACCTCAACAGGGAGATAGAGGTTATTAAAAAAAAAAAAAAAAAAAAAAAAAAACAGAAATCCTTAAAATGAAAGAAATAATAAAAAAATAAAAATTCAAATTAGAGCATCACCAACAGAGTACACCACTTACAAATAGGACATCAGACAATAAAGATAAAATATATCATTTTGAAAAGAACATAGACCACACAGCAGAAATGATAAGAAACCATGAGCAGAACATTCAAGAAATATGGGATAGCATAAAAAGACCAAATTTAAGAGTTATTGGGATAGAGGAAGGCATAGAGGACTAAACAAAAGGAATGAGCAATTTACTAAATGAAATAATATCAGAACAGTTTCAGACATGAAGAATGAAACAGAAATCCAAATCTAAGAAACCTACAAGATGCTGAATGTCCAAAATCACAACAGATTCACACCAAGACATATTATAATGAAAATGCCCAACATACAGAATAAGGAGATAATTTTAAAAACCACAAGAGAAAGAAATCAGATCACATATAGGGTAAACCAATTAGGATAACATTAGCTTTTCAACACAGACCCTGAAAGCTAGAAGATCCTGAAACAACATATTTCAAACTCGGAAAGATAATGAGTGCCAACCAAGAATCTTGTATCCAGCAAAATTAAGCTTCAGATTTGAAGATAAAATAAAAACCTTCCACAATTTAAAAAAAAAGTGAAAGGAATTTATAGCTAGAAAACCAGCACCAAAAAAAAAAAAATAGTTGGCAAAATATTTCATGAAGAGGAAATGAAAAACAACAATAAAAACAAGCAGAGGGAGGTAGTACACTAAAGGAAAAACTAATCAAAGAGGAAAACCAAGTCAAGTTAAATAACAAAAATAAACAAATATGACTGCAAATACAAACCATGTCTCAATAGTAACCCTAAATATTAATGGCTTAAACTCACCAATCAAAGACATAGGCTAGCAGATTGGATTTTTTTAAAAAAAGACCAACAATATGTTGCCTACAGGAGACTCATCTATTAGGAAAAGACACACAGACTGAAGGTCAAAACTTGGGAAAAATCATACCACTCAAATGGACTACGGAAGCAAGCAGGGTGTCCATACTCATATCAAATAAAGTAGATTCCAAGCCAAAGTTAACCAAAAGGGATAAAGATGAACATTACATCCTGCTCAAGGGAACCATACACCAAAAGACATAACAATCATAAATATGTATGCCCCAAACAATGATGCATCTATGTTCATCAAGCAAACTCTTCTCAAGTTCAAGAGTCAAATTGACCACAACACAATAATCGTAGATGACTTTAACACCCCTCTTTCACCACTGGATAGATCTTCCAAACAAAAGTTGAATAAAGAAACTATATAACTCAATAACACAATTAATAACATAGACTTAACTGAAATATATAGAATATATCAACTGGCATCAAGCAGACACACTTTCATCTCAGCAACACCTGGATCGTTCTCTAATATAGACCATATACTATGCCACAAAGCAACTCTTTGCAAATACAAAAAAGTAGATATGTGACCATGTATTTTATCAGGTCATAATGGAATAAAATTGGACATTAATGACAAAATAAAAAATAAAAATTTCTGCATCACATGGAGACTGAACAATATGCTACTGAATGAACAATGGATTACAGAAGACATCAAGGAGGAGATTAAAAAATTCTTAGAGGTAAATGAGAACACAGACAGAACATATTGATATCTCTGGGACATGATGAAACCAGTACTAAGAGGAAAATTCATTACATGGAGTTCATTCCTTAAAAGAAGAAAAAGTCAACAAATAAATGACCTCACACTACATCTCAAAGCCCTAGAGAAAGAAGAAAAAATCAGCAGCAAAAGCAGTAGAAGGCAAGAAATAATTAAAATTAGACAAGAAATCAATGAAATTGAAACAAAAAAATTAAATAATTGACAAAATTAAAGTGGGTTCTTTCAAAAAATAAATGAAATTGACAGACCCTTAGCCACATTAACAAAGAGAAGGAGAGACAGAACTCAAATTGCCAACATACATGATGAAAAAAACAATATCACAACAGACACTACAACAATACAGAGGATAATTAGAAATTATCTTGAAACCTTAAACTCCAATAAAATAGAAGACACTGAAGGCATCATAAATTTCTTAAGTCATATGATCTTCCCAGGTTGAGTCAGGAAGATATACACAACATAAACAGACAAAAATCAAGTGAGGAAATAGAAGAAACCATCAAAAAATTTCCAACCAAGAAAAGCCCAGGACCAGATGGATACACAACCAAATTCTACCAAACCTTTAAAAAATAACAAATACCAATACTCTTTAATTTATTTCAGGAAATAGAAAAAGAGGCAGCACTTCCAAACTCATTCTATGAGGCCAATATCACCCTGATTCCAAAAGCAGACAGACACTTAAAAGAAAGAAAACTTCAGGCCAATATCTCTAATGAACATAGATGCAAAAATTCTCAATAAAATTCTGGCAAATCAAATACAAAAACATATCAAAAAGATTGTGCACCATGATCAAGTGGGATTCATCCCTGGGATGCAAGGTTGGTTCAACATATGGAAATCAATAAATGTAATTCATCACATCAATAGACTTAAAGATAAGAATCATATGATCATCTCAATAGACACAGAAACAGCACTTGACAAAACACAGCACCGCTTTATGTTCAAAACACTAGAAAAACTAGGGATAACAGAAACATATCTCAATATCGTAAAGGCTATCTACGCTAAGCCCCAGGCCAACATCATTCTAAATGGAGAAAAATTTAAGGCATTCCCTCTAAAAACTGGAACAAGACAGGGATGCCCTCTTTCACCACTTCTATTCAATATAGTTCTTAAAACACTGGCCAGAGAAATTAGACAGACAAATGAAATCAAAGGGATATGTATAGGAAAAGAAGAACTTAAATTAGCACTATTTGCTGATGATATGATTCTATACCTAGAAGACCCAAAAAACTCTACCAGAAAACTTCTAGAACTAGTAAATGAATTCAGCAAAGTAGCAGGATATAAAACCAATACACATAAATCAAAGTCATTTCTGTATATCAGTGACAAATCCTCTGAGAAGGAAATGAGGAAAACTACCACATTCACAAGATCCTCAAAAAAAAAAATAACTTGGGAATCAACTGAAAACAAAAGAGGTAAAAGATCTATTCAATTAAAACTACAGAACCCTAAAGAGATAAATCAAAGAAGACCTTAGAAGATAGAAAGATCTTCCTTGTTCATGGATAGGCAGAATTAATATTATCAAAATGACCATATTATCAAAATCACTATATAGATTTAATGCAATTCTGATCAAAATACCAATGGGTTCCTCATAGAAATAGAAAAAGCAATCATGAAATTCATATGGAAAAATAAGAGACCCAGAACAGCTAAAGCCATCCTAAGCAGGAAGAGTAAAGCAGGTGGTATCGCTATACCAAACCTTAAACTATACTACAGAGTAATAGTAACAAAAACAGCATGGCATTGGCACCAAAACAGTCCAGTAGGCCAAAGGTACAAAATAGAGGACACAGATACTAACCCACAAAATTACAATTATTTTATAGTAGACAAAGGTGCCAAAAACATGCACTGAAGAAAACATAGCATCTTCAACAAATGGTGCCGGGAAAACTGAAAATCTATATACAACAAAATAAAATTAAACCCCTTTCTCTCACCATGCACAAAACTCAACTCAAAATGGATCAAGGACTTAGAAATTAAACCAGAGACTTTGCATATAATAGAAGAAAAAATATGACCTAATCTTCATCATCTGGGATTAGGCCTCAACTTCCTTAATAAGACTCCTATAGCACAAAAATTAAAACCAAGAATCAATAACTAGGCTGGGATTAAACTAAAAAGTTTTCCTCAGCAAAAGAAACAATCTGTGAGGTGAACAGAGAGCCTACATCCTAGGAGCAAATGTTTACTCCTCACACATCAGATAGAGCACTAATCTCTGGGGTACATAAAGAACTCAAAACACTAAAAACCAAAAAAAACCAAATAACCCAATCAACAAATTGGTCAAGGACCTGAACAGACACTTCTCAGAATATTATATACAATCAATCAACAAATATATATAAAAAAAAAACGCTCATCAACTCTAGCAATCAGAGAAATTCAAATCAAAACTACTCTAAGATATCATCTCACTCCAGTCAGAATGGCAGCTATTATGAAGACAAACAACAATAAGTGTTGAAGAGGATGTGGGGAAAAGATACACTCATACATTGCTGATGGGACTGTAAATTGGTACAGGCAATATGGAAAGCAAAATGGAGATTCCTTGGAAATCTGGGAATGGAACCACCATTTGACCCAACTATCCCTATCCCTCTCCTCAGACTATACCCAAAGAACTTAAAAACAGCATACTACAGGGACACAGCCTCATCAATGTTTACAGCAGCACAATTCACAATAGCTAAATTTTGGAGTCCAACAAGATGCCCTTCAGTGGATGAATGGATTAAAAAAATGTAGCATATATACACAATGGAGTTTTACTCAGCATTAAAAAAGAACAAAATCATGGTATTTGCAAGTAAATGAATGGCATTGCAGAAGATAATGCTAAGTGAAGTTAGCCAATCCCAAAAAAACAAATGCTGACTGTTTTCTCTGATATAAAGAGGTTGACTCTTAGTGGGGTAGGGAGGGAGAGCATGGGAGTATTAGATGAATTCTAGATAGGTAAGAGGGTTGGGAGGTAAAGGGAGGGGTCAGGGGATTAGCAAGGATGGTGGAATGTGTTGGACATCATTATACAAAGTACATGTATGAAGACTTGAATTGGGTGTCAACATACTCTATATACAAACAGAGATATGAAAAAATGTGGTATATATGTGTATTAAGAATTGTAATGCAAAAAAAAGAATTGTAATGCATTCTGCTGTCATTTATTTTTTTAAAAAATCAATTAAAAAAAGAAAAGAAAAGAATATTAGGAGAAGATACATAAAAAAATTTCATTGCTTTCACTTTAGTTCCACAGTAGCAAAAAAAACCATGTAAAGTGAGAAGAAGTTCAATGAGGAGATACCAAATTGTGAGAAAAAAAGTGATGAGAAAATATTAATATATAAAAATATGTCCAGTGATACCAGATGATTTGTAAAAGGTAATAATAGCTATATAAAAGTGAGAAATTTTAAGAGAATTTTAACACTGATGTGAGATGATAATTTAGACAACTGCAATGATATAAACGAGGTTAAATTTAAAAGAACTTTGCCGCTGTCCGGCTGCAGCAAAATAACCGGGGGGGTGATGAACAACTTGTGTAGATTGATACAGCTGGAGTGGGAGCCGTTTATTGTAGGACAGGAGGGGTATATATACATTCCATACAGCTTATCTTAATTAACATAAACTAGATACATCAGTCAACCAATAAGGAATCTCCACACTTAATGGCTCGGTGGAGTTACTTCACAAACCACTCCCTCTGGCATTTTGCCAGGCACCAACCAGACTTGTTTACAGACTCTAACATTTCTCTGGCAAAATGCCAGGTGCCATCCTGACTTGTTTACAGACTCTAACAGAACTTCACAGAATAGATCTCAAAAAGCAATATTTATTTCCAGGTGTGGAAACAAGACTTTCTTCAGCTGGTAAGTGGCATGGGCAGTACACATTATTTAGCATTGCATTTTTAAAAATCAAAGTAATAATAAAAAGCAGGTTATGGTGGCACACAGCTGTAACCCCAGCTACTTGGGGAGGTGAGGCAGGATTTCAAGTTCAAAGCCAGCCTGAACAACTTGCCAAGACTGTCTCAACTAAAATGAAAAGGACTGGGATGTAGCTCAATGGTAGAGCACTTGATAGCATGAATAAGGTCCTGGGTCCAATTCCCAATACCACCACCACCAAAAAAAAAAAAAAGGTGCATGAGAGAGAGAGAGAGACAGAGAGAGAGAATAAACAACCCTTGGAACAGAACAGAAATCTGGCACCAATCTAGCATTCTATTTTCTTTTGACTTTGGTTTTCATGATGCCATATCATCATCTTTTTCTGGAAATGATTTTCATGACCCTAATAGGATATCTCCAGGGATATACTAACAGGTTTCCTCCTAGAAGGAAGTAACATGTGTGCTGATGGAGTTCATTCAGAAAGAAGTTCACACTTACTCCTACTTTCCTCTCCAATATCCACCTCCTCATTGAATTCTTTTGACATTTTATTTTTAAATACATATGCTTGAATTTTTTAAATGGAAAAAATACTGGAATTGAAAAAAAGAATAAATTTCACAAAAACTGGAAAAAACAAACATATGAGAAATAGCTTTGTAAATGTTTAAACCTATATAGAAATCTTCATAATATAGTGTGCACATTGTAATAAAAATATTCCATATTTCAGAGATTCCAAAGATATCAAATGATGTTACAGTTGCTATAGAAACTATTCTGTTTTAATGAAACTCAGATTAAATAACTGCATAAAATAAATTCAAATTTGAAATGCAATTACTATTCTAAAGCATATTTAAGTATTTGATTTTATAATTGTTACAAAAAATAAGACAAAATATTAAGAATACCTTTTACATGTGTAAAACCAGTGGCAGTTACAAACCTAATTGCAACTCTTTGCTTAAATACAATATAGTTGGGTATAATGAAATTCTGTCTGATAATACAAACTTACACAACTCTGTACCATTCTACTGCTACATGGAAAAGCACTCATTTGCATGCAGTGAAAAACATTTCTGAGAATTTCCCTGTTTGGGAAAATGGTATAAATTCAGGGCAAGTATAAAGTATTCCCCAAAGGCTTGTCTACATGATATCAACATTCAGAAAATTCAAGCAGGTAACCTATGAAATTTACAGCAAGTGACTTTACCTAATGGGCAAGAAAGTTCTACCTATCTACTGCTTTCTCCTAGCCTGCAGAGCTAAGGTCCAGACTCCTGAGGGTTGCATGTTCTCATAATATTTGCCATTTTGAAAATATCACAGACTTTGTAGTCAAACAGACCAAGTTTCAAATCCTAGCTCTAAATTTACTATGATATTTTAAGCAATATACTTAACCTCTCTAAACCTGTGAAGCAAAGATACTACCTGCCTTACAGGATCAATGCAAGGATTAACAGTGTTTTTGTGCAATGCCTATACATGGTTTCTGCCTGATATCTTAGTACCTGATATCTTAGGACCTGGTTCTTAGTACCTGATATCTCCTTTTATTACTACTCTTACTACTAAAACCAATATTATTACCACTATGAGAAGCACCATGACAGAAAGCAAAAACATGATAACATTTATTGACTTTTGCTCCTTTTCTTAGCTTGTTTATGCAGTCTTCCTGATGGGTACATTGAAAAATAGAGCTAAGGGTGCCAGTTATATCTATTTAATAGAACTGGTTGGAATTTGCCTGTAAAGATGAACTGCTGGGGCTCATCTCAATTCTCTGTTTATCTCACCTGCCCCACCTGTCTTACACATTAGAATAGACAGGCTTCACTCTGGAGAGGCTTCCCTAAATGAAGTCAACTAACAAGCTTATTATTTTATTTTATTATTTTATTCTTTTTAATTTAAACTATAAATTTAATTTAAACTGTAAATTCTGTTGTAGTGTTTATGCATTATTTCCTCAGACAAGCCTTACCTGACCACTCTTTCTATAGTGAAGCACATGCATAGCACTTCTCTCCTTGAATTTACATTGTAGTAGATTGATTGCATTATTAGTCTCTATTAATGCTTTCCCTGTGCCATGCCTTTTGCCATGCACTCAGATACTTAGCCATGTAAATTGTTTTTAGCCATGGGACCAGATGTGACCTGGGCTTAAAAAAGCACTTCTGTATTTCTCCTACTTCTATTGTTCCTCTGAATTTATCATGAGAACAAGTTTCAGCTGCATACTGGAAAATAAGAAACTACATGAAACAGAGTCAAACTATCCCAGACACATAAATGGGTAAAGGCAACAGTGGTCAACAACAGCCTATAGAAGCATTATCACACAGCCAACTTGTGGACTTACTGTAGAAAAGATTAATGGTTGTTATTTAAGCCTCTAAGTTTTACAGTGGTTGTTCAGCAGTAATGGTTAACTGATAATCATTGTATTTTTATTTTACCTGCCGTGTTAATCCATTTTGTGTTGCTATAACAGAATGCCACAGACTGCATAACATATAAAGAAAACAAGTTATTTTTCATAGCTAACTGGAAAGTCCAAGTTTGGAGACAGGCAGCTGATAAGAACATTCTTGTTGCATCATCCCACAGTTAAGAAGGAAAGACAAAACAGCATTCAAAGGGGTAATCAAATTTACAAACTCTCTTATGATCAGCATTAATCTATTCATGAGACTAGAGTTCTCAAGCCCTAAACATTTCTCATTAGAACCTACCTACCCTTGCACTGGGAATTAAGTCTCTAACACTTGCTTTTGGGGGAACACATTCAAATCACAGTTACTTTTAATCTGCCTCCTCCATTAGAATGTAACTTCTACAAGGGAAAGGGTTGTGTCTTCTCTCTTTGTTATTGCAAATTCAAAGTCTACAAAGCTACCTAGAACATAACAGGTACTCAAATATGTGTCCAATAATTCAAAAATAAATATTACTACATGAAAGGTATTTATTATATAAAAAATATGACACAAAGCTCCCTCCCCTTGCTTTTAAATACTGGTATAGACTAGAAATAATTGGAGAGTTATAATGTGTATTTATATAAACAACTATACTAGATATATGTTTACAAATATTCTAGTAGAGACATAGATAAAGTACCATGATAGTTCAGAAGAACAAAACTACTTCTAACAAGGAAATCATTGGGATCCATTTTTTTTAACCTTCTAATTCAAGCAAGACTGTACTCAATTTTGGAAATCCTGAGTCATTCCTGATTAGGTACAGAAAACACTTCCTCATGTAAGACAGCTGTTTTAAAAGTTTAAAATAAAGCACCTCCAGAATTACTTAAGCTCATGCTACAAAATGGCATTAGTATCTCAGAGATTTACAATAATATCAATCCTTTAAAGAATATATAGCTCCTATACTACTCTTTTTGTCTTAACCAACAAAATAGATACTTTAAAAATACTGATATGCAGTTCTATTCTTCATCCCGGGGTCCCAGTTCTTTGGATCATTTTTTATTTTATTTCTTCTAAAATGTTCCAAGTATGTCTAAATAGTATAGTGTGTATCTTAATTTTTTAATCTACCAATTTAGGCGATACATTATAATATCCTATAAAAGATTAGGCTGGGGGAATCCAAGATGGCAGGTCAGAGGGAGGTAGCATTCTGTGTCACTCTGTGACCTGGGATTCAAGTAGGGAATATCGCTTCTCTGAAAGTGATAGAGGAACCCCCATAGCTGCTCTTGGGCAGGAATCATAGACCACCCTGCCTGCGAAGGGCTCCAAGCCTCAGTGTCCGAGCAGGACTCCCAGGTGCCCAACTAGGACCATCCACATCAGAAATGGCACAGAACTCCTGGCCACCCACCTTTGCAGAAATCCCAGACATGGCTCCAACACAGGACACTCAGCTGCTACCCAAACACAGGAACTCCAACCACCACTCCCATGTGGACCCCATTTACCAATGTGGGGCACCCCCAGTCATCTCCATCTTGGGACTCTACAGCCATTGCCATAGTCCCCTATGTGTAATAGCCTTCCTGCACCTGGGGACATCGCACAGGCTCTGAAGACAGCCCACAGCCACAACACTGTATGACACAGAGCTGCATCTCTGAACACATCGGCCCAACACCATCGTCTAGCCCCCACCACCACCCAACCTGACTCCCCACGCTAAAAGCAACTGCCTCCATTCTGGGTCACCTTTATCACTATCTTTAGGTGAGGTAACCCCCAGTTTAAAACACTGAGCAAGTACCATAGTTCCCAACTCCCCTCTCCCCCAGCAGCCACTAACGCAGCACAGTGACTGCCTAAACAAAACAGCTCTCCAAGTCAGATGTGCAGTCCCTACAGCACAACCCACAAGGCTTACAGAGAGACAGGTCCCTGATTAGGAAGTAGAAATGTAGAGAATAAGAGAGAAATAGCTTAGAGACTAATTTAGAGACCAAGAACTGTGAGGTCTACAGGCGACATAAGGAGATAAGACCAGGCACCCATATCACACAAGTGGACCCCAAAGTGGACCCCTGGGGTGTGGTCTCCCATCGGGACTGGCAGGTGCCATAATCCACTTCCAGGTGCCCTGCACCCAAGACCAACCCTTCCACCCTGGTAACCTTCACCATCCTTAGGGTGGAGATACCAGCTAACAACAGACAACCCCATCTATAGGATGAGAAGGGAAGCAGTAAAGATACTGATCTTCAAACAAAACTATCCTTGTTTCTTCCTTTGAGATTTTTTTCTCCCTCTCTATTCTCCTGCCCTTACATACTCAACATATGTGAAACTTTGCATGAACTAGTACAAGTATTTTGCATGAATTAGGATACTGAGGAATTGGGATGTCTGAATAGTATATTACAGTTGTGTTATATATCATTTTTTCTCCTACTTTAACATTTCTTTTTTTCTTAATATTTATGAGTGTTTGTTTTATGTACTCTACTGCCCTCCCACTTTTACACCAAAAATCACTTCCTCTCTCTTCTCTTGCTACTAACCTTCTTCTTTAGATTCCTCTTTTACACTTCATAAGATCTAATAACTCTATATCCTCACCTCCTACCCCCTTAATATCTCATCCTACACCTCAACCCCAGTTCTTTGTCCACCATCAGAAACTGTAAACCCTTTTGCAAAACTACTGTTTATATTGTAAATAATAATTAAACTCACCATTTCTGTATATTGTGACCAAACTGTAAACGTTTTAATAGCAATTATTTGGTTTAGGATTGTATATTGTTTGTATTAGGATCTATTAACATTGTTCTTCCCCTCAAAGGTGAGGTATTGAAATTGCAGGGGCACTATAAGCCTATAGGGAGAAAACAGTAACAGTAACACCTCAGATCTGCAGTGCTAGAAGGGAAGACACAAAAATAACATGAAAAAATAAGGGGAGGCTGGGGCTGGGGCTCAGCGGTTGCTCACTTGTCTGGCATATGTGAAGCACTGGGTTCAATTCTCAGCACCACATAAAATAAATAAAGGTCTATCAACAACTCAAAAAAAAAAAACAAATCAAGTTACTACATTATTAGAATCCATGGCCAGCACAACAGACGAAATGACAGGAAGAAGTTCAGGATGTATATAATTAAAATTTTCTGTGAATTTTAAAAACTGACATAAGAAAGCAAATACAGCTAGCAAAAGACCATTTGGATAACGAGCTATATAAGCAAATACAGGAAGCAAAAGATTACTTCAATAGGGAGACAGAGGTATTGGAAAAAAAAAAACAAACAGAAATCCTTTTTTTAAATTTATTTATTTTTTAGTTGTAGTTGGCCACAATACTTTTATTTTGTGTATTTATTTTTTTGTGGTGCTGAGGATAAAAACCAGGGCCTCACATGTTTTCTGTGAGTGCTCTACCACTGAGCTACAACCCTACCCAAACAAAATTCCTTGAAATGAAAGAAACAATAAACCAAATTAAAATTCAATAGAAAGCATTATGAACAGTTTAGACCACATGGAAGACAGGACCTCAGACAATTAAGACAAAATATATAATCTTGAAAACAATGTAGACCACACAGTGAAGACAGTAAAAAAAAAATATGCAGACCATTCAAGAAATATGGGATAGCATAAAAAGACCAAATCTAAGAGTTATTGGGATAGAGGAAGGCATAGAATTCCAAACCAAAGGAATGAACAGTTTCTTCAATGAAATAATATCAGAAATTTTTCCAAACATGAAGAATGAATTGGAAAAAACAAATACAAGAGGTTTACAGGATGCCAAATGTACAAAATCACAACAGATCCACAGCAAGGCACATTATAATGAAAATGCCTACCATACAGAATAAGGAGAGAATTTTAGAAGCCACAAGACAATGGACTCATAAGGGGAAACCATTTAGGATATCTGCAGATTTTTCAATCCAGTCTCTGAAAGCTAGAAGATCCTGGAATAATATATACCAATAACTGAAAGAAAATGCATGCCAACCAAGAATCTTACATCCAGCAAAATTAAGCTTTAGACTTGATGATAAAATAAAAACCTTCCATTATAAAAAAAAAAAAAAGTCAAAACAATTTACAACTGGGCTGGGGTTGTGGCTCAGTGGTAGGGCACTCACCAAGCATGTGTGAGGCTCTGGCTTCGAGCCTCAGCACCACATAAAAATAAATAAATAAAAATAAAGGTATTGTGTCCAACTACAAGTAAAACAAATTAAGAAAAAAAAAGAATTTACAACTACAAAGCCTGCATTACAGAACATCCTTGGGCAAGCCCAGAGGCCCAGATGCATCTACACCAGCCTGTGCAGGTCCCAGGCTCACAGCAGGCCCAGTCCACCCCTCCCCCAGTAGGGCAGACATCCACCAGAGCCTAGCCTTTGATGCAGGACCCACCCTTCTGAACAGTGGACTGCCGACTGTCGCAGGAGTCGAGATTCAGCCCAAACAGCCCACAGCAGCCCACGCAGGATCCAGGCTTTCAGTAGGCCCAGTTCACCCTTCTCCTGACAGGGAAGACACCTGCCAGAGCCTAGCCTTTGGTGCAGGGCCGCCCCTACCTAATAGCAGACTATGCTGGGAGGTCAAGCCTGGAGGCCCAGATTCATCCACACCATCTTGTGCAGGTCCCAGGGACACAGAAGGCCTGGTTCACCCCTCCCACTGGCCAGGCAGATGCTCACCAGAGCCTAGCCTCTGGCACAGGACCGCCCCTTCCTACCAGCAGACTACAGAGGGAGGTCAAGCCCAACAGCCCAGATCCACCCACTTGGTCTTACCCAGGACCCAGATCCAGGATGCAGTAGCATTCATTGAGGGACACCAGCAGGGTCTGCAAGCCCAACATCAAGGTGAGACACAGACAATTTACACAGATAGTACAAGAATATAGGGAAGAAATTGTAATATCTCAGATCCACACTGTGAGAAAGGAAGACATATAGACAACATAAAAAAAAAAAAAAACAAGGGAGGAAACTGCTCCAAATAAACAAGAACACTACAATTACAGAACCCATGGACAGCAGAGTTGATGAACTATCAGGGAAGGAATTCAGAAGATTCATAATTAAAATGAACTGTGAATTACAGAATGACCTAAATGAGCAAATATAGGCAAAAACTGATCACTCTAACAAAAAGATAAGAGAGCAAGTACAGATACCAAAGGATTACTTCAAGAGAGATGGAAAAAAAACTGTCAGAAATCTTTGAAATGAAGTATACAATAAATAAAATTAAAAATTCAATATAAAACATAACAAACAGATTAGATCACGTGGAAGAAAGAACACCAGATAATGAAGACAAAGTATACCTGGAAAATAAAGTTGATCACACAGTGAAGAAAGTTAGAAACCATAAACAGAACATCCAAGAATTATGGAACAGCATCAAAAGACCAAACCTAAGAGTCATTAGGATAGAGGAAGGCACAGAGTTTCAAACCAAAGGAATGCACAATCTCTTCAATCAGATAATATCAGAAAACTTCCCAAGCATGAAGAACAAATTGGAAAACCAAATACAAGAGGCTTACAGGACACCAAATGTACAAAATTACAACAGAACTACACCAAGGCACATTATAATGAAAATGTCTAGCATACAGAATAAGAATAAAATTTTTTAAAAAGCCACAAGAGAGAGAAATCAGATCACATATAGGGGGAGACCAATTCGTATCTCAGCAGATTTTTCAACCCAGACCCTCAGAGCCAGGAGATCACAGAACAACATATACCAAGCTCTGAAAGAAACATCCTTGGCAAAATATTCCATGAAGAGGAAATGAAAATCAGCAGAGGGAGATATTACACTAAAAGAAAAACTAATCAAAGGAGAAGTCAACTCAAGTGAAATACCAAAAATAAACAAAAATGGTGGGGAATACAAATGATGTCTCAATAATAACCCTGAATATCAATGGCCTAAACTCACCAATCAAAAGACACAGGCTCACAGACTGGATTTTTATAAAAGACTCAACAATGTGCTGTTTCCAAGAGACTCATCTCATAGGAAAAGACATCCACAGACTGAACATGAAAGGTTGGGAAAAATCATACCATTCACATGCACTTCAGAAACAAGCAGGGGTTTCTGTCCTCATATCAAATAAAGTAGACATCAAGCTAAAGCCAATCAAAAGGGATGAAGAAGGACATTTCATACTCTTCAAAGGAATCATATACCAACAATTATAAATATATATGCCCCAAACAGTGGAGCATCTACATTCATAAAACAAACTCTTCCCAAGTTCAAGAGTCAAATAAACCACAACACAATAATTCTGGTTGACTTTAACACACCTCTTTCATCACTTGATAGATCTTCCAAACAAAAGCTAAACAAAGAAACTATACAACTCAATAATTGAATAACTTAAACTTAACTGACATATATAGAATATTTCATCCATCAATGAGCAAAAACACTTTCTTTGCTGCAACCCACGGAACCTTCTCTAAGATAGACCATTTACTATGCCACAAAGCAACTCTTAGCAAATACAAAAAAAGTGGAGGTACTACTCAGCATTCATAATGGAATGAAATTAGAAATCAATGATAAAAACAAAAAATAAAGGCTACTCCAACACATGGAGACTGAATAATATGCTATCAAATGAACAATAGTTTGCAAAAGACATCAAAGAGGAGATTAAAAAATTCTTAGAGGTAAAAGAGAACACTGACACAACATATAAAAATCTCTGATACAGTATGAAGGCAGTATGAAGAGGAAAGTTCATTGTATGGAGTTCATTCCTTGAAAAAAGAAAAAATCAACAAATAAATGACCTAACATTACATCTCAAAGCCCTAGAAAAAGAAGAACAAATCAACCCCAAAGCAGTATAAGATAGGAATAAATTAAAATCAGAGCTGAAATCAATGTAACTGAAACAAAAGAAACAATGAAAAAAATGACAAAACAAAAAGTTGGTTCTTTGAAAAATAAATAAAATCGATAAACCACTAGCCATGCTAATAAAGAGAAAGAGAGAGAAAACTCAAATTACTAACATATGTGATGTAAAAGGAAGTATCACGATGGACACTACAGAAATACAGAAGATAATTAGAAATTTTTTTGAAAACTTTTACTCCAATAAAATAGAAATATTGAAGGCATCCACAAATTTCTAGAGTCATATAATTTGCCCAAACTAAATCAGGATGATAGACACAGTTTAAATAGATCAATTTCAAATAATGAAATAGAAGACGCCATTAGAATCCTACCAACCAAGAAAAGCCCAGGACTTTGAATGGATACATAGCTGAGTTCTATAAGATTTTTAAGAAGAATTAATACAAAGAGGCCTGCCTGCACGCCCCGCCACATGGCAGTCCAGTGATCTGGACAGAGGCCCTCCTGTCTGCCCTGCCAAACCCAGCTGGAGATCTGGACAGAGGCCCGCCCTACACCCACACAGGGAGCCACCCTGCTCTAGAGTTCCTTATTCACCAAAAGTGTGGCTCCACAGCCCAACATCAGGGTACATATAGGCCTGAGGCTGCTATCAGCAGAAAACTGAGATATTACTGCTTCTATCAAGGGACAAGAATAAGAACCTGGTAAGAAGTCACCAAAGTCCTTGTGGGCCTGGCTGCACCAGAGGTTTCTCTACTAGGGGTTCTAACAGTTTTCCTGTTGCTAGGGTAACAGGGAGTCTTGCGTGGAGTTGCCTATCTATTGTTTCTGCTACTAACAATCAACTTCTGATCACCTTCTCCCTAGTCATATAATCTAATACCTCCATATTCTCACATTCAACATCATAAACATCTCAGCCAACCCCCTAGTCCCCCCTTCTACCAATAGAAACTATAAACCATTATGCAAACCCTTTGACTATATGATAGAAGATAACCGAACTCATCATTTCTGATTATGGTAACAAAACTGTAAATGAAAAATAGCAGCTAACTGATATATAGCTGCACATTGGGTAAATTGAGTGCTGTAGTATTGATCTCTACCTTAAAAGGGAGGTATTGGTAACATATAGAGACACTATAAGACAATAGGGCAGAAGCTGTAATACCTTGAATCTACACTGCAAGAGAGGAAGACACATAGACATCATAAAAAAACAAAGGAGAAAAGTACCCCAAACAAACCAAGGTACTACAACAATAGAATCCATAGATAGCGCAGTAGGTGAAATGTCAGAGAAGGAGTTCAGAATATACATAATTAAAATGATTTTGGAATTAGAGAACAACTTAAGTGAGCAAATACAGGCAAGAATCGATCACTCCAACAAAGAGATAAGAAACAAATACAAGAAACCATCAATGACACCAAAAAAGAGATAAGAGCAAATACAGATTGCAAGAGATTACTTCAAGAAAGAGATAGAGGGTTGGCGTTGTGGCTCAGAGGTAGAATGCTCGCCTACCAGGCATGAGGGATTAAGTTTGATCCTCAGCACCACATAAAAACAAAACATTGTGTCCACATATAACTAAAAAAATATTTTTTAAAAAGAGAGAGAGAGAGAGATACTAAAAAGAAACACCAAACCAAAATTTTTGAAATGAAAGAAACAATACGCCAATTAAAAAACTCAATAGATAGCATCACCAACAGACTAGATGACTTGCAAGACAGAACCTCAAACAATGAAGACAAAATACACAATCTAGAAAATAAAGTTGACCTCACAGTACAGATGTTAAGAAACAATGAACAGAATATCCAAGAATTATAGGATACCATGAAAAGACCACATTTAAGATTTATTGGGATAGAGGAAAGTTTAGAGATTCAAACCAAAGGAATGAACAATGTCTTCAATAAAATAATATCAGAAAATTTCCGAAGCATGAAGAATGAACTGTAAAATCAAATATAAGAGGCCTATAGGACAGAAAATGTACCAAATTGCAACAAATCTACAGCAAGACACATTATAATGAAAATGCCTAGCATACAGATTAAGGATAGAATTTTAAAGGCTACAAGAGAGAAAAATCAGATACCTATAAGACCAATTCGGATCTCAGCAGATTTTTTTAACCCAGACTCTCAAAGTTACGAGATCCTGGAACAATATATACCAAGCTCTAAAAGATAATGGATGCCAACCAAAAATCTTATATCCAGGAAAATTAGAAGAAAATTAGAAGCATATGATATGCCCAAACTAAATCAGGATGATATACACAATTTAAACAGATCAATTTCAAACAAGAAAATTGAGGATGCTATCAGAAGCCTACCAACTAAGAAAAGCCTAGGACCAGATGGATACACAACTGAGTTGTACAAGACCATTAAATAAGAACTAACACTAATACTTCTCAAAATATTTCATGAAAAAGAAAAAGAGGGAACACTTCCAAACACATCCTATGAGTATAATATTACCCTAATTCCTAAACCAGACAAAGACACATCAAAGAAAAAAATCTTCAGACCAGTATCTCTAATGAAAATAGATACTAAAATTCCAGCAAATCAAATATAAAACATATCAAAAAGATAGTGCACCAAGGTCAAGTGGGATTTATCGCAGTGATGCAAGGTTGGTTCAACATATGGAAATCAATAAAATGTAATTCATCACATCAATAAACTGAAAGATAAAAATCATATGACCATCTCAAAAGATGCAAAGAAAGCATTTGATAAAATACAGCAATGCTTCATGGTCAAAATACTAGAAAAACTAGGAATATCAGGAACATAACTAAACATTGTAAAAGCTATCTATGATAAGCCCAAGGCCAACATCATTCTAAATGGAGAAAAAATCAAAGCATTCCCTCTAAAAACTGGAACAAAACAGGGGTGCCCTCTTTCACCACTTCTATTTAACACAGTTCTTGAAATTATAGCCAGAGAAATCAGACAGATGAAAAAAATTAAAGGGACATAGATAAAGAAGAACTTAAATTATCATTATTTACAGATGATATGATTCTATACTTAGAAGACCCAAAACAATCCACCAGAAGTCTCCTAGAACTAATAAATGAATTCAGCAAAGTATCAGGATATAAAACCAATACCAATAAGTCAAAGGCATTTTTGTGCATCAGCAACAAATCCCCAAAAAGAGAAACTAAGAAAACTACCCCATTTACAATAGCCTCCAAAAAATAAAATAAAATACTTGGGAATAAACTTAATGAAAGAGGTGAAAGACTTTACAATGAAAATTACAGCACACTAAAGAAAGAACTTAAAGAAGACCTTAGACAATGGAAAGATCTACCATGATCTTGGATAGGCATAATTAATATTGTCAAAATGACCATACTACCAAAAGCACTATACACATTCAATTCCATCCCAATCAAAATCCCAATGACATTCCTCATAGAAATAGAAAAAGCAATCATGAAATTCATCTGGAAAAATAAGAGACCCAGAATAGCCAAAATAATTCTTAGCAAAAAGAGTGAAGTTGGTAGCATTACTATTCCAGACCTTAAACTATACTACAGATCAATAATAACAAAAACAGCATGGTATTGGCAACAAAATACACCTATAGACCAATGGTAGAGAATAAAGGACACAGAGATTAACCCACATAATTACAATTATCTTATGTAACAGAAAGGTGGCAAAAATGTACATTGGAGAAATGATAGCCTCTTCAACAAATGGTGCTGGGAAAACTGGAAATCTACATGTAACAACTTGAAATTAAACCTCTATCACCATGCACAAAACTCAACACAAAGTGGATTAAGGGCCTAAGAATTAAACTAGAGTTCTTGTACCTAATGAAAGAAAAAGTAGGCCCAAATCTCTATCATATGGAACTAGGCCCCAATTTCTTTAATAAGACTCCTATAGCACAAGAATTAAAACCAAGAATCAATAAATGGGATAGATTCAAACTAAAAAGCTTCTTTTCAGCAAAAGAAATAATCAGTGAGGTAAATAAAGAGCCTATAGAATTGGAGCAAGTCTTTACCACAAGCACATCAGATACAGCACTAATCTCTAGAATATATAAAACACTTAAAAGCCTTAACACCAAAAAAAACACAAATAACCCAATCAATAAATGGACCAAGGAACTGAACAGACATAATTTTTAAAAACAGACACAATCAACAAACATATGAAAAAAAAGTTCAACATCTCTAGTAATTAGAGAAATGCAAATCAAAACTATTCTAAGATATTATCTAACTCTAGTTAGAATAGCAGTTATCAAGAATAGAAACAACAGTAAGTGATGGCAAGGATGTGGGGGGAAAGGCACACTTATACATGGTTGGTGGGACTGCAAAATGGTACAGCCAATATGGAAAGCAGTATGGAGAGTCCTTGGAAATCTTGGAATGAAACGACCATTTGACACAGCTATCCCTCTTCTTGGCTTATACCCAAAGGACTTAAAAAGAGCATACTACAGAAACATAGCCATATCAATGTTTAGAGCAGCACAATTCACAATAGCTAAATTGCTGAGAGCCACAGCCAAAGGGGTCCCAGCAAACTTCCAGCCAATTGGCTCACCATGGCCCCAGCAAACTTCCAGCTGCCAGCTGATGACAGGCTCACAGCAGCCCCAGCAAACTTCCAGCTGCCAGCTGATTGGCTCCTCTGCGGTGATGCTCATTGGGCTGTTTCCCCGCCCTTTCAGACCACGGAGCTGCTCATTGGGGGACTCTTTTGGCTCGCCCACACGACCCAGCCAATCAGCCTCAAGAGCAGGAGGAGTGGAGGGTTGAGAGGCTCGTGGGAAGCCAGTGGTGGCAGTAGGGCTCTGAGGGAATTCCTGAAGAGCTCATGTGGTGTGGCGTGTGTGTTCTAAAAATAAAGTTCGTTTCTGCTTGATAAGTGGCTCGTGAATTGTGCCCAGCAAGACTGTGCCAGAGCATACTACAGAAACATAGCCATATCAATGTTTAGAGCAGCACAATTCACAATAGCTAAATTGTGAAACCCTCTCGTGTTGAGAGCCACAGCCGAAGGGGCCCAGCAAACTTCCAGCTGCCAGCAAACTTCCAGCTGCCAGCTGATGATTGGCTCACAGCAGCCCCAGCAAACTTCTAGCTGCCAGCTGATTGGCTCCTCTGTGGTGATGCTCATTGGGCTGTTTCCCCGCCCTTTCAGACCACGGAGCTGCTCATTGGGGGACTTTTTTGGCTCCGCCCATGCGACCCAGCCAATCGGCCTCAAGAGCAGGAGGAGTGGGGGGGTTGAGAGGCTTGTGGGAAGCCAGTGTTGGCAGTTGGGCTCTGAGGGAATTCCTTAAGAGCTCCTGTGGTGTGGCGTGTGTGTTCTAAAAATAAAGTTCATTTCTGCTTGATAAGTGGCTCCTGAATTGTGCCCAGCCAGACTGCGGCAATCTCAGATGCCCTTCAGTAAACAAATGGATAGGAAACTTTAGTATATATACACAATGAAACATTTCTCAGCATTATAAGAGAATAAAATCATGGCATTTGCAGGTAAATGGACAGGTTGGAGAATATAATGGTAAGTGAAGTAAGCCAATCCCACAAAACCAAAGGCCAAATGTTTTCTTTGATATGAGGATGCTGACTCATAACTGCAATGGAAGGGGAGCATGGGAGGAATGGAGGGACTTTAGATAGGGCAAAGGGGAGGGAGGGGAAGTGAAGGGCCAACGGGGTAGAAATGATGGTGAAATGAGTTTGACATAATTACCCTAAGTACATGTAAGAAGACACAAATGGTGTGAAAATACTTTGTGTACAACCAGTGACTTGAAAAAATGTGCTCTGTACGTGTAATATGAAATGAATTGCATTCTGTCATCACATATAACACATCAGAATAAATAAATAATAAAATTTTTAAAAAGTAAATACAATCCCTGGTACCAAAAAAAAGTTTAAAAAAAAAAGAATACCAATACCCTTTAAATTATTTCATGAAATAGAAAAAGAGAGAATACTCCCAAACCCATTCTATGAAGCCATTATCACCCTGATTCCAAAACCAAGCAGAGACACATCAAAGAAAGAAAACTTCTGACCAATATCTCCAATGAATATAGATAAAAAAAATCTTAATAAAATCCTGGCAAATAAAATATAAAAACATATAAAAAAGATAGTGCACCACAATCAAGTTGGGTCCATATCAGGGATGCAAGGTTGGTTCAACATAGGGGAAATGTAATCCATCACATCAATAAACTTAAAGATAAGAATCTATGATCATCTCAACAGATGCAGAAAAAGCACTCAACAAATACAGAATGACTTCATGTTGAAAACACTATCTTATATTAGACAAAGATGCCAAAAACATACTTTGGAGAAAAGATAGCCTCTTCAACAAATGGTGCTGGGAAAACTGTAAATCTATATATAACAAAATGAAATTAAAACCCTATCTCTCACCATGCACAAAACTCAACTCAAAATGGATCAAGTACCTAGGAATTAAACCAGAGGCCCTGCGCCAAATTAAGGAAAAAAAAAAAAAAAAGTAGGCCCAAATCTCCAACATGTTGGATTAGGCCCCAACTTCCTTAATTAGATTCCTAAAGGACAAGAATTAAAATCAAGAATCAATTAATGGGATAGATTCGAACTAAAAAGCTTCTCAGCAAAAGAAACAATCAGTGAAGTGAATAGAGAGCCTACAGAATAGGAGAAAATTTTTACCACATGAACATCAGATAGAGCACTAATCTCTAGGATATATAAAGAATTTAAAAATCTTAACACCACAAATTTTTAAAAAATCAATAAATGGGCCAAGAAACTGAACAGACACTTCTCAGAAGATGATATATAATCAATCAACAAATATATGGAAAAAATGTTCAAACATCTCTAGCTATCAGAGAAATGCAAATCAAATCTACTCTTAAGATTTCATCTCACTCCAGTCAGAATGGCAGCTATTAAGAATACAAACAACGATAAGTGTTGGCAAGGATGTGGAGAAAAAGGCACACTCATACATTGCTGATTGGACTGCAAATTGGTGCAGCCATCTGGAAAGCAGTATGGAGATTCCTTAGAACACTGGGAATGGAACAGCATATTAAAGGGATGCAGCCACATCAATGTAAACACAATCCACAATAGCTAAATTGTGGAACCAACCCAGATGCCCTTCAGTAGATGAATGGATAGGGAAACTTTGATATAATACACAATGGAACAAAATAAAATTGTAGCCTTTGCAGGTCAATAGATGGAGTTGGAGAACATAATGCTACGTGAAGTAAGCCAAACCTAAGAAAACAAATTCCCAATGTTTTCTCTGATATATGAATGCTGATTCATAATGGGAAAAGGGGCAAGGGGGGAAGGGAGGAATAAATAAACTCTAGATAGGGCAAAGGGGAGGGAGTTAAAGGGAGGAGGCATGAGGGAAGAAAAGACAATGGAATGAGATAGGCATCAATACCCTAAGTACATGTGTTCAACCAGAGATATGAACAATTGTGCTCTATATGGGTAATATTAATTGAAATGCATGCTACTGTCATATATAACAAGTTAGAAAATAAAAAAAAACATTAGGCTGTAGCTCACTAACCTAATATACACATACATACACACATACACACACATAACTCTCTGCCAATACTTTCTATAATTTATATGTTATCTTTATAAACTTACAGAATAACTCGTATTTCTACTCCTCATTTTCTTTAATATAGTTACCTTTTCAACTCTCCTTTACTGTAAAATTAAGGTGCCAACATACCTTATATACAAAAGAGATTTGATAAATTGTGGTATAAAGGTGTATTAAGAATTGCAATGCAAAAAAATATGAATGTAATGCACTCCTCTATTGTGATGTATGTAAGAAATAATAAAAATTTTTTTTTTAATTAAAGTATTGTTACTACTCATCCTCTATCCTTCATCCACTTCACTTCCAACTTCCCAGCTTCCATGAGCTATGTCTTTACTTTCAAACTGTCAATTTTACATTCTTTTACTTTTATATTATTTTTCATAGACAAAATTATGACTACCATATTCTGTCTGAAAGTTTATTATAAGTCAGTTAACACCACTTTAACTGAGTTAAAAAAAAAAAAAACTTTCACTGCAGGGCCAGATGGTGTTAAGATTGCATTTCCTTTTTTATAAGTCCAATGCCACAACCCATAGACCATCTGAAAGAGAATATTCTTTGCATCATGGTAAAATGTGTCATCTTTTTTCAACCTCCACCAATTGCTTTAAGATATACCACATTTTATTTCACTTCATTATTAAAATTCTTTGTTCTGCTTCATTTTTTCTATTGTTTTGAATTGGATTTCTATTTTTTCCTTACTGGCAAATAAACAATGTACCTTCAGCCTAACAATTAATTGCATAGAAGGTTAAAAGTATTCTTTTTTCTCTAGAGGCATTCTTCTAAGAATCTTCTGTCCTCCTGTTCAAATAGAAAGTGATCATTCTCTATACCTGCTTTTTAACCATCATCTTGTTTTCCTTTACTACCATTTAAGATTGAATCCACCTTTCTCTTTCTGCACATTACCCTGAATTTTGGTGGTTTTTATCATAAGCAACTTCTTAAGATAGGAAACTTCAGAAATAAATATCCCAATTTCCCATACATTTGAAAATAACTTTAATTCTTTTCACAAATTTGAGTGAAAATTAGACTGGACATAAATTCAAAGTTGTAAATAACTTCTTTTGGAATTTTGAAGGTATTAGTTCACTTATTTCTGGCCAAAGGTATGTGTAAAAAGAATTCATTTGGGGTTTGTTTTTAAGTAAGTAAAACTTAAAAAAAATCTAGATGCCCATCAATAGGATAAATTTAAATAAGATATAATAATCATGGTATATCCAAACTGTAGAGAACAATAAGATACAATGACAAAGAGAGAATAAGGAAAGATGTTCACAATAAACAGTTAAGTGTTTTCCAAAAAACAGTTATAAGAGTATACATATCTCATTTTACTCAAAATACAAATTAAATATGTACTGTATATACACATACACAAATATGTATACACATATACACACTCCTGTATGCATGAATAAAATAACAGAAAGATATAGGTTAAAATATTAACAATAGCTACACTAGAGAAAATGTATTTATGGGTGATTTCCTTTCATATTTTTCCACGTATAGAATTTTTTAACAAAGTACATGTTAGCAATTAAAAAGAAAAGATAAGATGGTAGAAGTTATTTTGAGTTACTTTTGGTCAAAAACACATACAAAATTTACCATCTTAACCATTCTTAATTGTACATACAACTTAGTGGTGTTAACTTTGCAATATTGAAATTCTAACTCTTTTAACACTTTCACATTTCTCCCTGGCCCCAGGCCCCTCATAATCTCATTTTATTTGCATTATAAATTTGACTGCTTTGATACCTCATATGAATAGAATAATAAAGTATTATCTTTTGTGACTTATTTCACTTAGTATAATGTCCTCAAGGTTTATCTATGTTATAGAATGTGATATGATTTCCTTCCTTTTCAAGACTGAAATTGTATGACTATTGCACATATTGTTTATCCATTCATGTGTTGACATTTGGGTTTCTACCTCTTAGCTATTGTGAATAATGCTGCTGTTAACACCGATGTGCTACTCTCTCTTAGATATTCCATCTTCAATTCTTTTGGCTATATAAATCGTAAGCATTTGAAGTTGCTTTCTGGGCTGGGGATATAGCTCAGTTGGTAGAGTGCTTGTCTTGCATGCACAAGGTCATGGATTAAATCCCCAGCACCATCAAATTAATTAATTAATTAATTAATTAACTTTCCTTCTCAGTATGGAGACTCCTTAAAAAACAGGAATGGTGGGGGCTGGAATTGTGGCTCAGTGGTAGAGCACTTGCCTTGAATGTGCCAGACCCTGGGTTTGATTCTCAGCACCACATAAAAATAAATAAGTGAAACAAAGGTATTTTAAAAAATGACAATGGAATCACAATAAATATTACTCAGTTATCTCATTCCTCAGTATATATCCAAAAGAAATAATGTCAACATACTTCAGTGATACAGGCACATCGATTTTTATTGCTGCATAATTCACAACAGCCAAGCTATGGAACAAATCTAGGTATCCTTCAACAGATGAATGGATAAATAAATGTGGTATATATAACAATGGAGTATTACTTGACATTAAAGAAGAATGAAATTATGGCATTTACTGGCAGGCAATGGATGGAACTGGAGACTATCATGCTAAGTGAAATACGCCAGTTCCAAAAAGTCAAAGGCTGAATGTTTTCTCTGATATGCAGAAGCTAATTCAAAATAAGAGCAGGGGATGAAAAATAGAACAAAAATTGGTGGAGCAGATAAAGGAAACTGAAGGGGAGATGGGATAAGAAAAGAACAGAGAATGAATCTGACCTAATTTATCTATGTACATACCATATATAAATATACCACAGTGAGTCTCACCATCATTGTATATCCACAAGACACTATTTTTAAAAAAAAATAAAGCTGCTTTCCTCATAAATATAAAAATGTACTCCATATATTCCAGCCAATTCCATGGCACATTAACTGCTCTACACTTCTGCTGCTAATAGTCAAGTTATAGGGTTCTCTAACAATTCAGTTTTATCTGATAGCAGGTTTCTTTATGTCAGTTTGAACTTGGCATTCTATTTACTTTAATTAGATATTTCATAAACTGTTGAAATACAATGCGAAAGGGGCCATTTATAAAGAAATGAAGTTGAATGCTTGTGTAAATTTTAAGGAAATTTTAGTAGCTAAAACTCTGTTGGAATAAGTACAGAATAGATAATTCTAAAACACTTTTAAAATATAGCAATCTAGAAGACTTCTGTACAAAGCTTGATTAACAAATATCTTTAAATTTTAATTTTTGCTCAACTTTGAAGAAAGAAAGAAAACCTGGAAAATGTAGGCAATGCATATGGCTGTAGTTTATACCAAAATAACAAAAACATGAAATTCCAATCATCAGAACAATACCAAAGGAAAAGCCTTTGACCTACATCCAAAGATTGGAGAATGAGTTTAAATTTATATGCATCAAAGTATGTAATACCATTGTTATCATTCACTGTTTTAGCAGACTTTTCCAATTAACCATCAATTTAGATTGTTCCAAATAAGATATATGTTACCCTATTACCATTTTTAAATATTTTATTAATAAATAGAGATGATGTATATATATATATATATATATATATATATATATATATATATATATAAATATAAATATATTTACATATGCATACATAAACAATGAATCCAGACCACTGGGTTTAAATCAAAAACTTTGACAATAACTTGTTAAATGGTAATGTACTTAACATCATTGTGCTTTAGTTTCCTCATAAAAATAATAATGGTGTTTACTTTTTAGGGTTGTGCCAGACAGATAATAAGTGTACACTATTATAATTAGGTAAGCCTCTAAACCATTTTCTAATCAGCAACAACTTAATGCCATAATTATAAATAAATCCAGAAAATGGATTCTATCTTTGCCTCTTTTACTTATTTTATAATCTTTCCAGGAGGATTTTCTTCCTTATGTCCTTAAATTTCCCCTTTTATAATTTAAAATCATTTGCTAAACTCTGTTTCAAACATGAAATTCACTGTCAGGGTCAGAAACTTCAATACTGCAGTTAAAGTACTACTTCAGGTTTTTCTTGAGGTGATAATTTTTCAAAGACTAGTCTCTAAAAATAGTATATATGGATGATTGGTAATAATTCAGATGTATTTAAAAATTAATTGGTGTCCCAACATTACATAAAACTTAGTAAAATTGTAATTTAGTTAATATTCTATAAATATCCAACTGAACATTTATTCAATTTTGTTCAAATTTATAGAAATGCATAAAGAAAATATTTTTAAAACATTGAAGCACACTCATATATCAGTTATGTATATCTGGTTTTACAGTATGTATTTCACCATGACTCCCTGCCCTTGAATCACAACAGTTATTATTCTAAGGTAAATGAACAGCAGATGAAGTTCAAATACTTCTGAAATCATAAAAATTGCACTTCTGAATAGATTTCTTGACAGTGCTTTTCCATTTATATGTAAGTATATATCTAAATTTTGAATGAGTGATATTATGACTCTCAGAAAATCATTTTCTAAAAGATTTAATGAGAATATAAATATCATTGCAAATAAAATACTAAGACTATGTAAATTACAAGACTCCAATACCATTTTGTACCTAAACTTGAAAGTCATATGTAAATGATACAAAGATTAGAAAGAAAATTCTTAAATCAGGCAATGTAACACTAAACTTTTATTTTGTATAATAATACATACAAGAAGCAAACACTGTTGAATAAATTAAAATGTAAAAATAATGTTCTATACTTTCAATGATTTGTAATCTGCCATAAACAAAACATGTATCTAACATTAATGATGGAGGTTTGTTTGTCATAATGTGTAAAATGTCTCGGGCACTAAAAATATGAAATAATAAGAAAATTTTGTTTTAGTCTACCAAATTTTTGTTTATAGTCTATCAAAGAATAAGAACACTGTAATGTCTAATCCTACATAGACAATGATTACTATCCAAATAATTTGTTATCACAGATAAGGAAACTAAGGACCACAGATATTAAATAACTTGATCAAGTTATTATTTTGCTTTATAAACCATGTGTGTTGAATACTGTTATGTATCACAACTCTCTTCTGAAAACATCATTAAAATGACAGTTAAGAGGAGTAAAAATCACACAAACCCAAAGGGAGAATAGAAAAGGAAATGATGGCAGTAAAATTTTCAAGGCTGAAAAGTTAATAAATCACTGGTAAGTAAGAAAAAAAGAGTCCAAAAGTATGATACTCGAGGGAAAATCCCAGGAACAGGCTTCCTGTCATTATAGAAGCCCAGAAGCCCACTGAATATGGAAGATCAGGTAGAGCTAAAAGCAGAAAGATCAGTTGAGAGACTATATGAGAAAAGTTTAGACTCTTCAGATCTCCTCTGTTCCCACACAACTAGAACACATCTCCCCTTCTGGCAAAAGACTAGAAATTTATTTTCCACAATTTTTAATACATCTGACGGATTATATTACACAGCTCCAAAACTTTGACACCATGCTAGTTTATTTCTTATTCAGACTAGCAATTCTATAGGGCATCTATATTCCACATGCTGGCCATATCAACATATACTTCACATAATTACCACAGTAGGAATGAGCCTCACTTGATAATCAACATATTTCCTTTCAGAAGTGATTTGCATCACTTCCTTTTGTTTTTCATTAGCCAAAACATATCACATGAATATATTTAACCTTAAAGGGAGGAAGAAAAATATTTGTGAAAAGCATACTTCTTAATTCATTGAACTCTGGACTTAAGAATAAAAGACAGAGCTAAAAGCAGGGAAAACCTTACTAAAATTTAGAGATTAAGTGAAGTCTAACTGCTAAATCTTAAGTTTCCTAACCCCCTTCCCTCACTCAGAAATAAGAGTTTTTGCATTGTAGCATATCCATATTAGGGAGAATACTGAAGGATTCTTCTCTGGGTAAAATTACTAGACCAAGGAAACTATCTATGGATACTGATAACTAGAGGTCCCTAGGAGAAAGGCTCACAGAGACTACCCTCTTTTGAGTAATAAACCTTATAAACACAAAAGTTCTTATCAGATTTTTAGTGTTTCACTGTTAAACATAGAAATATAACCAGAGATGGCCAGACATTTTTGGAAAGTCTTTACCAAGAAAACAAAGTCAAAATTGAAAGGATGTGGGGAAAATAAAAACAATACATTGAATGAAAGAAACTTTCACAACACACATAAATTCATGCATTCACTTACAGGCATGATGTACACAAATATAGGCATGTGCGTATATATAGATATACAGATATGTATATATATATATATATATATATATATATATATATATATACTGCATAGTATGTATATATGTTCACGTATGGTGTATAAAATTAAGACCACCAGAAATTATAAAAATACTGTATAACTTAAACAAAAATAGATTACTAAATGGGATCAAAGAGCCAAATGACATTTGAAAATGAGTCTGAAACTCAAAAGAGAAGTCTGAAATGGAACAATCACTGCAGAGACAGAAACACAAGATAGAAACGATGTATTTAATACGATTATTCAAAAAAAAGGATATAGACTACTAGAAGATAATAGTAATTTCACCCAGAGAACCTAGTATGGAAATGCTACAATGCAAAAACTCTTATTTCTCTATTCTGGTGTTATCTGCCTATCCAGTTAACACCAGAACAGAGAAAAAAAGTTTTAGATAAAGTTGAGAAAATCCAGCTAGTAAAATTGTAAGAAATATCACTCATTCTATCATCCAACCAGGACCTCTTTCCTACCTTCAGTATTGTGTTTTGGGGAAAGATGTGTTATACAAGACAAGGGGAGGTGATTCAAAAAGTAACAGTGTTATCTGCTACTGAGAGCTCAAGTAAGAAGAGGGTTGGAAAACTTAGATTTGTCAATTAAAAGATGATTATTGATTTTATTGTGTATTGTCCTTACAATGATGTTTAGAACATGAACGAAAAGTTGAGGAAAGGAAATGAGGAAAAAGGATTGCTTTAGCAATTCTGGATCTCTTATTTTTCCAGATGAATATTCTATTTCTATGAAGAACGTCATTGGGAATTTGATCAGAATTGCATTAAATCTGTATAGTGCTTTTGATAATATGGTCATTTTGATAATATTAATTCTGCCTATCCAAGAGCAAGGTAGATCTTTCCATCTTCTAAGGTCTTAATTGATTTCTTGCTTTAAGGTTCTGTATTTTTTATTGTATAGATCATTAACCTCTTTTGATAAGTTTATTCCCAAGTATCTTTTTTTTTTTTTTGAGGTTATTGTGAAAGGGGTAGTTTTCCTCATTTCCTTCTCAGAGGCTTTGGCACTGATATACAGAAATGTCTTAGATTTATGGATGTTGTTTTTATATTCTGGTACTTTGCTGAATTCATTTACTAGTTCTACAAGTTTTTGGGTAGAGTTTTTTGGGTCTTCTAGGTATAGAATCATATCATCAGCAAATAGTGCTAATTTAAGTTCTTCTTTTCCTATACATATCCTGTTGAGAGCCACAACCGAAGGGGCCCAAGCAAACTTCCAGCTGCCAGCAAACTTCCAGCTGCCAGCAAACTTCCAGCTGCCAACTGATGATTGGCTCACAGCGGCCCCAGCAACTTCTAGCTCCCAACTGATTGGCTCCTCTGCGGTGATGCTCATTGGGCTGTTTCCCCGCCCTTTCAGACCATGGAGCTGCTCATTGAGGGACTTTTTTTGGCTCCGCCCATGCGACCCAGCCAATCAGCCTCAAGATCAGGAGGAGTGGGGGAGGTTGAGAGGCTTGTGAGAAGCTGGTGGTGGCAGTTCAGCTCTGAAGGTTTTCCTGAGGAGCTGTTTTGTTTGGCGTGTGTGGTTCTAAAAATAAAGTCCATTTCTTTTGACAAGTGGCTCCTGAATTGTGCCCAGCCAGACTGCGGCATTTGGTGCCCCATACAGGGAAAACCAGAGACCTTGGCGTTATCAGCACCAATACAAATAGATCAAGAAACGAACAGACATGGGTTGGATTTTCAGAGAGGGCCACTGAGACAATAAAAATTAGTTGGAAATCAGAAAGACCAGTATGGGTTCCTCAGTGGCCCCTGACTAAAGAAAAGATACAAGCAGCCCATGACCTGGTCAAACAACAATTAGCGGAAGGACATATACAACTTTCTGTATCTTCCCATAATACTCCCATTTTTGTCATCAAAAAGAAATCTGGTAAATGGAGATTATTGCAAGATTTAAGAGCCATTAATAATGAGATGGTTATTATGGAACCTGCTCAATCAGGGATTCCTCAATTGTCTGCTTTGGCAAAAACCTGGAAAGTTTTAGTTATAGATATTAAAGATTGGTATTTTTCAATTCCAATTCATCCTGAAGATAACCCACGTTTTGCATTTACTATCCCTACACTGAATCATGAAGGTCCTGATTAGAGATGTGAATGGAAAGTACTCCCTCATGGGATGGATAACAGCCCAACTATGTGTCAAATTTATGTTAACAAAGTAATCCAGCCACTTAGAAATCAAAATCCTGAACTACAAATATTTCACTATATGGATGATGTATTATTAGCACACAAAGATAAAAACACATTGCTAGAATGTTATGCCACACTTACAAACTTATTAAAAAATTATAATCAAGAGATAGCAATAGATAAAGTACAGTTAAATTTTCCAATTAATTATTTAGGAGTTCTATTATCCTCAACCATGTTCCCTCCACCAAAAATTCAAATACGAGTAGATCAACTCAAATCACTTAATGACTTTCAAAAGTTATTAGAAGACATAAATTGGATAAGGCATTATCTAGGTATACCAACAGGAGAGTTGGGACCTTTATTTGATATCCTAAAAGGTCCATCAGATCCAAATTCACCCCAAATGTTAACGCCTGAAGCAAGAAAGGCATTAAAAATCATTGAAAAATATATGGAAAATATGCATTTGGATAGAATTGATATAAGTTTGCCTTTATTATTTATTGTACTACCAACAAAAAATATTCCTATAGGAGTATTTGGGCAAGAAGGTCCATTATTGTGGACACATTTATCTTATTCTCCTAACACTATTCTTACTAGGTATCCTGAGGCTGTAGGACAATTAATACTCAAAGGAATAAAAGCAGAGAAGGGAGTGCTTGGAATTTCTCCCAATAAAATTATTACTCCATATACTATGAATCAAATTGATGAGTTAGCTAATGAGTTAAATACTTGGGCAATAATCATGTGCAAATCTAATGTTTCATTTGATAACCACTTACCATCTAATCCTTTATAGTCTTTTTGGTCATTGCATCCTGTAATTTCTCCAAAAATGACAAGAAAAACACCTATCATGAATGCTCCAAATATATTCACTGATGGGTCAAATAATGGTACAGCAGCAATAGTTACACCTGATCAAACTTTTATATTTTTAGTACCCAAACAATCAGCTCAAAAGGCAGAGCTTAATGCAGTATTACAAGCTTTTGTGATGTTTAAAGATTCTGTATTTAATTTATTTTCTGATAGTCAGTATATAGTTAATGCTATAGTATCCCTTGAAGATGCTGGTAGGATTTCCCCTTCCTCTACTGTTTTCTCTTTGCTTTCCACTATACAAAGTCTAATCTGGGACAAAAAAGATCCGTTCATTATAGGACATATCAGAGCACATACAGGATTGCCTGGAGCCCTTAGTTTGGGCAATGATTTAGCAGATAAAACTACACATGACATACATATTTTCTCTACACTAGAAGAAGCTACAAGTTTTCATAAAAAGTTCCATGTCAATGCTAATACTTCACAAAAGCATTTTAAAATAACTAAGGAACAACCTAGACAAATAATAAAACAATGTCAAAATTGTGTGACCTTTTTACCACAAGTTAATCTTGGAGTCAATCCTAGAGGATTGATACCTAACCATGTTTGGAAGATGGACGTCACACACTTGCCAGAATTTGGAAAATTAAAATATTTGCATATTACAGTTGATACTTCTTCTGGATTTTTCATGGGCTCTCTTCTTGCCAGAGAAAAAACTAAAGATGTTATATCTCATTGCTTACAAAATTTTGCCACTGTGGGCGTTCCAAAACAGTTAAAAACAGATATTGCCCCTGGTTATACTTCTACCTCTTTTAAACAATTTTGCTCATCATTTGGCATTACTCATATAACAGGAATCCCATACAATCCACAGGGACAAGGCATAGTTGAAAGAGCTCATAAAACTATTAAAATGTACTTATTAAAGCAAAAAGAAGGAATTGAGAAGGGGTATATATTCCCCAAAGATAAACTTAAAATAACCCTTTTTACTCTAAACTTTTTAAATTTGGATTCATCAGGGTTTAGTGCTGCAGAAAGGCATATGTGTCCAAAAAATGTACATAAGCCCAAGGTACTTTGGAAGGATATTCTAACAGGACAATGGAAAGGTCCTGACCCAGTAATTGTCTGGAGTCAGGGGTCTGTTTGTGTGTTTCCACAGGGAGAACAACAGCCGATTTGGGTTCCAGAGATTAACTAAAGTGATTTCTACAGACCAAAAAGATGATTTGGCTCAAATCCATAACAGCTGATATCCAAAACTCCAGTTTGGCTATCCTTACATCTGCAACAGAACCAGGATGCTTTTTTCAATATCTACTTTATTATTACACTTTCCCACATCATGAAGTTCTATTTTGTTTTTTGAGCTCAATCAGACCTAGGTTAATGTTTTGCTGATCAGTTCTATTTTTTGACTATAGAGTTTTTAAACATTGCAATGGAGATTTCACCTGTAAAAAGTTATAAGGCCTTTACTATTATGTTATGTGTTGTGTGCACACTTGTGTTTTGTGTTGTATGTTTGTATGTACGTATGTCCATATATCATATATGATGAGCGCTCATGAAAAAATGGATCCAAATATTTTTTATTCACGTGATTTAAATGGTTTAATTTAAATTGGGTAAACAGCTGTTGAGGATTTTTTTAATATGTGAAAAAAAAGGAGGTTACCAGATCTGTTTCTTTACTTTCACCTTTCCTTTTCATTATATTTAATAATTCTGTTCAAGATAATGTAAATTGTTCAGAAAATTGTTTTCTTTTATTGCCTTCTGAAATGTTACATAATTTTTTCTTTAGCCATTATTGCCACAATTCCTATCTTCATCCCAGTGCCGGTGAAGACAAAGATAAAACCAATCTACAGCTTCTGCAATAGCTATCACTGAACTGCTTGCAGAACTTGCCTGGACTATGTATCACTTGTATGCATTGTGAACTCACTTGTATGCATAGTGAACTATCTGTTGGTGCAGTGACTTGTGGTAGTGCTGGGGTATTTTTGCTGATGGTGTCATCGGTGGTACAATTTTTCCAAAAGGAGCCATCACTGAACTGCTTGCAGAACTTGCCTGAACTATGTATCACTTGTATGCATTGTGAAATCACTTGTATGCATTGTGAACTATCTGTTGGTGCAGTGACTTGTGGTAGTGTTGGGGTATTTTTGCTGATGGTGTCATCAGTGGTACAATTTTTCCAAAAGGAGCCAACAATTGGCTTGGTGTATCTTCCTCCCTTCTGCTTGTGATGGTCGTTCAGCTAAAATTTGGGGGCCAACAGAGGTGAGGCAAAGAACCTCACCCCCTCACTGGTACAAAGACCTATCCACACGTGTGGCTGTATGCTGGACCAGTAGTCAATGACGGGTAAGATCCAATTGCAATGGTACCAACCTAAGATAGGAGGCTGACGCCTTGAGGTCAGCTCATCCGATGACGGATAAGAACCATATGTAATATTGGACAACCTAAGGCAGGCACGGTCCCTAAGCCACATGCTTGTTGTTTAAACAGAGAGGGGGAGATGTTGAGAGCCACAGCCGAAGGGGCCCCAGCAAACTTCCAGCTGCCAGCTGATGATTGGCTCACAGCGGCCCCAGCAAACTTCTAGCTGCCAACTGATTGGCTCCTCTGCGATGATGCTCATTGGGCTGTTTTCCCACCCTTTCAGACCACAGCGCTGCTCATTGGGGGACTTTTTTTGGCTCTGCCCACGCGACTCAGAGCCAATCAGCCTCAAGAGCAGGAGGAGTGGGGGAGGTGTAGTGGCTTGTGGAAGCCGGTGGTTGCAGTTGGGCTCTGAGGGTTTTTCCTGAAGAGCTGTGTGGTGCGGTGTGTGTGTGTTCTAAAAATAAAGTTCATTTGTTTTGACAAGTGGCTCCTGAATTGTGCCCAGCCAGACTGTGGCAATCCTCTATCTCTCACCATGCACAAAACTTAACTCAAAATGGATCAAGGCCCTAGGAATTAGACCAGAGACTCTGTCTCTAATAGAAGAAAAAGTAGGCCCTAATCTTCATCATGTGGGATTAGGCCCCTACTACCTTAATAAGACTCCTATAGCACAAGAATTAAAACCAAGAATCAATAAATGGAATCAAACTAAAAAGTTTCTTCTCAGCAAAACAACATTCTGTGAGGTGAACAGAGAGCCTACATCCTAGGAGCAAATTTTTACCCCTCACACATCAGATAGAGCACTAATCTCTAGGATATATAAAGAAATAAAAAAGCTAAGCACCAAACAAACAAATAACCCAATCAACAAGTGGGCCAAGGACCTAAACAGATACTTCTCAGAAAATAATATACAATCAACAAATATATGAAAAAAATGCTCATCATCTCTAGCAATTAGAGAAATTCAAATCAAAACTACTCTAAGATATCATCTCACTCCAGTCAGAATGGCAGCTATTATGAAGACAAACAACAATAAGTGTTGAAGAGGATGTGGGGAAAAACGTACACTCATACATTGTTGATGGGACTGCAAATTGGTACAGGCAATATGGAAAGCAGTAAGGGGATTCCTTGGAAATCTGGGAATGGAACCACCATTTGACCCAACTATCCCTATCCCTCTCTTCAGACTATACCCAAAGAACTTAAAAACAGCATACTACAGGGACACAGCCACATCAATGTTTATAGCCGCACAATTCACAATAGCTAAGTTGTGGAATCCAACAAGATGCCCTTCAGTGGATGAATGGATAAAAAAGTGGCATATATACACAATGGAATTTTACTCAGCATTTAAAAAGAACAAAATCATGGCATTTGCAGGTAAATGGGTGGTGTTGGAGAAGATAATGCTAAGCAAAGTTAATCAATCCCAAAAAGACAAATGCCAAATGTTTTCTCTGATATAAGGAGGCTGATTCATAGTGGGGTAGGGAGGAGGAGCATGGGAGGAATAAATGAATTCTAGATAGGGCAGAGGGGTGGGAGGGAAAGGGAGGAGGTAGGGGATTACCAAGGGCAGTGGAATGTGATGGACATCATTATCCAAATTACATGTATGAAGACTCGAATTGGGTATCAACATAATTTATGTATAAACAGATATGAAAGATTGTGGTATATGTGTAAGAAGTATTATAATGCAAAAAAAGCAAAATACCTGTATAAAGGCATGAATTGGTGTGAACATACTCTATATACAAAGATATGAAAAACTGTACTCTATATGTGTAATAATAACTATGATGCATTCTGCTATGGTGTTTTTAAAAAAATAAAATCAATAAAACTAAAAAAAAGTACATTAAAATAAATACAAAAAAAAAGAAATGAGGAAAAAAAAACCACAACTATAAACTGTTTTGAAAAGATTAGCTATAAAGCAGTAGGTAAGGGGGTGTTTATTTGAGGAACATAATTGCTGTTCTGTAGATGAGAAACAGTTCAAAATCCTTACATATAATGAGAAAAAAAACAACAGAGAGTGGCTTTGCTGCACACCCTTTAACAACTCATGTGTTTGCTGTTCAGCTTTTCATAAACATTGCTTTTTTGAATACAGTATCTATTTTTTACCTACAGATGTTCATCTCTGAGTGGAATGACTGGTGATCTTTGATACTTCTTTGACTCATTTAACAATAACAGTTGTAATCATACCATATTTTACAATACTTTATAATCAACTGTGCTGTCCAGCCACACAGATATTATTTTCTCTATTTCCAGATGAGTACTGGAGGTTTAGAGAAGGGAAATAATTTGCTCCAAAATAGAAGGTACCAAGATTCTTGTGAAAATTCAAAAAAAAGAAAAAGTCCAATTGCTCATCTTTTCAGTTGTATCCTACTATTCCTCTATTAAGGATATTCCAGATGTATAGAAATCACTGAGTCTCTAAAACAGATAAATATTTAACACTTAATTGATAAATAACATACATACAGAATAGTACAAAAATCTTAAGTATGAAGACCAAAGGATTAGGAAAATGAATAACTTACATAACAATCACATATATCAAGAAATTATTGAGAGTGATGCCAGCCTGTCACGCATAAGAGGAAGAGAAGAGAATCCAGCCTGCCAGGCAGAGAAGGAGGAGAGCAACCACCAAGGCATGGTTCTCCTAGTCTGCTTCCATCTTGAGACACTGTAGCCATCTTCATAGCTCCCCTCCCCACCAAGTTAGCCTCCACCTTGGTACAATGGACAGGACCTTGAGGCAGCAGTCTGCCACATCACTGCATGCCACACCTCTGCATCTCCAAACAGGCTGCCCAACACCACCACAAAGCCTGCTCTTTCAGTCCCATCTCTTAAAATGGTTGCCTCCATCTTGGCACACCTCTGCCGCATCTTGGGTTACCTTCTCTGCCACAACCACCATCTTTAATTGGGGCAGCTTCCATCTTAGGACACCAGCAAGGGCCTGGAAGCCTAACATCATGATACATACAGATTTGATGCCACTACTGCCACTGATTAGGAACATGCCTGTTAGAGACAATAGCCAGGACCTGGAAGACCATCACCAAGGTCCCTGCAAGCTTGGTTATACCAGAGGTAGTCCTATAAACCTACTTTTCTTGAGTAGTGAGTCCTCTTTCACTCTTCCTGTGATCTAAAACTCTATATTCTCACCTCCTATCTCATAAACCCCACATCCTACACCCCACCAACCCCGGGATCTCACTTTGTACACCATTAGACACTGTAGACCCTTATATAAACCTACTATTTATATTGTAGATATTAATGGAATATATCATTTCTGTTTATTACAACAAAACTATAATTGCCTAAATAGGAGCTATATGGTTTAAAGCTGCATATTGTTTGCATTGGGTGCTTTAATTTAGATACCAATCCCGCATTAAAGGTGAGCTATTGGTAAGGTGCAGGAACACTATAATTTTATAGGGAAGAAACTATAATACCTCAGATCTGCATTGCTAGAGAGGAAGACACATGGACAACATGAAAAAACAAGGGTTTGTGCCCCAAAGAAACCAAGCTGCTATAATAATAGAATCCATTGACAGCATAGTAGATGAGATGTCAGAGGAGGAGTTCAGAATCTACATAATTAAAAATGATCTGCAAAGCAAAGAATGATATAAAAGGGAAAATACAGGCAATAATTGATCATTCCACCAAACAGATAAGAGAGCACATACATGTAGCAAGATTACTTCAAGAAAAAGAAATTCTGGGGGAAAAAAATAACAAATCTTTGAAATGAAGGAAACAATAAACCAAATAAAAATTCAATAGAAAGCATCATCAATAGACTAGATCACTTGGAAGACAGAACCTTGGGCAATGAAGACAAGGTACATAATTTTGAAAATAAAGTTGACCATACAATGAAGATGGTAAGAAACCATGAATAGAACTTCCAAGAATTACGGGAAACATGAAAAGATAAAATATGAGAATTATTGGGATAGAGGAAAGCACACAGGAATGAAACATCTCTTTGATGTAACAATAACCAGAAAATTTCCCAAACATGAAGAATGAATTATAAAATCAAATACAAGAAGATTACAGGATATCAAGTGTACAAAATTACAACAGATGCACACCAAAGAACATTATTATGAAATTGCCTAGCATAAAGAGTAAGGATAGAATTTTAAAAGCCACAAGAGAAAAGTTTCAGATTACATATCATTTCAGATTACAATTTGGATCTCAGCAGATTCTCCAACCCTCAAAGCTAGGAGATCCTGAAACAACATATACCAAGCTCTGAAAGAAAATGGATTCCAACCAAGAATCTTACAACAGCAAAATTAAGCTTCAGATTTGATGACAAAATAAAGACATTCCATGATAAACAAAATTTAAAAGAATTTACACTGAGAAAGCCAGCACTACAGATAATCCTCAGCAAAATATCCCATGAGGAGGAAAAATAATAATGAAATCAGCAAAGGGAAGAACTACACTAAAGGAAAAGTCAATCAAAGGAGAAACCAAGTCAGGTTAAAAACCAAAATTAACCAATGGCCTAGAATACAGACCATATTTCAATAATAATCCTGAATGTTAATGGCCTAAATTAAAAGACATAGACTAGTATATTGGATCTTTTTAAAAGACCCAACAATATGCTGCATTCAAGAGACTCATTTCATAGGAAAATAAAATCCACAAACTGAAGATGAAAGGATGGGGAAAACATATCATTCACATGGACCCCATAAACAAGCAGGGATTTCCCTTCTCAGATAAAGTGGACTTCAAACCAATGTTAATCAAAAGGCATAAAGAAGGCCATACTTCTTAAGGGAATCATACATCAACAAGACAATCGTAATTATCTAAGCCCCAAACAATGGAGGATCCATATACCAAACAAACCCTTCTCAATTTCAAGAATCAACACAATAATACTGGGTGACTTTAATACACCTCTCTCACCACTGGATAGACCTTTCAAACAAAAACTAAACAAAGAAACTATAGAACTCAATAATACAATCAATAATTTAGACAACAGACATATATAGAATATTTCACCCATCAAAAAGCTAATACAGTTTTTTTCTCAGCAGCATATAGATCCTTCTCTAAAATAGACCATATGTTCTGGAACGAAGCAAGTCTTAGCAAATACAAAAAAAAAAAATTGAGATACTACCCTGCATTCTATCTGGCCACAATGGAATGAAATTAGAAATCAATGATAAAATAAAGAATAGAAGCTACTCCAACACCTAGTGCCGCAGTCTGGCTGGGCACAAATCACGAGCCACTCACAGCTTTGTAGATTCAAACAGCAATTCTTTATTCCCGATCTCACACCAGCCTTCTACAAACACGTTCTGGGGAAATCCACAGTTCTCTGCCCAAATCCACACCTCCACTGGGCTTCTGTCTCCCAAAAATACTGTCTGAATCCCGTGAGAACTCAAGGGGAACTCAGGCAGCAGGATATGCCCTATTCCCAGCAGGAATAATCTTCCTAAACCGGGAACGCCCTAAACTCAGATTATCCTAAACCGGGAACACCCTAAACACGGATCCGCCCTGGTTTTTGAGCAAGGTCACCTTCCAGGAGTCCTTCCACTAAGAAACATCGGGGTACACTGGCAAGGAAATTGTCATACCTACTTGGCTAATGGCTCCCAGCACTCCAATACCTAGAGACTAAACAATGCACTATTGAATGACATTGATAACAGAGGACATCAGGGAGGAGATAAAAAAAGAATTCTTAGAGGTAAATGATAACACTGATACAATATATCAAAATCTCTGGGACACTATGAAGGCAGTGCTAAGAGGAAAGTTCCTTGCATTGAGCTCATTCATTAAAAGAATAAAAATTCAGCAAATAAAGGACCTGACATTGAATCTCAAAGCCCTACAAAAATAAAAAGAAATCAATAACAAAAATAGTAGAAGACAAGAAATAATTAAAATCAGGGCTGAATTCAATGACATTGATACAAAAGAAACAATTGATAAAATTAAAAACACAAAAATCTAGTTACTTGAAAAAAATAAATAAAATTGATAAAACCTTAGCCACCCTAATGAAAAGGAGAGAAAACTGAAATTACTAAAATTCATGATGAAAAGGTAAATATCACTGCAGACTCTATTGAAATACAGAAGATAATTAGAAACTATTTTGAAAATTTATAATCCAACATAATAGAAAATCTCAAAGACACTGACAAATTTCTAGAGGTATATGATCTGCCCAGATTGAATTAGGAGGACATACACAACTTAAACAGTTCAATTTCAAGTAAGGAAATAGAAGACACCATCAAAAACCTACCAAATAAGAAAAGCCTGGGACCAGACAGATTCTCAGCCAAGTTCTACAGGACCTTCAGAGAAGAATACATACCAATACTTCTCAAATTATTCCATGAAATAGAAAAGGAAGGAACCCTTCCAAACTCATTCTATGAAGCTATCATAAATCTGATACCAAAAACAGACAAAGACACATTAAGGAAAGAAAATTTCAGACCAATATCCTTGATGAACGCAGATGCAAAAATTATCAATAAAATTCTGGCAAATCACATACAAAAACATATGGGAAAAAAAACAGTGTACCACAATCGAGTGGGATTCATCCCAGGGATGCAAGACTATTTCAACATACAGAAATCAATAAACACAATACATTACCATCAATAGACTTAAAGATAAGAATCATATGATTATTTCAATAGATGCAGAGAAAGCATTTGACAAAATACAGCACCTCTTCATGTTCAAAACACTAGAAATACTAGGGATATCAGGAACATACCTCAACATTGTAAAAGCTATCTATGCTTAGCCCAAGGCTAACATGATTCTAAATGGAGAAAAATTGAAAGCATTACCACTAAAAACTGGAACAAGACATGAATGCTCTCTTTCATAGCTTCTATAGTCCTTGAAACTCTAGCTAGAGTATTCAGACAGACGAAAGAAATTAAAGGGATACATAGAGTAAAAAAAAACTAAACTATCACTATTTGCCAATGACAAGATTCTATATTTAGAAGATCCAGAAAACTTCTAGAAATAATAAATGAACTCAGCAAAGTAGCAGGATATAAAATTAATACCCATTTATCAAATGCATTTCTATACACAAGCAAAGAATCTACTACACCAGAAATTAGGAAAACCACCCCACTCACAATAGCCTCAAAAAAATAAAATACTTGGGAATCAATCTAACAAAAGAGGTGAAAGACCTCTACAATGAAAACTACACAGCACTAAAGAAAGATATTGAAGAAGATCTTAAAAGATGGAAACATCTCCCATGCTCCTGGATAGGCACAATTAATACAGTCAAAATGGACATGCTACCAAAACTGTTATACAGATTTAATGCAAGTCTTATTAAAAACCCAATGATATTCTTCATAGAACTAGAAAAGGCAATCATGAAATTTGTTTGGAAAAATAAGAGACCCTAATAGCCAAAGCAATTCTCAGCAAGAAGAGTGAACCAGGAGGCATCACAATACCAGACCTTAAACAGAGCCATAGTAACAAAAACATCATGGTATTGGTACCAAAATATAAATGTAGGCCAATGGTACAATAAAAGAAAACACAGAGACAAACCCACATGAATACTGTTATCTCATTCTAGACAAAGGTAGCAAAAAACATACATTGGAGAAAAGAGAGCCTCTTCAACAAATGGTGCTGGGAAAACTGGAAATCCATATAAAGCAAATGAAATTAAATCTCTATCACCCTGCACAAAACTCAACTCAAAGTGGATCAAAGACTTAGACACTAGAACAGAGACCCTGTGCCCAATAGAAGAAAAAGCATCCCAACTCTCCACCATGTCAGCTTAAGAACTAACTTCCTTAACAAGACTCCTAAAGTGCAAGAAGGAAAATCAAGAATCAATAGATGGGATGGATTCAAACCAAAAAGCTTCTTCTCAGCAAAGGAAACAATCAATAACATGATAGAGTGCCTATGGAATTGGGAAAAAAAATCTTTATCACATTACCTAAGATAGAGGACTAATTTCCAGGATATATAAAGAACTCAAAAAAACTTAGCACCAAAAAAAAAAAGATAACCCAATCAATTAATGGGCTAAGGAACTGAACAAACACTTCACATAAGAAGAAATACAACTGATCAACAAACATATAAAAAAATTCATCAACTCTAGCAATTAGAGAAATGCAAATCAAAACTACTCTAAGATTTCATCTCACTCCAGTCAAAATGGCAATTATAAAGAATACAAGCAATAATAAGTGTTGACGAGGATATAGGGGAAAAGGTACACTCATACATTGGGAGAGGGACTACAAATTGGTGCAACCACTATGGAAACCAGCTTGGAGATACTTCAAAAAACTTGGAATGGAACCACCATAGAAACCACTCCTCAGTTTATACCCCAAAGACCTAAAATCAGCATACTACAGTGACACTGCCACATCAATGTTTATAGCAATTCAATTCACAATAGCCAAACTATGGAACCAACCTATATGCCTATAAACAGATGAATGGATAAAGAAAACACAATGCATATTCACAATGGAATATTTCTCAGCCTTAAAGAAGAATGAAATTATGGAATTTGCAGGTCAAAATGAATAAAACTTGAGAATATCATGCTAAGTGAAATAACCAATCTCAAAAAACTAAAAGCCAAATGTTTTCTCTGATAAGCAGATGATGATCTATAGTGGGGCAGGGGGTAGAAACGAATGAAGGAACTTTGTTTGTGTAGAGGGGAGTGAGAGGAGGGGTGGAGCTGTGGAGTCAGAAGTACAGTAGAATGAGACAGACATTATTACCCTTTATACATGTGTAATTACTGGAGTGACTCTGCACTATGTATAACCAGAGAAATGAAAAGTTGTGCTCCACTGAGTACACTGCGTCTAAATGCATTCTACTTTCATGTACAACTAATTAGGATACATTTTAAATAAAGCAATTTAACCATAAAAAAAAAACAATGAAATCCTGACATTTTCAGTAAAATGGATGAAAATAAAAGATACAATGTTTTGGGGTTTTTTTAATTTGTTCTTTTTAGATATATATAACAGTATAGTGTCAACTAATTTTGACATACATACACGGAATATAACTTATTCTAATTAGGATAGCATTCTCATGGTTGTACATGATTTGGAGGTTCACAGGTCGTGTATTCATATGTGAACATAGGAAAGTTATGCCAATTTATTCTACTGTTTTTCCTATTGCCATACACTCTCCTTCCATTCATTCCTCTTTGTCTAACCCAATGAACTTCTTCTATTCTCTCCCCCACTCTCCTTATTGTGTGTCAGCATCCACATATCAGAGAGAACATTCAGTCTAACCCAATGAACTTCTTCTATTCTCTCCCCCACTCTCCTTATTGTGTGTCAGCATCCACATATCAGAGAGAACATTCAGGCTTTGGTTTGGGGGGATTGGCTTATGAAACTTAGCACGATATTCTCCAGTTTCATCCATTTGCTGGCAAATGTCATAATTTCATTCTCTTTTATGGCTATGTAATATTCCCATTGTGTATACCACTTTTTCTTTAACCATTCATCTGTTGAAGGGCATCTAGGTTGGTTCCACAGTTTAGTGAATGTGAATCGTGCTGTTATAAACATTGATATAGCTGTTTCACTACAGTATGCTGATTTTAAGTTCTTTGGGTATAAACAAAGGAGTGAGATAACTGGGTCAAATGGCTGTTCCATTACAAGTATTCTGAGGAATATCCATACTGCTGAAAGATACTATGTTAAGTGAAATAAGCCAGATACAGAAATTCAGATATTGCATGTTGTCTCTTAAATGAGAAAAATTTTTAAAAATTTACTAAAGTCAACCTAAAAGTAGAATAGTTATTACTAGGGACTAAGAAGAGGGAAGATCATAGAGGGGAAACATTGATGGAAGAAGGGTAGTTGGATACGATCACTGCACTCTGTATACATGTATGGAAATACAGTGAATCTTATTAATACGTATAATTAATGTGCTCATTTTAAAAAGAAACAGAACATTTCCTGTACCCCAAAGGTCTAATTTTGCCCCTTGACAATTATTTTCATCTACTCTTATACAAAGGTATACCCTGTACTGACTTATAACACCACAGAGTAGTTTTTCTGATTCTAGGCTTTATATACAGTTCAATGTTTTCACCGTCATAAAGTATTCCCTCATAACAATATATAATAATTTATCCATCTCCTCTTCTGCTATCATTTTATGTCACTCCAATTTTCAGCTATTACAAAATAATACAACTAGGAACATTCTTGTACCAAGCTTTAAGCACACATATGTGCATGTCTAGGGGAAGAATATACACCTAGCAAAATTCATAGAGTATGTATATACCAAACTGTTTTCCAAGTGGTTATACAAAAAGCACTTAAGAGTTCTCATAGCTCCTAGTCCTATGTGGCAAGTACATTTTGAAAATGTTTTACAACAGCTTGTCACATGTTTTTATTTTTTTAATGCACCTTTTAAAAATAAATTATTTTGCTAATCTTTCTCCTTTACTAAATCCAAAACTCCCAGACTATTTTACTAAACTTAAGGAGTTAACTTACTTATATGATACCATTGCCCATAGTAAACAGCAAAATGATATTCATCAATGTACTTTAAATGTATTTTATACATGAGTTCTCCGTTATTCTAAAATATAATCTTTCTTTTCTCTCCTAACATCTCTTAGTAAAAAATATTTGTGTAATACCTGCAATGTCTATCTAACATCATATATTTGCCAAAATCTACAAAGGATTTGATGGGTTAGTGACTTATTCCTCTAGGAAACCACTTCCCTGCTGCTAAAGGAAATGATCTATACACAATACAACCACGTTGGGGAGAAAAAAAAATAGATCTATAACACATTGGCATATACTATCATGACTATAAACTATATTTAACACTTTGCAAGGCATTCTTTAATACTTCATGTCTAATCATTAAAGTAATTCTAATTTTATCCACAAAATGTCAAGAAAAGAGAGAAAAATAGTCTCAATCATAGGAATTTTAAATTATTTATCCCATTTTTTAAGAAAAAAAGCCTTTTTGCCAAGGAGCCTTTGAATATTGTTAGTACTTTTACATTAGCACTGTGATAGCAAGAGCTGAAATACTTAGCTCTTTTTTCTTTTTTTTTTTTTCTCTCTCTCTCTCTTTTTTTGGGGGGGCACACAAAGTAAGAGGCAAGTCAATTCAATAGTTTTTAACAAATAAATGGCCAACCTGACTTATGTTTAAGGAGATGAGATTCAAGAGGTCATTTATCAGTACCAAAATAAAAATCAAATATATTTCAATGTGTCTAAAAATAATGACAAGAAGTTATATAAGAACAAATAAAATAATGGTGAGCCCTATTTTTTGGCATTATTCATCTAAAATTTGCCAAGTGCATATTATGTTAAAGGCAATCACAAATCCAAAAATAATCACTGAGCTCATACTTTTTTCAAATATTATATAGTAACTTTAAGATCATTTGATCTCTCACACTATAGCTTTTAAAATTAGTTTAACAAATAAATATACATTGTATGCTCTAGGCTATATACTACGTGCATTACAAATAATTACTTGATCAATTCTTGAAACAACTATAGGTAAATGAAGAGTCTGAACCCAGATAGTCTGACTCAAACTTATGCTCTTAATCACACAAATTACTATAAATACATGTATGAATATAACCAGAAAAAATAAACCCTTATTCATTTTTATTATAAAGTTGAGGTATATTTAGTATCTGCTTGGGAATTAAAGAAAAGTTTATAAAAAGATTCAAAGGCAAGAAATATGGTCCTTTGCTCTATGCATACTAAGTTTGCTTAAAACAGCAAACTATCAATTTTACAAATATATTGAGAAACTCCAAAAATAAATCTTTGAACAATACAAAGCTTCTTTTACAATTCAAAACTACGAACTCTGAAAGAATAAAAATAGTTTGAATTTGTTCTCTATTTTTTTCTTTCATCAATGATGTGATTCACATCAAGTTTTTAATCTGTCCATTTATCTAATGTTTTATAAGTATACTATCTGAGAATACCAAAACAATTTCACTGTATTCTTCAGTGAGGAAAAAAGATATAAAAGAACTCTAAGGTCATTTAGTCAATTTCGTGCTCAGGGATTTTATTTTCCTTGTATTTCCCAGGGCTTTGCATGGCTGTGATAGAGATAGGTCCTCACTAGTGTAGACCTTTTCCCCTCAATGATATTGAATGTTTCTAGAAAAATGAAAATGTGTTGAAGTCAACTTTTTTTAAAAAGGCTTTCCTTCATGAAGTAAAAGAAAGAACCATCCAAGTATTTGCTTTCCTACTCTTGAACAGATTTCCACTCATAATGACCTTGCTTCCTCTGATTGGTTTCACAATTAAAATAAGTAGTTCTAAATAAAATATATTTAGGATTGTCACACCTTTTCAGAAGAATCCAAAGAATATCTGGGGAAAAAACTGGTGCTGCAGCTGAAAATATAACTTTTCAAGATCAATTTAAATACTAATTCCTCCTAATGTCTAAAAATATGAAAAATGGTGACTGCAAGAGAATTCATATTAGTACCAAGCTAAATTTTGTCATGTATACTCAAAAAATATTTCCTTCTAAAGCAAACCATAGCACCAGAAATTCCCATTTACTTCTTGAGTGTCCATATAATCTAACAAAAATGCATTAGTGATAAGACCTTGTATATGTTTAACATATATAATTAACCCTAAGTATAAACCTGAATTTGTGTCATTTGTCATAAAATACGATGACCCAGAAAGGTTACCATACATTCCATTCCCAAGATCACACAGCTGGACTAAGCTATCATTCAAATCCTCAACCAAGTTTTTATGTAAATACACTGTAGCTAGCTACCACTACTCCCAAGAGAACTAAAAGGATTAAGAGATGATTACACATCAAAATAAAATAATGGATTAATTTCACAGAAGAAAAAACACACAACACAGTTTGGAGGGAGACATAAACAAGATGTGTACATTTGAAATGTACATAGCAGGAAGATCTGAGTTGATGCCTTGTCCAGGATAAAAAAGCTCCATAGGATATTAATGAGGAGGGAGGGTGTATGCAGTGAGAAATAAGAAGGGAACAAGCCCAGGAAAGGCATGTTACATAGAGAAATAGCTTTTACAACTTAATCTAGGACTGTTGTGGTAGTTTCATCTTTACTAGAAAAGGTTTAGTTCCTTACTTTCTACCAGTTAAAGAGTTTATTTCTTTTCCTCACAACATCAAAAGAAAAGGCAGACACCCTCTCATTTTAGGGCTTGATCAAACATACCCAAAAGTGAAAACAGTGAAGCAATTGTCTTTACTTAGATCACTTAAAGGACTATCAGAATGCTTCCTTTGTTTTAAATTGAGAGCTGCTGCTTAACCAATTTAAAAAATTTCAACAAGTATACATCTGTATCCTTGCTCTTTAAAAATAAATTTAAATGCCTAGCAGCTCAGGAAGCTGAGGCAGGAGGATCACAAGTTCAATGCCAGCCTCAGCAAAAGCAAGGTGCTAAGCAACTCAGTGAGATCCTGTCTCTAACTACAATACAAAGTAGGACAGGGTATGTGGCTCAGTGGTCAAGTGCCCCTGAATTCAATCCCCGGTACCAATAATAATAATGAGTTTAAATGTAAAATGTCATTTCTAGTTAGCTGTATCTTATAGTTCAAAAATATTCTCTCTTCATGGTATTATCTCTTAACAGATACTATATATCTTAATTTTTTAATTTGTTTTAATTAGTTATACATGACAGTAGAATGCATTTATGCACTATAGATGGGGTATAATTTATCATTTTTCTGATGGTACGTGTTGTAGAATCACTTCAGTCATGCAATCATATATGTACATAGGTAATAATGTCTGTTTCATCCTACTATCCTTCCTATCCCCGTATCCCCTCGCCTCCCCTCTCTTCACTCCCTCTACCTAATCTAAGATAGTAATTGTATAATACAAAAATGCAAGACAGTACCTAAAGAACCAAGGTACTTTTTAATTATTTCCTGGTGAGTATTCCTTCAAGTATAACTTTCCATTTCTTTCTTTCTAGAAATAGTAAATTTGTGAAGTATATAGGGCATTAGGAGAAAGGGCACCTGCAGATCATTTGTTAAATCACCTGTCTCTACACGTAATTGTATCTTAAAAACAATTTTCTAAAGTAATCTAAAATAATTTATAAAATAAAAGCAAACATCTCAACACTTATGATATATTAGTAATATTTCTAGCATGGGACTAATCACAAACATAAATGCAATACCAATGTGAAAATAACATTTTCGTCACATTATATTTTCTCTTAGCTACTTTCTCTAATCTTTGCCAGGGCCTAAGCTGATAGTGGTACTAGCTGTAATGGGCAGACTTTAATTCATCTGTGATGTCAACTTAGCTGTGAAACCCTGGCCAAGCTATTTAACTACATAAGTCTCACATTCCTCATTGTAAGAAGGATGATGATAATACTTTCCTCACAATAGGTCTATAATGATTAAATATTTTTCAGAATTCTGTAGCATATAGCACATGTTTAACACAATAACTTGTACTAATATGAATTATGCATATGAAATTTCTGTGTATATTCTAAAGTGTTGTAAAAATGGCACTATTAACATCAATAAAATATCACATAAAATATGAAGCATAATCTTCATTATTTAAAAAAGAAAACTCAAACCTAATAAGGTCATTAGAGAACTAAAAGATATAATTCATGTAAACAATGGTACCACAAAGCAGGCTCTCAATAAATGTCTATAAGTGAAACTCCCAGTGAAGCCTGGGACACTTTGTATACTATCTAGTCCAGACTATTATATGACTGTAATATTTATATATAATAACCTTTCATTTATAAGACAGAATATTATTTTGAATATTAAAATCATCAATTATTCATGTTTTGAGTCCAAAGACCCTCATGGAATGTTATTAGACCCAATATAATATGAGGGCCCCTTGTAAAGCATTGGTTCTTAGCATATATTAACAAAATACATATATATAATTATACACATATATAAAATTTTTTTCAACATATGTAGATAATTTTTCAAATGTCTGCACATACAACACAAAATCGGTTCTAAAATGAATATATTGTAATCTTTATAATATTCAGATTTTGTCAAAAATTTTACATATCCAAGTTTTTCAAAATATTAAATAAAAAATTCATTTTTATATCAAACTTACTCTTTGGAAAATATATCCATGTTTACATACTCGGCCACACACTCTCAATAGCTTTATCTTCTCTCTAGGCTCTTTATATAGAGTCGAGTGACATTTCTAATTGCATCCTCATCATGTCCCCAAGGCTATCCCATTACCTAAATCCAAAGTGCCTAAAATAAACCTATCTTTTCCACAAAAACATTTTCCTTTTGATTCTTTCATTTTTGTTAATGAGTAACCAAGTTTATTAACTATTTATATTAACCTTCTCTCTCTGGAAAGATGATGTCATATATAAGGGACAGCAAAGGGTTTTTTGGAGTCACCTGAATCTGGGTTAGACCTGTTTCTACTTCATATTAATCATATGAGCTTAAGCAGGTTGTCACACCATTCTAAGCTCAAGTTCTTTGACTACAAAAATGGAAATTCATCTCACCTTGTAGGATTTTGTAAATCTTAAATACAAAGTATATAAGGTGTCTAGGATATAGGGAGAATTCATAATATTGATAAAGCAATTTCTCTTTCTTCATAATAGCCAGTCACCAAAACTATGGATCCTTTCTTTGAAATGATCACATTTTCACTTTTTCTGAAGGTTTTTTGTTTGTTTGTTTGTTTGGTGTGGTTTGATTTTGGTTTTGTGTGTGTGTGTGTGTGTGTGTGTGTGTGTGATGATGGTAATGGTACTGGGCATCAAACCCAGGACCTCACATGTTGGTGCTCCACCACTGAGATATATCCTGAGTCTAAGTCCTCTCAATTAAATCTCCAAGTTTCAGACCTCATCCAAATCCCCATCCATCTGAGGTAATGGCTACAAAGAGTCAACATGTCCAGAGGCCTCTTTCTTACCTGGCATACTAGATACCCAAAACACAGAAACTATTTCTCATCAATTCAGAATCCCTGAATTGTTCACTCCATCCAAGCTCCTTCTTTCCACACTTTAACATGCTCACTCATTCCTATGATTCTCTATGATTCCCTTTGGATTCTCTGAGAGACTTTAATACAATATTTTCTACCATTTCTTCATAACCTATCCTTCTTATGCCCTAATAGCTCTCCTACAGTCTAGATCTATCCTGTCTTTTAACACTAATATAATCTCTAGGACTATCTCCTATAAATCCTCCCCAATGCTCCTACACGCTTCATTGAGTGTTCCAACTATCTCCTTACTCTAATATCCTGCTTTCCCCACAGGACACTCTTTACCTTGTAGTCTTACGAGGTGGCTGGTTATTTGTTCTTTTATATCCTAGGATCTCTAGGATTTGAAAAAGACTAGTATTCTCAGTCCCACATTTGCTTACAGATAATTACTAGTCCATCCTTATCAAAAATGCTTTCTCAACAGTTGCAGTGGTGTACACCTGTAATCCCAGCAGCTTGGAAGGCTGAGGCAGGAGGATCATGAGTTCAAAGCCGGCCTCAGCAAAGTGAGGCACTAAGCAACTCAGTGAGACCCTGTCTCTAAATAAAATACAAAATAGGGCTGGGGATGTGCTCACTGTTGAATGCCCCTGAGTTCAATCCCCAATAACCCCCCCCCCAAAAAAAATAGAAAAGAAAAGAAATGCTTTCTCTTGGAGTCCAGCCATAAAATCAAGCTATATTTTTCCTACTTACAGAAAGCTGCTATATAATTCCTTGTCATTTCTTCACTGAGATCTGGGAATACCATGATGGAAAAAGCAAATATAATAAGATATTGAGTGAAGTATATTGTTAAATGAAATACATTAAAGTTAATTTCACCTGTTTATTTTAATGCAGCTACTATCAAATTTTAAATTGTATATATGGATTACATTTGTGGTCCACATTGTATTTCTACTGAACAGTGCTCAGCTAGCACTTTCTATCCCAAATTGCTCAAGCCAGAAATTTAGCATTCAGCAAAATAGCAGGTTACCTAAACATGAGTTTGGAATTTAAACTCTACTGATCCCTCCTCCCCTTCTCCAGGTGTGATTGTTTTACTCTTCTATCTAGACAATATACATGTTCTACTCATGAAAAACAAGTCTTCTTGCTAACCCTCAAATATTCCGTGTGCATTAATGATTCTTTCTACCCAAAATACCCTTTCCCCTTTCCACTTTTTCCTCTAAGACAAATACTGCTATCCCACAATCCTATCAGTATGACAGGATTATATACCCTACCTTGTCAATATCAGGCTTGCTCTAAGACTTGAACTGAAATGTGAGCAAAAGTGACATGCACCCTTTCTGAGCAGCTTTAAGAACCACTGTTTTGTTTCAAAATCATACATTTTCTTCTTATATGAGACCAGCAACCTTCCAGATAGAGGCTACTCTTATCAGGCTGGCTCCTGACAAGAAAATGTGGAACAATAATATAGCTAACCTATAATAGACATGTAAATGGAAGCAATAAATGCATCTTTGTTGTTGCTATAAATCCCTGAGATATTTTTAGTGATTTATTATCACTGTATAAATTAACCTAAACTGGCTAATATATATTTTACTAGAATTATCCCTATTCTTTACAACCTATCCTAAGACCAACTACCTTCATAACATTTTCATTGACCACTTTAGTCCTGAGTTAACTTTTCCTCCCCTAAATTCATAGAGTTCAGTTGTAACATTTACTGGGCAATTGTAGTCTGTACTTTTTTCAAATTATTATTGTTTAAATATAAATTATGCATCGTTATTTAATGGTTGCTAACATCACAAAAATAGCAAGCCAGACATTATGTGCTTCATAATGGTAGCACACAATACCACTTTTGAAATGGTCTTGTGTTGAGAGCCACAGCCTAATGGATCAAATTGATGAGTTAGCTAATGAGTTAAATACTTGGGCAATAATCATGTGCAAATCTAATGTTTCATTTGATAACCACTTACCATCTAATCCTTTATAGTCTTTTTGGTCATTGCATCCTGTAATTTTTCCAAAAATGACAAGAAAAACACCTATCATGAATGCTCCAAATATATTCACTGAATCAAACTTTTACATTTTTAGTACCCAAACAATCAACTCAAAAGGTAGAGCTTAATGCAGTATTACAAGCTTTTGTGATGTTTAAAGATTCTGTATTTAATTTATTTTCTGATAGTCAGTATATAGTTAATGCTATAGTATCCCTTGAAGATGCTGGTAGGATTTCCCCTTCCTCTACTGTTTTCTCTTTGCTTTCCACTATACAAAGTCTAATCTGGGACAGAAAAGATCCGTTCTTTATAGTACATATCAGGGCACATACAGGATTGCCTGGAGCCCTTAGTTTGGGCAATGATTTAGCAGATAAAACTACACATGACATACATATTTTCTCTACACTAGAAGCTACAAATTTTCATAAAAAGTTCCATGTCAATGCTAATACTTCACAAAAGCGATTTAAAATAACTAAGGAACAACCTAGACAAATAATAAAACAATGTCAAAATTGTGTGACCTTTTTACCACAAGTTAATCTTGGAGTCAATCCTAGAGGACTGATACCTAACCATGTTTGGCAGATGGACGTCACACACTTGCCAGAATTTGGAAAATTAAAATATTTGCATGTTACAGTTGATACTTCTTCTGGATTTTTGATGGGCTCCCTTCATGCCGGAGAAAAAACTAAAGATATTATAGCTCATTGCTTACAAAATTTTGCCACTGTGGGCGTTCCAAAACAGTTAAAAACAGATATTGCCCCTGGTTATACTTCTACCTCTTTTAAACAATTTTGCTCATCATTTGGCATTATTCATATAACAGGAATCCCATACAATCCACAGGGACAAGGCATAGTTGAAAGAGCTCATCAAACTATTAAAATGTACTTATTAAAGCAAAAAGAGGGAATTGGGAAGGGGTATATATTCCCCAAAGATAAACTTAAAATAACCCTTTTTACTCTAAACTTTTTAAATTTGGATTCATCAGGGCTTAGTGCTGCGGAAAGGCATATGTGTCCAAAAAATGTACATAAGCCCAAGGTACTTTGGAAGGATATTCTAACAGGACAATGGAAAGGTCCTGACCCAGTAATTGTCTGGAGTTGGGTGTCTGTTTGTGTGTTTCCACAGGGACAAAAGCAGCCGATTTGGATTCCAGAGAGATTAACTAAGGTCCTGACCCAGTGATTGTCTGGAGTCGGGGGTCTGTTTGTGTGTTTCCACAGGGAGAACAGCAGCTGATATGAATTCCAGAGAGATTAACTAAAGCGATTTCTATAGACCAAAAAGAAGATGATTTGGCTCAAATCCATAACAGCTGATATCCAGAACTCCAGTTTGGCTACCCTTACATCTGCAACAGAACCAGGATGCTTTTTTCAATATCTATTTTATTATTGCCCTTTTGCACATCATGAAGTTCTATTTTGTTTTTTGAGCTCATACAGACCTAGGTTAATGTTTTGCTGATCAGTTCTATTTTTTGACTATAGAGTTTTTAAACATTGCAATGGAGATTTCACCTGTAAAAAGTTATAAGGCCTTTACTATTATGTTAGGTGTTGTATGTATTATATTATGTGTGCACACTTGTGTTTTGTGTTGTATGTTTGTATGTACGTATGTACATATATCATATATGATGAGTGCTCATGAAAAAAATGGATCCAAATTTTTTTTATTCACGTGATTTAAATGGTTTAATTTAAATTGGGTAAACAGCTGTTGAGGATTGTTTTAATATGTGAACAAAAAAGGAGGTTAACAGATCTGTTTGTTTACTTTCACCTTTCCTTTTCATTATATTTAATAATTCTGTTCAAGATAATGTAAATTGTTCAGAAAATTGTTTTCTTTTAGTGCCTTCTGGAATGTTACATAATTTTTTCTTTAGCCATTATTGCCAGAATTCCTATCTTCATCTCAGTGCCGGTGAAGACAAAGATAAAACCAATCTACAACTTCTGCAATAGCTATCACTGAACTGCTTGCAGAACTTGCCTGGACTATGTATCACTTGTATGCATTGTGAAATCACTTGTATGCATTGTGAACTATCTGTTGGTGCAGTGACTTGTGGTAGTGTTGGGGTATTTTTGCTGATGGTGTCATCAGTGGTACAATTTTTCCAAAAGGAGCCGACAATTGGCTTGGTGTATCCTCCTCCCTTCTGCTTGTGATGGTCGTTCGGCTAAAATTTAGGGGCCAACAGAGGTGAGGCAAAGAACCTCACCCCCTCACTGGTACAAAGACCTATCCACACGTGTGGCTGTATACTGGACCGGTAGTCAGTGACAGGTAAGATCAAATTGCAATGTTACCAACCTAAGACAGGAGGCTAACGCCTTGAGGTCAGCTCATCCAATGACGGGTAAGGACCATATGTAGTATTGGACAACCTAAGGCAGGCACAGTCCCTAAGCCACATGCTTGTTGTTTAAACAGAGAGGGGGAGATGTTGAGAGCCACAGCCGAAGGGGCCCCAGCAAACTTCTAGCTTCCAGCAAACTTCCAGCTGCCAGCTGATGATTGGCTCACAGAGGCCCTAGCAAACTTCTAGCTGCCAGCTGATTGGCTCCTCTGCGGTGATGCTCATTGGGCTGTTTCTCCACCCTTTCAGACCACCGAGCTGCTCATTGGGGGACTTTTTTTGGCTCGGCCCATGCGACCCAGCCAATCAGCCTCAAGAGCAGGAGAAGTGGGGGGTTGGGAGGCTTGTGGGAAGCCAGTAGTGGCAGTTGGGCTCTGAGGGAATTCCTGAAGAGCTCCTGTGGTGTGGCGTGTGTGTTCTAAAAATAAAGTTCGTTTCTGCTTGATAAGTGGCTCGTGAATTGTGCCCAGCCAGACTGCGGCAGTCTTGATTTTAAAAAAAGCCTAAAGATAATCAAGCTTATATATATATATATATATATATATATATATATATATACCCAATAATTTATAGAAAATACAGAAGATAGGGGGCTGGGGTTGTGGCTCAGTGGTAGAGTGTTCGCCTAGCACATGTGAGGCACTGGGTTCCAACTTCAACCCCACATAAAAATGAAGTAAAGATATTAGGTCCACCTACAACTAAAAAATAAATATTTTTTAAAAATCAAATACAGAAGATAGAAGAATGTGTTGAACTTATCATGTGAAAGCAATCAGCAAAATCCAGGCAAACTACCTGCCTTCTTTAAAAAATGGCAAGAGAAAATAAAGATGCAGCAAAGAAACCATATAAAAAATAATAAAATTAAAAACTAACTAGATATTTAATGTGAAGAAATATTACATGCTATGCTTTTATATATATATATAAATATATATATATATATAAATATATATATATATATATACACACACACACACACACACACACACACACACACACTATATGTATATGAATAAATATGAAAGGAGATGTATTCTACCTCATTCCTGAGAGCAAAATTTATATTGTCAATAGCCACTGAGATGAAAAAAACACCACTGATTCACATCCATCTTTGATGTTCTTATTGTAAATTATTGAAGTTCAGTTCTTTGTAGGCAGTTGTCATGTATTCATTCTCTCATCCAAAAACAAGGCTTCACTAAATAAGACTCTACTAAATTAATTTGAAAGAGTGGTCATAAGTTTCAGTTGAATAGATTAATCAAATGGACAAAAGGTAATTGCCTTATCTTTTGCTTACAAAATCTGTTAAAAAGATACAATATTCCTAAGGCAGCCCAGAAATTGCACTAGTTTACTCAGGTTTATTTCCCTTGTGTCTGTCCCACTTCTAACACATGGTCATAGAGACTAAAAGAGACCTTTCACCTTCATGCTCCTACCCTTTTTGATTAATACCACATAAAACACTGATAAGAACTTCTAGTTTCTTATACTCCTACTTTTTTATGGAAGCCAATTTAAATTCTAAATATTTTAAAATAACAAATAATCAAAGTTACATTCCCAAGCCCCAAGAAAGTTAATGTGGTAGGAAATGGAAGGTTCTACTCATAAATCCAGTCAGAAATTCACTGACGCACTACTTACTGCCTGATGTAAATTTGCTTATAATCTCATAAGAAAAAATACACAAACTGAAGAAAGATAAATACAAAATAACTGGAATACAAGTAAAAATGTGTAAGTATGGTTCAAAAAAAGGCTATATAATTAAACAACTTGAAATAAATATGTTTATTTAAATTCTATGAAGCTATTTATGCTTTTCCAAAATAAGTAATTAAAATTTGCAAGGAAAAGAAAAAGATAGCTTCAGAATTAAGAAATGTAGTAATTCCCTGATGCATCCAAGGATTGGTTTACTTTTCATCAAAAGCAATTTACTCAGATTCAGAAAACTAATATGAATAGAAAGTGGATTTTAAGCCCTGATTTCTCATTTTAAAAACTGCAGTATTCAAAAGACAAACTTGATTTCTAGAAATTTTATATACATAAGTATTTTTTAAATTATATTTCCTAGCCTCTTTTTTCTCTTTGGCACTAAATATTCATAAAACTCGAGGTAAGTTGGCAATGGTAAACTGCATATCCATTTTAGAACTGAACTAGCTAAGAACCAGAGACTTCTGTTCACCTGCCAGATAAATTATAGCCAAGTAATAAAAGAGAGAACAATGAAGAACAGAAGGAAGAAAGAGCCAAAGATCTAGGGTTTAATCAGTAAGCTAGTCTCTTTTATATAACTGGAGCAAGGCACGGGTAGGCAAAGCTTATAGCACAAAAATTCAAGGAAATCTAGAGCTAAGAGAGTTTTCCTAATTTCTAGTTTCTCTGAAAAAGAAAATGATGTGATACTTAAGAAGATACAAATCTTTAAAACATAATAATCAGCTACATAAAAACATTTAGCTTACTAGGACCAAAACAAAAGGAATTTATTCAGCTGATAATACTGAACCCTGCTTCTGAAAATATTTATCAAAACTTCTAAATTTTCAAAATATTATTCAGAGCAGACACCCACAGGATAAAGACACTTCTGTCATTTTAATAGCAATAAATCTCATTCACATTATTTTAAATGAGTAATGTGTTTTTACTAACACATAATGGGTAAGTTAGCAACTTTTGATAATCTAAATGTGAAATGGCATTAAAATTAGATAACCAAAGAAAATTTCATTTACTACATTTCATCAGAATCCAATATACATTAAGTGTAAAGTTTTCTGGGAACAACTTTTTGCCAAATTGAAACCACTTTAAAAGTGAGGGTGTACAAACAATAAAGAATATTTTCCCACCTTCCCTCTTTCCCCAAAAGCAGTCTAACTCCTGGGATCATAATGTGGTTCACTAGTTAACTTAAATAATCCATTCTCTCAGAACACAACCCTTCATATTTCAATTAAAAATATATGCAAACCAGGTTCTGTGGTGCACACCTATAATCCCAGGGGCCTGGGAGGGTGAGGCAGGAAGATTGCAAGCTCAAAGCCAGCCTCAACCACAGCAAGGTGCTAAGCAACTCAGCAACCCTGTCTCTAAATAAAATACAAAACAGGGCTGGGGATGTGGCTCACTGGTTGAGGGCCCTGAGTTCAATCCCCAGTATTCCCTCTCATAAAAAATATATATACATATATATGTGTGTCTATATTTACATATGTATACATATGTATGTGTGTGTACATATATATGCAATACCTCAATTATCTAGAGTCCCTTAACTGAAAAAAATCAATTAAAAATATACCGATCTAGTTACAATGAAATTCTTCAAGTAACAAAAAGAGGTTTAGCTAATTCACTATACAACACAACTGGGAAAAATGTGACAAATATGGATTCATTGGAAGGAAAATTTCTCTTCTTTAGGACCTTATTAAATCAAGTTATAGGAGTTAATAAGACTAAACTATACCAAAAGCCCCTCCTCAGAATAAAGGGGAATGTTGCTTCCATGGAGTTGAATACACATATTCTTTAATTAAGTCAAAATAAAAGAACCCACAAGATAAGTGTGCTTTTGTCACTCTAACAAGAAAGAAAGCTTATTAAATAATAAAACTCAAGCACCCCCTTTATTAAATCCTTTGAGTTTTCATCTAACTTTATACATTTAATATTGAAATTCTAATCAAACACCTCACAATATCACTAAACCTAAACTGAGATAAAGTCTTTCAGTATCTTATAGGAAAGTCAAAAACATTTACAACAATTTTTATCAGGTTGCAAAAAGTATACAAGCATTTTCCAAAATCACTGCTACTCTTGTGGTAGCATATAGGTAGTGACATGACTAAGATGAGAAGATAGAATATTACAACTTAGGATCACATTTCTAATTTTGATTTAAACTACTAAGTTTTTCCTAATATATTTATGACACTAGCACCAAACTTCCATCCATACACTGCACATTTATAAAATTGCTTTCTTGCAGCAGCTGGGGTAGCTATATAATCAGAAAGGGTCTTCAAATACAGAAAGCTGCATGTGTCATGGAATGGAAGACACCAATTAATCTAGTGAGTTTGCTAAAGAGTTTTCACTATACTATATGCATGGATGCACCATCACAACTTTACTAGGCAAATGATTAGTATATTCATTTTAAAGATGACGAAAATGGGGCTTAGGGAAGCACTATTATATATTACATGGTAAAATTGAAATTTTAAATCTTATCTGTATAATTCCAAAACCCATGACCTCTTTCATGTGCTATACTTCCTAAAGAGACAGACATCCAAAGAGAGTTTTAAACATGTGTATCCCATTCTAGTTCACCAGTTACTTTGTAACCACATTCAACTAGGATATTGTTTGTAAAATGCCAAAAGTTACTCTATTTTTCCTTTATGTGTCACTACCCTCAGTGTTTAAATTTAAATATTTAAACCTAAATTCATGGATTAAAAAGTCTTCATTCATTCGATCCACAAATACTTACTGAATGACCACTATATACCAAGCCTGTGTTAATTGTTTCTTAAATCCATTCTCTACCTAGAACTAATTTATTAGATGAATGCATGAATTTCTAAGATGAGAAATTTTGATAACCCCGTGGTTAGAATAATTAGAAAAGCTGTGCACTTTCTGTTTAATATATTTGCCTGAAAAGTAATGTATGCATCAACTCTTCCTGTTTAAGGAAGAAAATATGTGCTATTCTAATCCTAATATGTGCCATCCCCTTCTATCAGTAGTGATATTTCATAGCTAGGAAATAAAGTCAGGAGAAAGTGGAAGAGTCCTATAAGTCAGTATGGACTTAACAACCAGATAGACCTGGTTCTCATTTTAATTCTAGTTCTAGTACTTACTGTTTGTATAGCCTTAGTCACATCACTTAACATTTCTGCACCTCAATTTCCTCATCTGTAAATGTGAGATAATTATACCTGTCTTGCAGGAACTTTGTGAGACTTACACAAAGTACATACAAAAAAATTGCCTAACAGGCACACTCATACTTTGCTGGTGGGACTGCAGATTGGTGTAGCCAATCTGGAAAGCAGTATGGAGATTCCTTAGAAAACTTGGAATGGAATCACCATTTGACCCAGCTATTCCACTCCTCGTTCTATACCCAAAGGACTTAAAAACAGCATAGGAAAGTGATGCAGCCACTTCAATGTTTACAGCAGCACAATTCACAAATGCTAAACTGTGGAACAAACCTAGATGCCCTTCAATAGACAAATGGATAAAAAAATTGTGGCATATATATACAAAATGGAATATTACTCAGCATTAAGAGAATTAAATTATGGCATTTGCAGATAAATAGATGGAGTTGGAGAACATCATGCTAAGCGAAATAACACCAAAAAACAGGGGCCAAATGTTTTCTCTGAGAAGTGGATGTTACTCCCTAATTGCTAATTGCAGGAGATGGGGGGCAGGGATGAGTGGAGGAGTTTTGGATGGGGAAAAGAGTAGAAGGCGAGGGGAAAGGGGGGTAGGTAAGATGGTGGAATGAGACAAGACATCACACTACCCAAGGTACATGTATGATTGCATGAATGGTGTGACTCTACTTCATGTACAACCAGAGAAGCAAAAAATTCTGCTCTATTTGTATACAATAAATCAAACAGTTTTCTACTATCATGTATATCTGATAAGAACTAATTTTTAAAAATGCCTAACAGGACCTAGGGTTTTGGCTCAGTGGTAGAGCATTTGCCTAGCAAACGTGAGGCACTGGGTTGAATCCTCAGCACCACATAAAAATAAAGAAAAATATGTTTTTAAAAATTGCCTGACAGAAAAGAGGTACTCTGCAAATGGGAAAAGACTGACTTACTGAAATAACTTTCTTTTTAAAGGTTATTTGCATGACACTTGCTTATTTATCTTTATCCATTTTAGGGCAGCATATTACTTTTGATTTATTGAAGGACAATAAGGAAACTGGGTTACAGTTACAGTTCCTCTTCTTCCTGGTTGTACAACCCTGGGTACTCTAACAATTTAAAAATAACAATTCATATGTCTCTTGCTGGATACTGCAATCTTTCTCACATCTTCTGACAGGAGAGCAAGAATGGAAAGAATATGAGCTTTGGAATTAGAAAGACCTGCTATTTAGTCACAAAAACCTGAACTAATCACTTAATCTCTCTTGAACTACCTATGTAATCTTAACTTCTTTCTTCAGATCTATTGTGAAGAAAAATGAGAAAAGTTTAAACAAAGTAAACTATGACGAAGCTAAAAGTATAAGATAAACTAATAACCTGAATAATTTAGGGGCCTGCATTTGCTTTAGACCTACTCTAACATAGAAATGTTGTTAGATCAGCCACTTCCACCAAAGTACTCCCACTTTTAAGATGTCAAATTCTGAAATAGAAGATAACTAATAAAGAGAAAATTTCTTAACTTGAAATCATTTTCAAATTTCTGTACTTGCACAAAGTATGCATTTTCATGATAGAGAAGTCATTGTTTTGCATCAGGTAGCCAAAAGGATCGCTGACCCAAGAATGAGGTTAGGGGGATTTCGTCTTTAAATCTGTTAAAAAGTGAGTAACTTCATCAGTGTTCTAATCAAACTTGATTCCCTCACTTCACAACTTTCCTCTGCACGTGTTTCTTTCTCTGATCTTCATTTCTTCTCTTCACTCCTAATACCTCTGCCTACCACCTTCATTGGACTAACTCCTTCTCATCATTCAAAATTCAATTCATCTATTCCCTTCCTCTAAGAAGCCTTTCCTGAACTACCATTTCTATCACTCCCAGGCTGTCGTGGGAACATTCTAGAGTCTCAGAATTCTGCATATAATTTTATGCCTCAATGGGAATTTTCTAATTACCTCCTCCTTGCAAACAGGGACTTGGTCTAATACATCTCCAAATTTCCGAAATTTAACACAATGCTTAGAACATAGAAAGTAGTCAATATGTTTTTGAATTAACAACTAATTTTAAAAATGAATATCATACTCCACAACATAGTGGTTTCTTTTACAGAACCATGACACAGAGCTTGATATATTACTTTTATCATAAAGTAAGGAAGCTATAATTACTGGCAGGTTTTGTTCTGCTCCCTTCCCCCATAACATTGTTGAAAATATTTAGGAATTTACAGTCTTAAATAAAAGTTTTCAATCCTATGCAAAATTTTAGGAATCCTTCTATATTTCCTTGTTTTGTTTTTTCCAGTTGACATGCAAGTACATTATTTTGAAATCCAGTTTAAAGACTCCAAGTTTCAAAATCAATAGTTCTTAAGTATTATATGGCAAATGAAAATATCTTCCTTTAGAGTTTAAAGGAAATTTCTTTTATGGATACCATTAAATAAATAGGGAATATTAAAAAGCAAAGATAAGAATATTCCCATATGGTGAATACTATCAATGAATTACTTCAAGCCTTCACACTTGCAATAATTTTTTATAATCAGAAACATCAAACTCATCTAAAAATGAAAATTTTCCTTAAATCAATATTAAATTTAAAACCTACTTCATTGCTGAAATTGAACAACTAATAAAAACATTCTGAAACTCACATAAGATATGTGCTATTCTTAAATGACTCAAAGATAAAACTGTGATTGTGTTAATTGGGATGCAAAATATTGACATTCTTCTGACCTTTTAATGTAGTATATAGTTCTCTAGTATCTCTCATTGAAGTGTCTAAGCTAAGATGCTAAAATTAAAGCCAAATATAACATTCATAAATCTCAGGAATATAGACAATATCAGAAGGACTTAAGAGAAATAATCACATAAACTTTCTGGCCAACAAGAAAATATTTTCTGTCCCAATACTTTAAGCATCTTTAATAAAACTATGATTACTTCCATTACAGAAGATACATAGTTGACAAAAACAATTTGAACTTTTAAAAACATTTCTAAAAAAAGATAAAAATTATATAAGTATACATTCCCTCTTCCACAATTCAAAAAACCTCAAATACCTAACTTAGGCAATAAAACTAATTTGGTAGCAAAACCTGACTCAAATTGATATGAAGCTGTTAATGATTTATGTTCACTTAGTGCAAATGTGATATTAATGTTTTTGATTACAAAGCACATTCCCATACTCATTCAAAAAGTCCCCCCCCCACAAAAAAAACTGTCTTTTGCATTTATGATCTACTTACAGAGTTATCTACATGGTTGAAAAAAAACTATCTTAGGTGTCCTTTCATTCCTCCACAAAATTCTTCAAAATTCACCCCACACAGAGACAGGTTCCATAGTTCAGGTAAGGTTTCTACATTCTCCAAATCTTGGTACCTACCTTTTCCTATGACATCAAAGCAATTACATCAATAAAGAAAAAAAAAATCTTACATACATCATTGAATGTTTAAAATTTGCTTTTATGTTTAAAGCATATACAATACATTTGAACGTTTTTATATTTGAGCTTCAAGTGAATTAAGAAAATAACATTTATTGGGTACTTAAGTAATATTCACAACTATCCTACAAATATCATCCTCAACTTACAGATAAAAAAAACTGAAGGTCAGAAAAGTTGAATCCAAGGTCCATATCTAATAAGACAGAGAAACAATACTCAGACAAAGATTTGAATCCTAGTTCTTTCCACTTCATTTTGCTAGAACATTAAGCTCAGTTTAGACTATTTCCTGTATGACAGGAATTTTCATCATGACTGACTTTTTCAGTATGTAGAATTGTTGTAATACAAACAGAAAGCTAAATAATAAATCCAAATAATGCTAAAGTAATCTGGAAAAGTACATTTTTGTATTAATTCTTTGCAGGTACTGAGAAATTTGCTCAACTCTCTGTGCCAAAACTTCTCCACATATAAAATACTGAGAATACCTCAGAGAGGGGTTATAAGGCTGAAGTGACTAAAACATACATATATACTTCTTGGCACAAAATAAACACTCCATAAATTTTAACTATTATGATGAGAAATACTCAGATGGCCATATTTTGCACCAAGTGACTTTAGCCAACAATACCTGAACACCTAATCCAAAGTCATTCTTAACACTGAACTTTCATCAAGTGGTAAAAGATGACAAGTGTCAATAAAATTCTCTCAGAAATCTGAATTAAGAAACAAAGACTTGCGGCTGGGATTGTGGCTCAGTGGTAGAGTGCTCGCCTAGCCCATGTGAGGCACTGGGTTTGATCCTCAGAACCACATAAACATAAATAAATAAAATAAAGGTATTGTGTCCAACTACAACTTAAAATATATATATATATGTATATATATATATATATATACATATATATATATATATTTAAAAAAAGAAACAGGGCTGGGATTGTGGCTCGTGGTAGTGTGCTTGCCTGGCATACTTGAGTCTCTGGGTTCAATTCTCAACACCACAATACAAATAAATAAAACAAAGGTCCATTAACAACTTAAAAATATTTTTAAGATGTGTTTTAAACATTTAAAAAAAAAGAAAAACAAAGACTGAGATAATTAATAGTGACTCAAAAGATAGATGACCTGGCTTTTACCCTCATCAATTTTCTCTCATTCAAGTTACCAATGACCTTCCTGTTACTATGTCTGGCTTTTCATTCTTCATTTTATATCACTTGTCAGGATTCAGTATAAAGAGCATTCCATTTATCTTGAAATATTTTTTGACTGTACTCTGGTTATAATTTCTCTCTTTAGAGGGAACTGAAATATTGCAGCTATTCAATACTTCATCCCAAGCCTGGTGTTTCTTAGGGCAGTTTCATCCATACCCATGATCTCTATTTCAAAAAAATTCTCTCCATGACAATTCAAATTTTCTTGTAAATTCAACTGCTTTGCTAATGTCTCCATTTATTTGTATGTCTTAAAGATTCTTCAAACTTCCTAAATCTAAAAACAAATTCATGGTCTTCCCTTTCAAACCTTGCCAAGATCCTCTCCAATGCTCCCTATCTCAGTAATGACATCTGAGCATCCAGGTGCACAAAATAGAAAAAGAAATACCTACCTCCTCTTCCCTCAATCTCATATCCCACTAAGTCCCATTAATTTTATCTCATAAATATTTTCAATTCCTTTCTTTATCTCCAAGCTTACCTTCTAACAGATCTTCTTATATTCATTCTTGTATACTTTATTCCCTCTGCTATAGCCAAAATTTTTTTAATGATTCTAATCATGTCATGTTCCCCATTAAAATCATTCAATAGTTTCCCATTATTCTTGGGATTTTTTTAACCAAAATTAATAACATAGCCTACAAAGTACTTCAGCTTGCCTCTTCTCTCCCCACATTGCCCTATGAACACCCACACTTGTCTCTTTCCAGTTCTCTTACATACATAGCATATCATGATTCCACCCATATTAAGGTCTTTGTACATGAGTTTCCCTCTACCTCGAGCATTCTTTGCTCTTCCCTTCATTTATCTAATCCCTTTCATATTTCAGCTAAAATATTACCTCCAGGCAATATCAAGCAATTCAGTTGTTCCTTTAACAAATATTATATTACGAAGACATTATATATACTGTACATTAAGTAAAGTTCTAGATGTGATAAAAATAAAGCCTTTTAGAATTTAGGAGGACAGAAGTAATTATAAATACAAATGAGTAAATTAAATAGTAGGTTCAAAGGCAATATGTGCTATGGGAAAAAAAGGAAAAGAAGACCAAGGTAAGAAAATCAGAATCAGAGAGTTTCTAGAGCCTAACTTGTTATCTAGCAAAAAGCATTTAATAAATATTTATTGAGTACATGAATGAATAAAAAAGTGAGCATGTTCAAGTTATGGGGGAGCTAAAACTATACAATGAATAAAGGAACTACTCTGTGGAAGAAACAAAGATGCCATTGAAAAAACAGAGACAGACAGAAACCATGAAGAGGTCCTGAAAGATAATGATCCCTTGAACCATTCCTGATGGTTTCTTGTAGTTTCCAGTTTCATTCCCTGTATAGCCTTACCAACAGAAAACACACATACACACACACACACACAGAGAGAGAGAGAGAGAGAGAGAGAGAGAGAGAGAGAGAGACTGGAGTAATTCAAGTGGATCACTCTTGTAACCATAATCTAACAAATACCTAATTAGGATGCAAACACAAGGTTATCTGTGTACACCATTTTAACAACCCAACACCATACAAATCCCAAAGTCACTAATTTTCTATATATACACTGATATTATCCCTTGTATTAAAGTTTCAGTTCTTCGGTCCTCAGGCCCTTTTAGGGATAAACTCCCTCCCACATATACAAGGACTATAAAAACCCTTGTTTTCTTCCATGGCCCTTTAAGACACCTGAGGTCACTATCTCTCTTAAGCCTAGCCCCAAGAGTCCCCCAGGAATAGAATCCTGGGTCTACCTCCCTGTCAGTCTCCCTGCCCTTTAAATGGTATCTTACACTCAAAGTAGTGAACATGCACCCTTTTGTGATTTTGAATGACCTTCAAGGTCCCTATGCACTCACTTAGGCTCCACCTCCTTTTAGCAGATTCCTAAAGGGGCTGGGTCTCTGGAAGTCCCCTCAAGCTTCTGGTCTTTTTAAAGACCCATACAAAGATCTGTACACTTTCTCTGTGGCCAGGGGAAATCCTGAGGATCCTAGTAAACCTCCCCTTCCATGGCACTGTCTGAAACTGAAGTAACACACCTTCCACAAACACCTGCCTCCTCAGAATTAGAGCCTCCTCCCAGCTCCAAATCATAACCCTGCAGGGATCCTTCCCGTGCTCCCACTGGGCTGTGTACACCCTCTCCACGACGCGGCCTATCCCTAGGATTAGCCCCCACCACAAGTGCCCCTCAGGATTAGAGTCCTGTGTCCTCCCTGGGGTCCCAGCCCTTTCCAGGCCCATGCTCACTTAAAAATGTGCACACTCCCCCACACATTCCCCTGCCAGCAGGACTTCGAGGTCCCTGCCCGCCACTCAGAGGGGTACACACCTCCCTTGACCCCTGACCCTGAAGTCATAACCCCACCGCGCAAACACATAGGGGCTTCCACTCTGGAATAGGATCATGCCAAGTCTCCTCTTTCCCCAGGCCCAGGACAGCAGTGCCACCTCAGCTTTCCCTGAATCGACCGCCCCCACAGACCTGCCTCAGGCGCCGTCTGGCTCCGCTCCGCCATTTTTGTTGTCCCTCAGACTCCGAGCCCACGCGAAAACCTCCGGGCAGTGGGGAGCGGGCGGTGGGATCCTGGGGCTGACAGGAGCTCCCTCAGGAAGACGCGGCACGACGGTTGCCAGGGCAACGGGCGGCCGGCTTGCCGGCGCTGGCGCGTGGCGGGGGGCGGGGCGGGAGGGGCGGGCTAGGAGGGAGCGTGCGTCGGAGGCCCCGCCCACTCCCCCCCACTCCCACCCACTCTCCCCCCCCCCCCCCCGCCGACCTGGTGCCTGCGGGGCTGGGAACTTGCTGGTCGCGCGTTGGAGCTACCGCGTCCTGGCAACTGAGCATGCTCCACCGCCCCTAGGGAACCCAGGCTCTGGTGGGCTGGGCTGGCACCGGGGTCCTGGTGCTGTCCACAGAGCCTGAGTTGATGTTTCTATCGTTAGAGCTCAATGCTGAGACCTTAGGACAGGTTTCTTGATTTCCCAGTGCTTCTTCCCCTAGCGGGCCTGACATTCGTCGATATGCTAGGTGACTTATGTATTCAGTTTAACTACATTGAAAAATAAAGGTGGTGTGCCCACTTCAACCCAGACACACAGAGGTCAGTGGTTGTGGCTCCTTTCCCCTCTTCAACCGCACTTTCCCCCAGTTCTGGAAAAGACTTTTCTTTTGTGGATGTAGGGATGCTCTTTCCAGTCACTATGTTCTAAGACCAAACTGGAAGGTTATCCTTTCCTAGCTGGCTCCCCTCCTACACATAGTTCTCTGTACATTTTCTTGCCCCAACATTTTTTTTTTTTACAATGCTTTATGCATTATTTCCTTCTTTCTACCTCCACTGAGTTCCCTGTTACCTGGGGTTGCTCTCTTCAAGTGTGTACATGCCATAGAGCAGCATGATGCATGACATAGAATAAGTATTCGGTAATTATTTGCTGAATGAAAAATGATTCCTAAATTCATTCCTGCACATTCTGACAGGTTTTATTGAGCACTTAATTTTCTAACAAGTTCTTTCCTAGGTAGGCCTCTTCTTCTCCAGGCGATCACAGAGCAGAACAAAGAGATAATGATTTTGATAAACTGGGTTTGAAGTGCTAAATCAGGGAGTCAGAACTCTAAACTGTAATAGTGGTGAGAAGTAATTAGTGAGGGCTTCACAGGGAAATGAACACCCTTGCTGAGTCTTGAAGAATAACTAGATATCAGCCAGGCAAAGGAGTGGAAGAGTGTTGTGGGCAGAGGACCTGTGTAAGTGGAGGAAAGAAGTGCATGTGATCAGCAAAAAAAAAAAAAAAACTGCAAGAAGTCAAAGATGGTGGAACTCAAATCCTACAGGGAAAACTGTTGTCTCTAAAGAGGTCAATATATCACTAGGTAACATCTTCACAAGGGTTCTCCAAAAAGAGCCTCAGGCAAGGACTTGGGAATTTGAGAAGAAACAAGTGAGACTGAAAAAGGGAAGGGAGATAAAAAGCCAAGAAAAACATGTTATTTAGTCAATTCAGTAGGTATCTGTGCTTCATGTCACTGAAGATGCTCTAAAGAACTGTGTGGAAAATAACAAAAATAGTAGTAGAAGGAAGATCAGTATAGTAGAGAAATGAATCAAGTGGCGGGAGAGGCAAGGGAAAGCACTTGTGACAGAAATAGAACCGATTATATACATGTATGAATATGGCATATTGAATCTCACTAATGTATAATGCACCAGTAAAAAAAAAAATAAATTTAAAGAACTGTGTCAAATGTGCCTTAGGCATTGTCCCACTAAAGAACAAGGAAGCTGGGGCATTTATCTTATCATTTCCATCTCCATTAGTTGAGTTTTATTTTCCATCCCCTAGCTTGACCTCTCTCATCTTTCCTGGCTGTGTTTTTCAAAGAGGAGCAGACTTGCTGAGTTTGAGAGAAAGCTTAGAGGCAAAAAAAGCAAAGATGAACCAGAAAGCCTTTGAGGTAAGATGCATTCACCTGCACTAAAATCAGGGATAAGTTGTGGGTACCATAAGAATCTTCTCCAGAAAGTTATGTGAAAATACCCATCAGGTGGGACTGAAAATTGGTGCAGCCAATATGGAAAGCATTATGGAGATATCTTGGAAAATTGGGAATGGAACCACCATTTGACCCAGCTGTCCCTCTCCTCGGTCTATACCCAAAGGACTTAAAAACAGCATACTATAAGGACACAGCCACATCAATGTTTATAGCAGCACAATTCACAATAGCTAAACTGTGGAACCAACCTACATGACCTTCAATAAATGAATGGATAAAAAATGTGGCATATGTACACAATGGAATATTACTCATCAAAAAAGAGAACAGTATCGTGGCATTTGCAGGTAAATGGATGGAGTTAGAGAATGCTAAGTGAAGTTAGTCAATCCCAAAAAAACAAATGTCAAATGTTTTCTTTGATATAAGGAGGCTGATTCATAATGGAATAGGGAGCGGGAGCTTGGAAGGAATAGACGAACTCTAGATAGGGCAGAGGGGTTGGAGGGGAAGGGAGGGAGCATGGTATAATTAATGATGATGGAATGTGATGATCATTACTATCCAAAGTACATGTATGAAGACACAAATTGGTGTGAGTATACCATGTATACAACCAGAGAGATGAATAATTGTGCTCTATATATGTAATAAGAATTGTAATGCATTCTGCTGTCATATATAAATTAAAAATTTACATAAAAAATAAAATCTACATTCAGATTAAATGCAAAAAAAAGAAAATATCCATCAGAAATATATTTCACGGGGCTGGGGATGTGGCTCAAGCGGTATCGCACTTGCCTGGGTTCGATCCTCAGCACCACATAAAAATAAAAATAAAGATGTTGTGTCTACTGAAAAATATATATTAAAAAATTCTCTATCTCCCCTCTCTCTCTCTCTCTCTCTCTTAAAAAAAAGAAATATCTTTCACATTTGAGCATTTTAAAATTCACAGCATGTCCATAGAAACAACAAGATTAATGCACACATGCTTTTCACAATCCTGATGAAAGGTAAAGACTGAGAACTGTGGGAATTTCAGAGTGGGAAGACTCACTGAGAGCTGAGGAGAACAAACAAACATCATTCATAAGGAGATAGAAGAAAAAAGAAAGACCTGGGTTCCACTAAGACTCTGACTTTAACATAGCTTTATAATCATGGACGTATCACTTAAACATACTGAGCCTCAGTTTTCTTTTCCAACAAACTGAGACAAAGGCTCTCCAGATTGCTCTAAGTCACAAATGGGTTGATGCATGAAATTGCATTTTACAAGTATAAATCCAGTAAACCTAAAAACCTACAATATTTGGAATAATCAATTATACAAACATCTCCTAATATAACTTCTGAGCCAGGTTCTGTAAAGATGTTGAGGGTAGAAAAAGTGAATAAATACAGTAGAGAACTGCACTGCTCAATTTTAATTTTAATACAATTTAGAACTCAATTATTTAGTCAGACTAGACTCATCTGGCTACATGTGGCTAGTGGATAGCATATTGGACAGCATCTATATAGAACATCTCCATCACTGTAAAAAGTTCTGTTGGAGAGGGTTGATAGAGGAATGCCAATTGGGCACAGGAGATGGAATGCCTGGGAAATTCTTTCACTAACAGGATCAAATTCACTTTTTATTTTTATTTTTATTTTTTTTGTATGTCAGTTACTTCTTAAAAACAGTGAAGGAAGCAGTGTAGTCTCCTTTATCCTGCTGGAGTCCTCAGAGATTTCCCTTTTGTTGTGTGAAATAACACAGCATGAAGAATGGGGTAGAAATGCCCCCTATGTGGGCTCTGAGGAATTAGTTTTCCCATGATACCATTAAGAGTGTCTCTAGGATGTTTGCCTTCCCCAGAGATCTCCTGTTGTATCTGCATCCACAGATAGCTCCCACCCACTAGAAAGTCAGGGTGCCTGTCTTTAAACAAAACATTCTCTGTAGAATTCACCACTCCCACTGTAAACATTTAGTAAAATGACAACTCCCATGTGCCTGGCCACTGAGTTAAGTTACATACAGAATGGAATGAGAAAAATACTCAAGGTATACTCACATTTTTATGTGCACAAATTCTCTTATTTCTCAACATTATAAAATTGGTATTAATATCATTTTCTTGGAAAATAAAATGAGACTTAAGAGAGTTTGAGTTACCCAAAGTAATATCAGAAAGTAGCAGAATCAGGAAAGACTGGAATGATGCTATGAAATTCACCTCTTATTCCATGTAATTTTCACATCAAAAATGCCATGCCTTTGAAGTTTACAAATTAATTGGGAAGGAATGATTAACATGCAAAATTCAGTTTACAATTAACTTCAAGCATGTGGTAAGAGTACTGACACAGGCATGCTCATACAGTGTAGAAGTACCAAAGAGGAATAATCTTTTCTTCCTCCTTTCTGGAGGAAATAACCCTAGAGCTGAATATGAAGAATGAGGTGGGTTCAAGCAGATGAAATGTAAGATGGGAAGAAGAGAAGGGAAAATACTTCTTAATCCTTCTTGTTATTTGTATTTTTGCTTCGTTTACATTGGTTTAGCCATCTATAAATGTTATCAGTCTTTTTTAATCAACTGTTTCATCACTGGACCGAAAGACCTGACAATAACAATTAGAGGAAGAAAAGTTTATTTTGTCTCACAATTTCACAGGCCTCATCTCATGGCTTCTCCAGAGCTCTGGGCCTGAGGTGAGGCAGAATACCATGGACAGAAAGGCATAGCTAAGACTATAAAATAATTATTTTAGTATTTCATATTGCTATGAATTGGGAAATATGGATTCAACTTTATATTTTTCTTCATATGATTATTCTTTTGCCCAAACAACAGTTATTGAATAACCAACACATCTTCCTAGTTCTTGATTTGAGGTGTCACTTTAATAATACACTTAATTCTTGTATTTGTGTAGACGCCTCTGCTTTCTGTTCCATTCTATTGAAATATCCATAAATTCATGCACTAGTATCCACCCATGTTGACTAAAGTATTATGATACTTTGTAATATCTGGCTAGAACCAATCTCATTTTTGTATCAGTCTTGTTTTCTTTTTTAACTTTCTGTATTTTGTTATATTTTTACATCTTAAAAAGCATGCTAGTTTGGAAAAGTTTGCACCACATAGGGGTAGAGATTACAAGGGGTTCCACCACTGGAAGCAGCACATCTATCATATGCAAACCAACCCCAACCACATCCATATCTATTTCTCATACACCAAGCCAATATTTTCTCTTGCCTAAATCACCCCAGGTCCACGTACCAAGCAACTAGAAACCACTCCTACAGCTAAACTCCATCAGAATTATTCAAAGAAGCCAACTGGTATGATTTGAATTAAATTTAATTGTTATTATAACAGTTTTAAGAAATAGGGCCTTTAAAAGGTAATTAGTAATAGATTAATGCCTTTATCACTGTAGGGGGTTATTTATCACAGGAGTGAGTTCCTGATAAAAAGGCTGAATTAGATCCAGTTTCTTTCTTCTGTCTCATGCCTACTCTCTTTCACTTCCACCAAGTTATGATATAGTAGGAAAGCTTTTAACTTCTGCAGCCCCTTGATATTGTACTTTTCAGGGTCCAAACAGGTGAGCCAAATTAATTAGTATTATTTATAAATTATCCAGCCTGTGGTCCTCTCAGTTACAGCAGCAGAAAATAGACTAAGCAATTCTAAAGAGTTCACCCTGCCTTGCTTTACCTCTCCCACAGAAATTTCAATAAAGGCTTTGACCTAAGGATTTCCCTTGTTCTCTCTTCTGCCACCTAACCAAAACTTGATGCTTCTCCTGTGGGTTTTTTTTTTAATTATTTGTTGTTCAAAACATTACAAAGCTCTTGACATATCATATTTCATACATTTGATTCAAGCGGATTATGAACTCCCATTTTTACCCCGTATACAGATTGCAGAATCACATCGGTTACACATCCACTTTTTTACATACTGTCATAGTAGTGTATGTTGTATTCTGCTGCTCTTCCTATCCTCTACTATCACCCCTCCCCACCCCTCCCCTCCCCTCTCATCTTCTCTCTCTACCCCATCTAATGTAATTCATTTCTCTCTCTTGTTTTTTATCCCTTTCCCCTCACTTCCTCTTATATGTAATTTTGTATAATGATGAGGGTCTCCTTCCATTACCATGCATTTTTCCCTTCTCTCTCCCTTTCCCTCCCCACTCTCGTCCCTGTTTAATGGTGATCTTCTTCTCATGCTCTTCCTCCCTGCTCTGTTCTTAGTTGCCCTCCTTATATCAAAGAAGACATTTGGCATTTGTTTTTTAGGAATTGGCTGGCTTCACTTAGCATAATCTGTTCTAATGCCATCCATTTCCCTGCAAATGCCATGATTTTGTCATTTTTTAGTGCTGAGTAATACTGCATTGTGTATAAATGCCACATTTTTTTATCCATTCATCTATTGAAGGGCATCTAGGTTGTTTCCACAGTCTAGCTATTGTGAATTGTGCTGCTATGAACATCGATGTAGCAGTATCCCTATAGTATGCTCTTTTAAGGTCTTTAGGGAATAGTCTGAGAAGGGGAATAGCTGGGTCAAATGGTGGTTCCATTCCCAGATTTCCCAGGAATCTCCATACTGCTTTCCAAAGTGGCCGCACCAATTTGCAGTCCCACCAGCAATGTACAAGTGTACCCTTTTCCCCACATCCTCGCCAGAACTTGTTGATGTTTGACTTCATAATGGCTGCCAATCTTACTGGAGTGAGATGGATGCCCTCTATCACCACTTCTATTCAATATAGTTCTCAAAATACTGGCCAGAGCAATTAGACAGACGAAAGAAATTAAAGGCAAAAAGATAGGAAAAGAAGAACTTAAATTATCACTATTTGCGGTTGACATGATTCTATACCTAGAAGACCCAAAAGGATCTACAAAGAAACTACTAGAGCTAATAAATGAATTCAGCAAAGTGGCAGGATATAAAATCAAAGACATTCCTGTATATCAGTAACAAATCTTCTGAAATGGAAATGAGGAAAACCACCCCATTCACAATATCCTCAAAAAAAAAAATAAATAAAATACTTGGGAATCAACCTAACAAAAGAGGTGAAAGATTTATACAATGAAAACTACAGAACCCTAAAGAGAGAAATAGAAGAAGATCTTAGAAGATGGAAAAATATACCCTGTTCATGGATAGGCAGAACTAACATCATCAAAATGGCGACATTACCAAAAGTTCTCTATAGGTTTAATGCAATGCCAATCAAAATCCCAATGGTATTTCTTGTAGAAACAGATAAAGCAATCATGAAATTCATATGGAAAAATAAAAGACCCAGAATAGCAAAAGCAATTCTAAGCAGGAAGAGTGAATTGGGCGATATAGGGATAGCAGACTTCAAACTATACTACAGAGCAATAGTAACAAAAACAGCATGGTACTGGTACCAAAATAGGCGGGTGGACCAATGGTACAGAATAGAGGACACAGAGACCAATCCACAAAATTACAATTATCTTATATTTGACAAAGGGGCTAAAAGCGTGCAATGGAAAAAGGATAGCATCTTCAACAAATGGTGCTGGGAAAACTGGAAATCCATATGCAACAAAATGAATCTGAATCCCTTTCTCTCGCCATGCACAAAAATTAACTCAAAATGGATCAAGGAGCTTGATATCAAAACAGAGACTCTGCGTCTGATAGAAGAAAAAGTTGGCTCCAATCTACATATTGTGGGGTCAGGCTCCAAATTCCTTAATAAGACACCCATAGCACAAGAGTTAAAAACAAGAATCTTACTCAAACTAAAAAGTTTTTTCTCAGCAAGAGAAACAATAAGAGAGGTAAATAGGGAGCCTACATCCTGGGAACAAATTTTTACTCCTCACACTTCAGATAGAGCCCTAAGATCCAGAGTATACAAAGAACTCAAAATATTAAACAATAAGAAAACAAATAACCCAATCAACAAATGGGCCAAGGACCTGAACAGACACTTCTCAGAGGAGGACATAAAATCAATCAAGAAGTACATGAAAAAATGCTCACCATCTCTAGCAGTCAGAGAAATGCAAATCTCCTGTGATTTTGAAGGGCATTCAGTGATCTTCTCACTGGAACCTGTAAGAAAATAAACTTTCCAAACATTGTTCTCATTTCCTCCTATGAACATAGCCACTTTACCAGAGCATATAGAATGTTTACATTTCTATTCTTATTTATTCTTTCTGTATAAATTTTGAAATCAGTTTGCTTAGTTGCAAAAAATATAATTATCCTGATGGCATTTTATTATAGTTATAGTTAATTTTTAGATCAACTTAGAGAGAAATGATATCTTTATGATACTGAGTCATCATATCTAAGCATGAACCTTACCTTTTTTAAGTCTTCTATTATGCCCTTCAGAAATATTTAACAAATATAAATAGTAAGGTGATTGATTTAAATTCACTTATATCAACACAGTAATTATAGTAAATGTAAATGGTCTCAATAAATGCTCTCCAGAGAAATATAATATGAACCACAATGCAAGCCAACATGTAATTTTAAATTTTCTTATAGCTAAATTTAAAAAGTAAAATTAGTTTTAATATCATATTTTATTTAACTCAGTTTATTCAAAATAGTATCAAGATGTAACTAGTATAAAATTATGAGATATTTTATATTCTTGTTCATACTAAGTCTTTGAAATCTAGTGTGTATTTTATACTCATAGCACATTTCAATCTGAATTAGCCATATTTCAAGTGCCAAGTAAATACATGTAAATAGTCGCTGCAAAAGCACAAGACTATTCAATAAAGAGTAAAGTACACTTTAGAGCAATACTGAACTAAGGAGAATGCATGAGAATAATGACCTTATAAGAAAGCATTAGCTAGAAAGGACTAGCTAAGCTCTCTTTCTACCATGTGAGGATGCAACTAGAAACCAGTAGTTGGCAACCTGGAAGAGAGACCTCACCAGAACCTAATAGTGGTGGCAACCTGATCTCATATTGAAAGCTTTCAGCACTGTGAAAAATAAATTTATTTTATTTTCAAGCCACCCCATTTTATGGTACTGTATTTTGTTATAATTAAGAAATTCCACATGGAGAGATTTAGGAACCACGTACTAAATATTAAAAATAAAGAAAGATGAGCATGGGTGAACATGGCTAAGTTGATGATGATGGCATCCTTTATTATTTGAACACATAGAAATTCTGGGTAAAATACTTGCACACTTAAAACATGGCTAGACTTAAAAGAAAGGAAAATAATCTGTTGTTAGATGGAAGAGATGGTGCAAATTTATTTATCATTGTAGTTTCCTCTGCCCAGAATGTTTTTCTTTCATATACCTATGAGATACATATTTCATTTGTATCTCATCTCAAATGCTACTTTATTGAAGATGTATTTCTTGACAATGCTTTTTAAAATGCAATCCTTAGATAAATCATAGCTTTTATTGCTATTTTGAATGGTATCTCATGATCTTTTTTTCCCATTTGCTTTGCTCATGTAGACAAATGTGTGGAAAATTCAGTGAACTCTCACATTATGTCTAATAATTTCCTGTTTGTCTCATATTTGTTTAACCCATAAGAATAATCAAAGGCAAAATAGTAATTGTCTCTTATCTGGGCTAGCTGTCTCTGGTCTCCCATGCTCTTGCATTGTACTGCCACTTACATTGAGTGTATGTTTTAATTGTGCCTATCACTTGACTTATAACTTATTTTCTTATATCTCTCTGTCCAATAGTAGGAACAGATAAAAATGGAAATGGGCAAGACTAAATTATAGTGTTTAGGAATATACATTTGTATGATAAAACCTTAAAGAAATACACTGAAGTGATTATTCTATCAGGTAGAAAAGGAGCTATGCTTAGGACAGAGCACATAAAGGATTTTTAGGGCCACTGGAAAAGTTCTCTTGGTCTGGTTGGTGGTTATAAGGATGTTTGCCCTATGAAAATTCATAAAAGCGGGGCTGGGGATGTGGCTCAAGCGGTAGCGCGCTCGCCTGGCATGCGTGCGGCCCGGGTTCGATCCTCAGCAGCACATACAAACAAAGATGTTATATCTGCCGATAACTAAAAAATAAATATTAAAAATTCTCTCTCTCCTCTCTCACTCTCTCTTAAAAAAAAAAGAAAATTCATAAAAGCTTTACATTTTTACATGTAATTTCTGCATGTGTTTTATTTTACAATACAAATATATTCTCTGAGCTTAGGAACATATAACTATTTTAACCATATTCTTCATCATGTTAGCATGCCAGGCTTATGACAGTATAATTTACTATAATATTTTTTCCTATTTAATAAGAGTTTGTTGCATGCCAAGCATTTTACATACATTCATTTAACTCTCACAACAACAGACTGACTTTATCCCCATTTGAATGACAGGAATCTGAGAAAGTAAGAGGAAACAAAGGGTTTAAATCAGTTGTCAGATGTAAAATAGCTAGTAAGTGATAAGGTTAAGATCTGGCCTGATTCGAAAGATTATGCTCATCATTGGTATATTCCATTACCTTCCAACCTTTCCCATATTAAGGTCAAAGTCTGTACCTATAATATAAGGACAAATTATGTTGATAAGAAGAGTATTGTATCCATAATGGTGCATTTGGGTGGTATCTGAATGAGTTCAACTTGATATTAGCTTTAGAGACTCACTGCCAAGAAGAAAGACATTGTAACAATTTAAATAGGAAAAATAAACAGTCCACTTACTAGTTTCAATCTCTGAATCATGAAAAGTCATACCGTCAAAAAGAGTTTAAAAGGCATTAATACTACTTTTTCTGGGTAGCATGGAGGGAGAGCCATTGACGAGTAGTTTGGTAGATTTGAAATATAAACCATATTTAGGAAAACACCAATTAGTTCTTAGAACAGTAATGCCAGGAGCTACTATTCTGAAAGCAAGGGATAAATGCATGCTAATAGTATGTGTGACAGTTAATCTGAATTGTCAACTTAATTGGATTAAAAGAAGCTGAAGAGTAAAAGGCTTCTGGATATATCCGTGAGGGTGGTTTTAGGAATGATTGGCAGGTGGAACAGCAAACTGAGGAGAGCCCACCCACCCTAATGTGGGCAGCAGAGTCCAGTAGGTTGGGGACCTAGATAGAACAAAAGGTGTAAGAGCAAGGAAGCCAATGCAGATACAAGCTTGATTCTTCTGGAGTGAGTATTTTTATTTCCTGAAGACATTGGACACCTACTCCTTCACTCTTCCAAATAAACTCTTATCAGTTATTCACCAGGGAGTTTTCAGGCCTTCAGTTTTGGATGGAGGCTGCATTGTTGGTTTTTCTTCTCCTAAAGCTCCAACTTCTTAGATGGAGCAACTACTGGTTCCTCCATCTTTACAGACTGCAGAGCACCATTGTGGGGCCATCCAGCTTCTGGTCATGTAAGCTAATCTAATAAACCCCCTTTCTATAATTGTATATGTATATATAATTTCTTTCCCTCTAGAAAACCCTGACTAATACAGTAGGGAAAGGCTATCTTTGATCATTCTTAATTGTCTCCAAGAAAATATGAATGATAATCCCCAAACCTTAGTAAGTGGTTGTTATATTTCCTGAGCAAATCAACAGTGATACCCTTTTCTCATGTGTAAGCAATGGCTGAGAAGAATAGGAGCTAAGGGAAAGCTGGGCCTAAATAGACATATACAAAATGTCAGGGCATAAGATTGTTCTCTTTCAGAGATGATGAAAACAATTCCCAAAGCAGAGAAGGCCAGCATGGTCCTCAACAGAGGCTAAATAGGAAAGGTTAGGTAAATTGAGAAAGGAAAGAGGTCCCAAGGATAGAAGTTCCTTCTTTTTGAAGGGCCAAGTCTGAAAAGCTTCCTTTTTTCCACAAAAGAGACTGCTAAAGAATGAATTCCAATCTCTATCTCTCCAACACTGTTTTCCCCACTCCTTGCTATGAGATAATTCCATAAAGAACTAACTTTGTTAACTTTATGTAGTTCCTTTGGATGAAATTTGCAGGACAGAATAGTTCAACAAGTGTTAGACTTCATCATCCCCATAGTATCTAGGAACTCTAGTGGAGATGAGCCTAGAATAGACATTATACCCTAATATAAATTTATTTCTAATTATTCAGCCTTAAAGAAGATTTAAATTATGGCATTTGCCAATAAATGGATGGACTTGGAGAATATCATGCTAAGCAAAATAAGCCAAACCCAAAATACCAAAGGCCTAATGTTTTCTCTTATAAGCGGATGCTAATTTACAATAAGTGGGTAGGGAAGAATAGAGGTACTTTGGATTAGACAGAGGGGAGCAAAGGGAAAGGAGAGGGTATGGGGGTAGGAAGGATAGTAAAATAAATCAGACATTATTTCTCTGTGTACACCTATGATTACACAACTGGTGTGATTCTACATCATGTACAACCAGAAGAATGAGAAGTTACACCCATTTATGTATGATGTGTCAAAATGCATTATTTTGTCATGTATAACTAATTAGAACAAGTAAAAAAATAAATAAGCTTATTTTTTAAAAATTGATATCTTATACTATGTACTATTTTTGCTTGCTATCATCACTTAATGTTAATTCATAATTCAAGAATTTTCTCAGGTCATAAAGTATTCTTTGAAAACATTATTTCTCTAAAATATTCATATTAAGGATACATAATGACTAATTATACCATTCCTTTCTTAGATATTTGGTTGAATCCTACTTTTTCCTGTTATAATTAATGCTGCAATGAACATCCCTGTACATATACCTTTCATCATCATCTCTAATCATGACTTGGTTTGGAGTGCTATAAAGAGGTCAGTAGGTCATTGGAATGAAATTCTCAAGCCTCTTGAAACATGCTTACAAATCTTTTTCCCAAAACACCTCATCTTTTTATGCTGCTACTAGCAGAGTGAAAGTACCTGTCACATGATACCCTTGTAAACATTCAGGGTGTAATATTTACAGAGAAAAAATGCTCTACTCAATTAGCCAGGTCACATAAATTGATAGACCTTAACCATCTGCCAAGAGGAAATTTGAGAAGTTTGGTTTAAACAAAGAAAAGGACTACCTTTTCTTTGTTTAAACCAAACTTCTCAAATGTGTTTGTCACAGATGAGGCACCTGCAGAAAAAGGGAGAAATTATTATCAACACTTTATTTCCATAAGGAGCGAAGGGTTGTGGAGCACAAGCTTCATGCCTCTCAGAAAGAAAGTCTGTGGTATTAAATAGGTGTGCTGGGTTCTCTATGGTTTAATGGAAAAAGAGACCAGAATCTACAATTTTCTTCCCCAAAGCCCTTGCCCTTAACTGATACTTCTTTGTGGAGCATTTGGAGGATAAAACAAAATAGTATGTGGAAACTTAGTTTATTTTAAGAATATCAGATGTTTTCATTGTTTAAACTTATTGAAGAACTGAACTAAGAAACTTAGAGGTGGAGGGCTTTGAGACATCTATTTTGTTAAGTTTCCCCAGTATCAAGATTTGTCTTTCTTACTAATGTAACAAAATGTCTCTACACACAAGCATGAAACTATAGTTAATAAAACAAGGTTGTTGCTGACTTGTTCAAGAAAATGAAAACATTTAGATGAAATGGAAGCCATAGAACCTAGTTTTCAATGCTCCAAAGAATAAGAAATTTTAGCGAGGTATATGGTAGGAATGGAATGGTAGGTTCAGAAACAATTCACAGATAATGATACTTAATGAACCTAAATTTTCAGAATTGCTGTTAAAGTATAAACTTTAAGATGCATACAAAAATAAAAAGTATCTCCTTTATTCATTTTCAAAGAAATTATTGATATGAAAGTCCACTCTGTCCTGTTGAGTCATAGCATCCCTTGCAAATTGTGTTTGCAAGAGCATAAATCCGAGAACTATCTGGAAATGTAAAGCTATGTATTGGAACACTAGGTCATTGGGTTTTGTTTTGTTTTTATAAAACATGCAAAAAGAAAGCTAACTATCCCAATCAGGGATCTAAATCTAGCATTAGAATTGAGATGTTCTCTGACTTAGTGCACCCAACAGTTTTCAAGAATAGTTCACCCCGATAAAAACCTATATCCTCACAAAAATAGATCAATAATAAATAGTAGGCCTAAGACCATATTCTCTTTTACTAACAAATGTGATTAATTTTTTACAAAACATTTGTATTACATATTAATTACATGATTTTTGAATAGCCTAAAGCTTTCACATGCCATCATGGTACTATAGAGTGAGGTATGTATAAATAATATGTTGTTATAGGCACAGGATTTGAAAAGCAATAATTCTAGGTACAAATCCTGACTCCATTACTCTATAAAATCTTCTTGGTAGCTTTAAGGATCTACTTGATTCTGGTAGGCCCATCTTTCTGATCACAGCTCTACGTTCTTCCTCCTTATTCACCCTCTTCCAGCCCCACAAGCCTTCTAGCTATTCCTCAAGCACCTCAATCTTGTTTCTCCTTTACAGCATTTATTATTTCTTCTTCTTGGATTGCTCTTCCCTCATAGCTTCATATAATGCTCTCTCACTTCATTCGAGTCTCTTTTCAAATGTCATCTCCTCAGAGAAACCTTCCCTGACCCAAATAAAAGTAGCTTCTACTTTCAGACACTCATAATTACATTATCCTGCTATTTTTTCTTTCCTCTCTAAAGTCATAAATTCTATCTAAAATTTGTCACTCATTTATTTGGCTGTCTTTCTAATTGGAAGCTCAGTCAGGGCAGGAATCTTTCTGTTTTCTGCTTTGCCATACCTCTAACACCTAGAAAACCTTTTGACAGATAGTGGATACTGAATAAATGTTTTTGAGTGATTGAGCAAGTGAATAAAAAATGGTTTGATAGCGCTATGAACAAATATTTGGGAAGTAAAAGGAACAACTAATATAAACTTGCAGTTGAAATGAAGTGCCATCAGGGGAGATTTCCTCAAGGAAGGCAAAGTATGAGCTGAGTTTTAAAAAATAAGGGACAAAGAGAAAGAACCGAGATTAAGGAAATAATAAGAGATGAGAGGAGCAGATGTTATGAGAAAACACATCTTGAATACTCAGAAAACTAATGTGATCTGGGATGACAACGATCAGTTGAACAGAGGGTAAAAATGGCTCTTTGTGGGTGAAGGAGTTGAGTGCAATTTCAGAAGCCCTAGAAATAATTTGAGTCTTAAAGATGCTAAAATCATCCTCTTTCTAAATGCCCCCCCAAAATTATCAAAATCATCTGCACTTCCCTTCCAGTAAAGTTCCCAGCAATACAGAAAGCTAAAAAAAAAATCAGTGGGGGGATCCTCATCTCCAAATTCCTCTGTATGACCAGTCTACCCTATTCCCACATCTACTTTCCAACTAAGATCTGGCAGACTCAGGCCAACTACCTTCTAGAACATCCAGAAATATTTATAATGATAAGCCAGCTTCTCTAATGACATGAGAAACAGATTCTGTATGGTTGTTTCATCTCACAGTAACTATATTTAATAACATCTAATAATGGCTACTATCGCTATATGTGCCTTGCAGATGTTTTAAGTGGTAGTCTCCCCTCAGAATCCCCCTCCCATAAGCTGATTGCCAAAGATACAATTCATCATATGTATATTTTTAATGCTGCTACCTTTACCAATTTAAGAGCCACATGTCCTTTATTTGGAGGAAAGAGTATGTGTTGCTTTGAAACATGTACAATGGTCTAAATAAAAAAAAAAAAAAAACTCATGTGTGCTTCAAGGAGTCTGAAATCCAAAAGCAAGAATGGGCATGCTTTGGAACATAGCAGAACAATACCCACACAATACAGGCAGATGGAGTGGCATATGGCCACCACAGCTGGAACGCTTTGTAAATGATCCCCAAATCATCACTGGCCTGTGAACACTTCCCCAGTTCAAAGTACTGAACACCATCTATTATCAGCAAACTCTTAAAAGCTAAATGAGATGTTTACAGTGCTTGAGTAAAGGTCATATTCCTAAAGTGTGCAGACTTGAAAAATAAAGCTTTTTGATGAGAAATAAACTACTGCCCATGCATACTACCATCCATCCTCAAGGATAGCCTAGTCTGCATTGTTGTCAGAGGCACATACATTTCATTGTCTCTTTGTAATAAGATGCCACTAACCAATGCTTAAATGAAGATTTTAGATAAGTGTTTCTGGGGCAAACAGCGGGAAAGGGTTCACTTGGGTTGTGTTCACCAAGCATTAATAATAATATTATTGCCTATTTTGTTGCTGATGTTGGGGAATAATAAATATAAAGATAAATGGGATATAGTAGAAAGATCATTGGAACTAGAGTCAGATCAGTGTTTAATTTCTAGCAAATAATCCTTCTAATCTCCTCTTTTTTAACTGTAAAATGGGAGTATTTAAATAGGTATACTTCACTCAACTGAAAAAATGAGTGCTTTCCAGAAGATATAAATAAATGTTAGATCTTATTATATAGTATTCATTATTTCTCTGTTCTCCCAAATTCTGATGGAAGCTCTTCAAATAACCCCTAAAAGTATTTTTACTTGTTGGGTTTTTAAAAAATGTATTTTATTTTTTAGAACAGTTTTAGATTTAAAGAAACATTACAAAAGTAGTATAGAATCCCATATACCTCACATTCTGTTTTCCTATTCTTAATTACTTATAATTACTTATATTGGTATGGTACATTTATTACAATATTGGTAGGTTATTTACAACTTAAGACCAGAGTTTATTCAGATATCCTTAGTTTTACCTAATGTTCCTTTTTCTTTTCCAAGTCTCATACAAGGTACCACATTACATTTAGTTGACGTGTCTCCTTAGGCTATTCTTGGCTGTGACATTTTCTCTGACTCTCTTTTTGATGATTTTGACAGATTTGGGGGAGTAATGCTCAAGTATATTGTAAAATGCCTCTTTACTGGACTTAAATCGGATGTTTTTCTCAAGATTAGACTGGGAGCATGGGTTTTGGAGAAGAATGTCACAGAGGTAAAGTGCCACCTCCATCACATCATATCAACATTATTTATAACTGTTGATGCTGATCTTGATCATTTGGCTAAAGTAGCGCTTGTCAGGTTTCTCCTCTGTAAAGTTGCTCTTTTCCCCTCTTTTCATACCATATTCTTGAAGAAGTCACAGTGTGCACCTTACACATAAGAAGTGGAGAGTTATGCTCCCCATTTTGGTTTTGTTTATGCCAAATGAAAGCAGCATTTCCATGGGACAGAACTTAGTCTCTTGCAATAGAGAGTGTTGGGGCCAAAAGACATTTCTAAACAACTAACATAAGCTTACTCTTTTTTAGAAGAAAAACTACACTGAGAGTAGTTTTTCATTCCTTGCCTTCAAAATCAGCTGCTGTTTTTTCTTCAAGATAATTTTTACCTTGAAGGAAAAAACATTTACTTTGTTAGGTTTGCCATTGAATGCTTGAGGAGGCCTGTCTTCTTCATACAATTCTGTTTTTTCCTTCCTTCTACTTTCTTATCAGCACCTTTCTAAAAGGAGAGCTCATACATTCATTTCTTCTTTTAGAATTTTCTACCATATGACTTCAAATATGTTGCCTGTATAATTTTCTGAGATAAAAAAAATTAAAATCCAAAGCTTCTCTCTGAGGGACTATTACCTTTGAAGTTCGGGGAGGCATCAGAATCAAAGCAAAATCTACAATTTATTTCCTTACAACAAATTCTGGGAAGATAAAACTAACAAGATACAAAAGGAAAAATCTGCTTCGAACTGATAATAAAATGCTGTAATGAGTAGGGGAAAAAAAAGAAAACATGAAGAACTTATGAAAAAAAGTTACTTCATTTAAAACGATTACATTTCCCTAATCCTCAACAATATGGAGCAACCTAAGTATCTAAATCTTTCTGTCTCAAACTTCTGATTCAGTTTTTCCTAAACAAACTTCTACCCAAAGACTATGAGTCTCTGAGGCAAAATAAAAACACAGTGAATATACAAATACATCAGGGAAATATGACACAGGAATTTAGATAAATTAAACTAGTTATTAACATTTTGTTTTAAATGAAAGTTTTGTGGAGGTAAAAGTTTTCTAAAGAGTCATGTGGATATGTAGTTTGTGCCATCTTCTCTGTGAAAAATATTCACATATCCAGGAGAAAAATTTAGCACTTATCTAACAAACTATGAGGAAATTTTTTTTTAAGAACAACAACAGAAATTTTAAAAACTAAAGATTAAATGCTTCCTTAGTCATGGTAAATTAAGTGTAACAGATCAAATATTACTTCTGAAACAAGAAAGATTGGGCCCAAATTATAATCTTACTACTTGCTAGCTATATGATCTTTGATGAGTTATTTTAATGTCCTTGAATCTCAGTTTTTTAATCTGTATAACAGACCTACAGTGCACACCTTGTATGTTTAATGACAATTAGAAATAAGTTAGCTTAGATGCAAAAAGAGTCAAATTAAACATTGCAGGTTATGATGGGGGGTGGGGAGGGAATAGCCCTGTCTTCACAGAGTTTATAATCTATTGGGGGAAATGGAGATTAATCAAGGAATAACCAAAGTAAAGTTACATAATAAATTCTACAAATATGACTTAGAAAAGGGTAGGTTTCCCTGAGGAAGTGATGATTGATATTGAGCTGAAAAGAAGGGTGGGCATTACCAAACAAAACTCCACTCAAGAACATTTAAGTCAAAGGAGACAGAATATGGAAAGTTTTGTGGTTGGGGAGATGATGGTGCTTTCAAGGAACTGGAAGGAGAGTGTAGACAAGGAGGGACAGTAAGGAGGCAAGGTGACAGAAGCCAGAACATGTAGGTCCTAAGGATATTGGTCTTTATCCTAAGAATAATGACAATAAGACAAAACAAAAAGTTGAAAGATTTTGAGCATTGAAGTGGTGACAGTTTTTCAAAGACTCACTCAGGCTGCTATGAGAAAGAGAAGAGGGAGAAAGGCCATCGTAGCTGACTAGATAGAGAATGAGGGAGATATCAGAAGAGTAAATGTAGGTTAGGAAGTTTCAGAGCCAAATTTGGTATTTTCAAATCCTGTGTGCCATTTTAAATAGAATAAAAAAGACTTGCCATGAGCATATACAAAAATCAGATTTTTATGGTATAGCCTGTGAAGTAAGAGAATTTCCCAGCATCAAGAACTTAGGTTTAGGGGCTGGGTTGTGGCTCATCAGTAGAGCACTTGGCTAGCATGTGCAAGGCCCTGGGTTCGATCCTCAGCACCACATAAGAATAAATAAATAAATAAATAAGTAGATTTTTCTTTTTTAAAAAAAGAACTTAGGTTTAATATGACTGAATGGAGAACATGAAGTGCAAGGATAGCATCATTCACAGGAAACTTGAAGGCTAAATGCAAGTGAGGAGGAAGAGGAAGCCTTATGGGAAAGGAACTAGGTGGTTAAAAGTGTACCAAATTGTAGTCCCATTTCTGCTGCACACCTTTAGACAAATCCCTTCCCCTCTCCACACATCTTTATCTGTAAAATGTCCAAGTGGAACTAGTTGATATCTAGGGTCCCTTCAAGCTCAGATGTTTCTCAGTGTGGAAAACACATCTCTGAACTCTAAAGGCAATATAGTACAGTGTTTTATGGTGAAGACTCTAACGCCATAATAATAAGCATAAACAAGTGCTTATTTTGTGCCAGGCATTATTCTAAGTAATATTTATAAACTGCTTTAATCCTTCCAACAAATCTTTTACATGGTAACTATTATTATTATCACAACTACATTTTATAGTTAACAAAACAGACACATAGTTATTTAGAAACTTAGCTTAAGATTTCACAGTTTCTAAGGAGAGATGAGTTTTGAATGTAGCAATTTAGCTTGGATGTATATGCCTGCTCAGGATGCCTAGGTTCAATTACTGACTCTTACTTTCCAAGAAAAGCTTTTCTATGCCTCAGTTTTCCCATCTATAAAATGGGACTGTGGTGGTTCTTCCCAAAAGGTTGTTTGTTTATTTGTTTGTTTTTTAGAATATACATATAAAGTAATTAGAAGAACAATACCTAGAACTTAGTAAGTGGTCAGTAAATGTTAGGTGTTATTATTACTTAGCAACCAAAGGAAGAATGAACACATATATTCTGCAAAAACTTCACTGGCAATAATTATTAATTATGAATCCAAACTTTCATAGTATTTCCAAGGTAAACTTTAAATATTTTGAGACACTATAGAAGACAGCTGTTGTCTGTTCTGTGCAAAGGATTTCTCCCAACATATTTATTTTATTTTATTAAAATTTTTTTTAAAGATGGACACAATATCTTTATTTATTTATTTTTGTATGTGGTGCTGAGGATTAAACCCAGGGCCTCACATGTGCATGAGGCAAGCGCTCTATTGCTGAGCTATAACCACAGCTCCTCAACATATTTATTTTTAATTTATGCCCTCATTTAACAATTGTAAATAGAAAAAAATATGATGGTAACTAAATTAATATATTTATAAAATAAAGTGTAGCTTCCATACCTAATCCAATATGATTTAAATTGGGTTTGGAACTCCTTAGTGCTGTCATGAATCAATTTATTAGGTCACAACCAACATTTAAAATAAATGAAATAGTAGGATAGTGTAGGTTTGCATAGAAAACACTGAGAATATTGCAGATAGTTAACATAAATATTGCTTCATAAAATTTTTGTTTCAGTGAGAGAGACATATAGACAGAGATAAAGAGAATATAAATTATATTTTACTTTGGGCAGCAGTTGTAAAAAGTTTGAAAAATGCTGAGGTATATTATTTATTCATTCAACAAACATTCACTATGCATAATTTGTGCTAAGCATGCTTAGATCCATAAGAAGTAATAAAGTTCCAGTTTCAAGAAATTCAAAACGAAATTAGATACTAAACCAAACCAAACTGGACTTCACGGGGTGTAGGTCTTCCTTCCTGCCACAGGAGTGACATTTAGGAAAGAAGAAATGTTTAGAATTACTGGTGTATCAGGGAAGTCTATAGCAGGGAAAAGGAGTGACTATTTATGCTGCCATGATCTATGGTAGTTTGGCAAATTTTCTTTGTTTTTATATTTACCTTGATTTTAAGAATTATGTTTACACAACTGTGGAATAGATAAACTTTAAGGTATAATTCACAATTTCACTGATTTAATGTATTGTCTTGCTTTCTGACGGTTTCTTTTCCTTGGGAACACTGCGGGACGGGAATGGGGTAGCATGGGAGAGCACTAGATCCTTGTCTGCTCCTTTTCCTGCAGATTTTACCATTATGGGTTAAAAATAGAAGCTATTGAATTGTGGAACTGGATATAGTTAAAGCTCCACTGTAATTAGTGCAGGAGCCCCACAGATTGTTAATAAGGCTATTTGAATTAGCACCTGCTCCTACAAGGGTAGGTTGTGAGTCCGTTGGCAGCCAGGTCCCCTGAGTCAGTGAGAGGGAAACGGGAGTGGGGGGAGAAGTCCAAAGACTGCATTGTGTCTTCTGAGAGTCCTTAAATCAGTATTTTATTTTCTGTTTATTCTGTTACATTCATTAAGTGTCAACACCTGGCTAGATGTTAGAGAAGACAAAGGTGTTAGACAGCACTTTGCCACCAAGAACTTAAAAAGAAAGGTAAAATATTTACACAAGGAACAAAAGTCCAAAGCATTTATAGGACAATATAGGTCAGCATCTGAATTCTGACCTGGGCATGAATCATGGTTCTTCTGCTTTCTAGCTGTGTGATTTGGGGCAAAGTCAACTAAACTTTTAAAGCCTCAGTTTCCTTATCTGAAAAGACAAGATTATTAGGTATATAATTGAGGAGTAAATGATAGTCATCAGCTAAGCAGGCAGTATATTGCTGGATGAGTATAAGATGTTCAGTAATTAGGTGGACTGCAAAATCAAAGTGCCTACAAAGAAATACCAATGAAATGCTTTGGAGCCTCAAAGGAGGAAAAACTTCTTGGAGGTGGTATCTGAGATGAACATTACAGGATTTATAAATGAGGCAATGCATTAGTGGGGAAAGAATCCCAGCCACCAATGGTATAAGACATGGAAGCAGGGAAAACTGGGACACTCTAAGTAGTAGATGTGTTTTGCTGGAAGTTGTAATTTTGTTAGATGAATAAGTAGTCTCCAATCTCCAAAAGCTCACATTCTAGGCAGACACACAAACTAAAATTCATAGAGCAGAGTGACATAATTGTAATAGAGGGCTGTAGAGGGACTGTGAAAAGCCAGAGGTAGCCCACTTGGGCTAGTCAAGGCTAGAGCTGACCAGGTGGAACATCAAAATATGAAGAGTGGGGTGAGATCTAGAGGGTGACAGATAAATGTTGACCAAATGACTCATACTAAGTAGAAATTTCAGTCATATCATCATGGTTGGTACACAGGGTAGGACCAAGGGGTTAAAAAATATGAGAATGAAAACTGGGTTGGGAGTAGTGAGAGAACATGTGTGGTGACAGGGAGACAAGGAGCTGAAGGATTAGCAGGATTATTGTTGTCAGTGATGACCTAGAGAACAGAGCTAGAAGAAAGAAATTCTATGTGGAAGAGACTTAGTCAATTAGCTAGGTATAAAATCACCCAGAGGACTGGGGATGTAGGTCAGTGGTTCAGTGCTTGCCTAGCATGCACAGGGTCTGGATTTGATCTCCAGCACTGAAAAAAAAAAATCACCCAAAAAGTTGGGAGTGTGCCCTGGAGAGAAGTATATGGCTTTGGTGATCAAAATTCACTAACATGCACTATTAGCAGTGAGCACCTGCTTTGTGACAGAGACTTTAGACACTTTAGATTTATTATGGTACATCCAACTATATTGGTCATGATACTGGTTGGATTTCTGTGACAGGAAGTTCCAAAATAACAGTACCCTAAATAAGATATAAGTTTATTCTTCTACCATGTTAAAGTCTGGATGTGTGGTTCACAGCTGCTATGACAACACATAATCATCAAGGTTTCAGGGTCTTTCTGCTTTGTTGTCCTGCCAACTTCTATCTCAGCTCCCATCATACAGCTCCCACAATTATTTCTGTATTCCTGTCAGTTGGAAGAAGAGATCATAGATAAGATGACCCAGAGTCACTAAAAGTGACCAAGATGCAGGGGGAGAGGAATTAGATTCTCCTGTTATTGAGGAAGCAACAAGGTCATGTTGCAGAAGAGCAGGTGGATTAGGAGATATTGTTGTAGCCATATTTAGAAAATTCGGTCTACCACACATACATGATTTTTAACAGAATTCTGCTCAGCTTAATGAATATAAGTAATCTGCAGGCAAAATGGCCAAAAACAAAATGGATTCCATTTACATATTTCACTCCATTTAATCCCCAGAACAACCCTTTCAGATAGGTTTAATTCACACTCCTATTTTACAGATAAGGAAACTAGGTCATTTGTCTAATACATCTGAGGAGTGATTTGAATGTGCACTTATTTAGCTCTCAAGCTTGAGATCTTTCCTAGCATGACACAAGTTTTTATGAAGCCTCATATCCAGAATGAAACAGAAAAGAAAGATTTGCTTTGCCTATTACAAGAACTCAATAAATATTTTTTGAATTGAATTAAATCAAACTCCTAGAGGAAAATCTTAGGAGCAAAATCCTAAATACATAGATTAAAGTAAGTTTTGAAATAAATACATTAACTAACTAGTAAAACAAGTTGTCTTTGAGCACTATTCTTCATTCACTGTAGCCCACACAACAAATATTTACTTTTTAAAAGTATTAATTCTCTGCTCTGTTCTAAAATGATTCAAGAAATAAGTATTAGATTAGAAATGCCAACAAATGAAATATTCAGAGATTTTAGTTATTATATGGGCAAATTTGAAATGCTCAGTATGTGATAGCCATTACCAAATAGGTTCTGTTCCTGGGTCTGCCTCTTTCAAGTTACATGAACTTGGGCAGATCCGTGGATCTGACTTTACTCATCAGTAAAATGACAAGGATGCTATGAACAACCTCCAAGGTCCTTTCCAGCACCAAAACCTTCATGAAGACTGAGTACTCTTCTTCTTATCATTTCTTGCATATCAGGATTGGCCAACTTGTTTCCTACTACCAAGCAATTAATTATCTAATCTATTAAGTGCAAACTGCAACTGTTAAGGAGCAACTAAGAATAGTTAAAACTGTTAGAGCAAAGGATCTAAATAAAATGTTTCTGAACATATGCTCACAGGCTTACTTGAAAACAGCACTTATTCATTGTTCCCAATTAAAATCTCATGTGATGAAATATTAGAGAACGCACAAATTCTGTTATATCCATAATAATCAACAAAATTATAATGTAGTTTCATTCAACAGTGGAATACAATATTTACAGCTACTTAAAGTGGGTCTTTTTAAATAGACACCTTTACTAAGTTTTGATGTTCAGTTTTCTATCTCTTGCTTCTTTAAAGCTCAATTCTAGAGTCATTTTTCCTCCCAGGACTCCCCTAGAATTGCCCTCCTTCCCCCCCTTCTGCATTCCCAGGCCGCTTTAGCTACCCCTACTGTAAGTAAGCTCTCAGCTCCCTCATGCTTCTTTCTTTCTTAATACTTGTTACCTACATAGTATTGTCACTATCTGTCATTGCCTTGTCTACTGTCCATTCCCTCAGGCTGAGATCATCTAAAGAATAAAAGACAACTCTACTGTCAGTGGGTAGCAAAGCCTAGACCTGAAAGGTATTCAATGAACACTTGCTGAATGAATGGAGCTCCTTTTTGTTCTTTTCCAAATAATAATAATAATAATAATAATAATAATGTATGTTCTGTCTTACATCAAATTCCTAAATCTCTCAAATATCCATAACTTTGCACATGCTTATTCTATGGGTATGCATAGACAGAACTTGTTTGAATGTGCCCAATACAAAGGTGAAAGGGGAAAGAGAAGAAATTTGTATTAAGTGGTCACTTCACATACTTTCCCCACTAATGTTAAAAATCATCATCTTCGTAACTACCTATAAGATAAATACTTTCATCTCTATTATACAGAAATTGAGGCTCAGAGAGACAAAGGTGCTTGCCCAAGATTACGTGGCTGCTAAACAACAGAGGTAGGATTCATATAACTCCATGCAACACCATACTGCCTCCCCAGGGAGGAGAAGGGTAGAATTGAGGAGGGGGCTTTTATGCTCTGAAACTTTTGTGTTTTTTAAGAATTGATCCCCAAATCTATGCTTATTAGCCATAAATTTTAGTTCTTTACATAAAGGTTCAGCAACAAGTGCCCCCTCACAATAGATAATACCACCATTCTTTACCATTCATGATTTGAGTCAGGAGGTTAAAAAGATGCTATTGTTAAGTGGTTGTTAAGAGGAAAATAGGGCGGGACAGGGGAGGAGTGTGACAAATCAAATGCTCAGGTCTGACCAACCAGATAAACAAAGAAACACAGGTGCCCTTATAATTAAGGTGAACAATGAGCTTGCAATGCCTTTTTATAAAGATTCTGGATTTATAAAGAAAAATAATATTGTCCTTAACACAGGAATTGAATTTCAAAGGAAGAAAGTAAGTTTCCATGCTCTTACTAATTACTTTGTTATATGAAACTGACTATTGTAGAGACACATATGACTGGTAATTTTAAAACTATAAAATATAAAATTATCACTTTTTCTATTTCTGGTTTACATTGGTGAAGAATATAAATTAATATTATATTTTGGAGTGTAATATTTTGGAATATATTGTAATTGTGTGAAAATTCCAAAATGTTTATTTTAAACTAGCTATTTTTATGATGATAAAATTAATATTTTAATCATATATGTGTGTGTGTGTGTGTGTGACACACACACACACATGGAGAGGGGGAGATAGTGTGTCAAATATGGCTTAATCTAAACGATACTTTTAATTAATGTGATTTTTTTCCTGTTGCAAGGTTCTTAATTCTAACCTTTTTGATGGAAAATTTTATAAGTAATATTACCTTAATGTAGTTGATTCTTAAACCTTTCTTACATTACTGCAGAAATCACAATAATTTGGACAGAAATTATAAAATTAGAGATACATTTTTTTATTTCTGGGTGGAATTTTTCAACTGTTTTTGAAGGCTTTACAAATCCAGAGACTAAATCTAATTGTTGAATTCAGTAAATAAAGTGCACAATAAAGTCCTATATAAGCCAGAATGTTTATTTTGAAGAATTTACAGCTGAACTGATTTTGAAAAAGTTAAAACTGCAAGGACTAGTAATCTTTGTCCACTGTTGGATTTAACCTCTGGTTTGCTATAGGATCACTTATAAATAACTGCTATGTTGGTTTCTTTTAAATATGGACAGCTTCCCCTTATTTACATAAGGTGGTGCATTTACATAACCTTTGGTGTTAAATTACAGTTCATTACTCAACATAAAGAATTTACACTAAAACCTTTATATTAAAGTGCAACAAAGAACTTAAAATGTTATCATTTTTTAAAAATCTATATTAGGGACTGCTCTTACTGTTTTCTGTATGTTAACTCATTAAATCATCAGAAAACCTCTATGAAATCAATCCTGATAGTATGCCCATTTAATAGAAGAAAAACAGAGGCAAAAGGAAGTACTTTACAAGATCACAGAGCTACTAGTGGAGTTGAAATTCAAACTAAGACACCATACTAAATAATCAAATTAGATTCCCTGAAGGAGTAATTTGAGTAATAAGATGGTTATAAAAAGCAGAACTTGCGTGTCTAAATCATTAAAAACAACAAGGTATATCAAGTTCATACACACATACCTGGCATAAACACACACACACACAGTAGTGTGTTAGGTTAAATGCTTTAAATGCCTACCTTGCACTTAATTCTCACAATAAGACTATGATGTATTTATCTAGCTGTGTAAACTGAGGCAAGTTATTTACTTCCCTATTTAAATCTGTTTCCTCATCAGTTGCTGTGGGGATGAGCTAGTACAAAGTACTTAGCACAGTGACTAGGACAAAGTAAACACTTCATATATGTTAGCTATTGTTGTCATTACTGTTTTCAGGATTTAGAAATACAACTTTTTCAAGATGATTATCTTAAAGAGGACAGAGTTAGAATTTAATTGATACCCCATTAATTTTGATTAATAACTTAACTACAGTAGTTAAGACTAGTGTGTGTGGGGGGGGGTACTGGGGTTTGAACCCAGAAGTGCTTTACCACTGAGCTACATCCCCAGCCCCTTTTTATTTATTTTGAGACAAGATCTTGCTGAACTGCCCAGGCTGGCCTCAAACTTACGATCCTCCTGTCTCAGCTTCCTGAGTCACTGGGATTACAGGTGTGCGCCACCACTCCAGTCTAATAGTACTGTTCTTTACTGTGCTAAATTGCACCAAATTTTTGCCTGCTGACTTTTGACATAGTACTTTGCTCACGATAGACATTTTGATCAGAATCAGAGCTAGTAATATATTAAAACATATTTGCTTTAATTCCAAAATAATAAACATTTGCTATTGACTTTTTTAAATGCAGGTAAGCAAAAGAGGGAGAAGTAAAAATCACTCATAATTCCCCCTTCCAAAATAACCAGTTACCCTTCCAAAAACAGAATCATTCTGAGTATGCAATTTTGTGACTTGCTTTTATTACTTTGAAATATATTGTGAACATCTTTCCATGTTGATAAATATTCATCAACTATCATCCTTAATGTCTTCAGAATATTCCATTGTACGAAAGATTAGTTCCCTTTGTTGACCATTACTTTATCTTCATATTTCAAAGACTACTACAGTAAACAATCTTAGAGCCAAAACTTTGAACTCATTAATGATTATTTCCTTGAGATAAATTTATATGAGCTAGCAGAATCTATCTGTCCAGAACAAATCCTGTTGTATTATATAACCAAAGGAGACTGTAGGAAAATAGCTTTTATAGCTGTCAGTGATTTTTCAATTATAAGGCTGCACTAGGAATGAAATCAATGGACTGAATGAGATGGACAATAGAAAGTGCACAGTACCTGGCATACAGTGTCAACAACCAATAACTATTATAATCAAACTGAAATCAAATTTGTTTCATTTGTCTTCCCAAGTCATTTTACTATCTAGGCCTCCTTTTTAGGTTGAGTCTCTGAAGTTTTGGATCTCAGTCAACTCCTAAACTATATGTAGGGAAAAGTTGAGAACTCTGAGAATTGTAAGTAAAGCAAAAATCTGAAGGTCAGAAGTACTTTTACAATTTTTTCCCCCAGAATTATGATATTGGGGGCTAGTCTCCAGACCCCAGCACCTTCATCTATAAAGAGGCATTGGGGGGGCTGGGGTTGTGGCTCAGCAGTACAGTGCTGGCCTAGCATGTGTGAGGCCCTAGGTTTGAGTCTCAGCCCCACATAAAAATAAATAAATGAATAAAATTAAGGTTTTTTTTTTTTTAAAAAAAAAGAGAGAGAGAGAGAGAGAGAGGCATTGAGTAAGACGATCTCCTTAATATTTCTAACTCTTAATATGAAGCTTGCTTTAACCCAGCATTTCTGACTCAGACCTGTATTTCCTGTATTTTGAATCAAGGTAGCTTTTCTGTAGGCAGTAGTGAACATTCTCTACAATCTGACAGGGAGTTTCTGAGCCCTAGGAGTAGGAGTTCATAAAGTCAGGAAGGGCCAATGAAGCCACTTTCCTATGTTTGATGATCATCCCACTACCTAGCACTGGACTAATATTGTATTATTCAAACATCTGGTGCATTTAGGAGGCTATAGAGTAACTGAAGAGTTCTCCTGAGTTATTCAGGCAAACAAAAGTTTTGGCCTGAGACCTGAGATTGCCCGCGCAAAATAGGTCATTTTGTTTGGGGCTTACTGATGTTTATCACTGCATACATTTCTCGCTTTACTTTGGTCAATCGTATTTTAGACACCAAACAGACAAATATTGTTTGAAAGATGCACGTAAGGTGTCTACATTCCCTGCTAGAGACAGACCATTTCCCTTAGGTTTCTTTCTCCAAGGGTAAGCTTTGTTCTAAGGGCCACAGTTTGGTCATATAAACCTCCAACTGTTTTGCCAATAACATTGCTCCAAATGGTGTTAGTGTGTTTGAGCTAGGGAGGAAGCGATCTCACTTAAAATTTAAGCGCAGCACCGGTAGCAATATTGGAGGAAAAGAAGGACTTGTTCATTCCACTTTTTAAACTACACTGGACGCTAAGCCTAGAAAAAGGCTCCGGAACCACAGCCCGAATCAAACTCGCAGGGATCTGTCCCAAGGTCTCAGCTTACTGCGCCCCCTGGAGGTGACGGTGGGGTGGCGGAGCAGCGGTGCCGGCGGGCAAGCAAATCAGCTAGCTCGCTTGGTGCTACCCTGCCGACGTCCTCCAGCAAGCCTCGCCTCCCCTGGCCTCCACCGCCTCCCGCCCTACTGCATCGCGGGAAAGATGCGCCTCTAGAACCAGGTAGCCGCGCCTTGGAGCCCGACGCCCCGCCCACCCGCTGTCACCGGTGCCGGCGGCCGTCCGGCCACGTGGCCGCTTTTGGTCTCCCCAGCGCCCAATCCGGTCACCCCATTCCCTGGAGGGGGTAAAGGGCTCTGGAGGAGGCTGATAACGACAACCTCCCCTGACCCCAGGACTCCTGGCGGGCTCCTCCACTGCCCATCTGGAGGCGTGGACCCAGCGAGGTTCCCAGTCACACCCCGCTGTACCCCGAGACCTCTCGGTCTCCTGGGGGCAGACAACTGAAACAACCGCGGGACACGACCTGGCAGCGCTGAGAAACCGCAGCCCCGCGCCACTCCCCTCCGCTCCTTTCCAAAGCGAGCTGTTCTCTGGCTGGCTTTGCGGAGCAAACTGGCGGCGCCAAAAAGTCCGGGAGGCTTGCGAGAGAGCGGACTCCAGGGTGCTGGTTACGCGGGCGCCGATCCTCAGGGGTGCTCGGTCTGTGTGACTCTCGCTAATTGACAGCACCCCATTGGCTTTACCTCATTCCAGCCTGCTGTGGACCTGGGGTTGAGAATATTTGTAGATGAAATTGAGAGGGCTCTTAGGTTGCACTAAGCAGTGCTGTTGTTAAAATAAGAAAAGGGAGGCTCAGGTGTTGGGTAGGGTATATTTGTGTGTTTTAATTGTTACCTCTCTTTGGGCGGGGGGTTGTCATACATTTAGGATTCCGTAAACACTCGGTCTGAAGTCTTGGATCTGCTAAAGACTAATTCGTTTCTAAAGAGAAGCTTCCCTTCCCCCAGCATATGTTAAGGGACTTAGGGAGACAACAGGGAAACGGATGGGAGGGACTTCTAGAAAACAACTCCAGGTTTGGGGGAAAATGAATCATACTGATTCCCAAGCTGTTAGCTGATACCGCTCAAGGGCGATAATTCTCATAAAATCTTCCCTCCAGGGAGTTAAATGCCCGCCTTCGCAACACAGTTTGTCGTGAGCTTCATGGGCCCCTGAAAGTATATACAGATCCCTTACCTAGTTGCCTGCTTTTCGTAGAGCCCCTTGAAGAGACTGCCTCACATTACCCTCTTGCATTTGTACGCCTAGTTTTTCATCTTTTATAATACTTGCAAATTGACATTGAACAAGCTTTAACCTCAGTCATTTCAGAATAAGTTTGATGTTTTAAGTGAGATGTGAATGAAGCTCCATTCATGAGGGAAGTATTCTGTGTGAAGTGTTTTGTAAATGTGAGTGGGTTGAATTTAAAACACTGAATAAAATTAACCTAACAAAGAATCAAAAGGTTCAATCCAGATGTTTGCCTCCGTGCTTCCTTAATAAAGTGACAGTCAAATGCTGAATGGTGCCTCTCCTTATGGTTCTGGGGTAGGGTGGACTTTGGCAATGTGGTTTTCCAAGAGCAGATTGATGGTTGGATTCCTTCTATTCATTCCTGAAAGCACTAACAAAATCCTCAAGGCTGATGGGTTTGTGACCCACCCACCTCCATAGAGGATTTTTTCCCTTGCCCATCTACTAGAATATACAAGAGATTTACATACAGATTTTCAGTTGAAGAACTTGTAAGTAATCCTCTTTAGTTATCATTAGTATTAGCCTAGAAACCTTTCCTTGCTTGTTAAGATAAGGTACTTGGGTGTGTATTGTAGTAGAGATGGGGTTGTGAGTTAGAGCCAGTGGCCTCACTAATTCCTCTATTTAGTGTGTATTTTGGGTTAACAGCAAACCCTTTAGCATTTATACACAGGAAATATAATTTTTGCAAGAGGGATTCAAGTCATATATTCTTGGTTCAAGTCTGACCTCACCACTTAGTAGTTCTGTGACTTAGCATAATTAATTTCTTAGTTCTCCTCTTTTTTATTCTTCTTCTTTCCCCCCATAAATGGATGGATATAATACCAACCTTACAAAGTTGATAACAGAAATTAAATGGAATACCATAGATGTTCAGTGCCTGCCGCGTGGACACTCACTAAATACTACTATTGGTAACCAAACATAAACAGTAGCTACTGCCATCACTACTTTGTCTGCTTAAAAATATCTAGCAATAGTTGGTGTTGGGATTGACCGCTAAGGGGTACAAAGGAGTTCCTGAGATGTTTGAAATATGCTATGTCTTGATTGGGGTGTTGGCCAAGGGTGTATCTGTTTGTCAGACTCATCAATCTGAACCCTTATGATCTGTGCATTCCGTTGTGTGTGTTATATCTCAACAAATTTAGTTTTTAAAAAATGATCTCCAAATGTGTTAAGTACACACCTTTGGGAAGCCTAATTCTCCATAATCTTCACTTCCAGAGGCCCATTTATACATGAGTCTATATTCTTCATAAATTCATGTTGAATTGTAAGAAAGTTAGAAGGCATTTTAATTTTTTAGGTTGATGTCCAGAGTGGTGATCCATGGAGAAGAAAGATTGTTAGCTTGTGCTGAGATTATATTTAATTTGGAACTTGCATGTAGTAGTTGCTTTTACTAGTAGCTTTTAAAAAATGATATTAAAGTGTTTTATTATGTTCGTTATCCAGTAAGATCAATTCCTGAAAAGTCATAGTGATATTGCATCCCTCTCCTTGCTTTGAATAAATTCTTTGCATGTTTACAGTTGAGATAAGTTCTTTTAGCACAATACATAGTAAATGCTGATACATGCTAGTTGTTGTTATTAAAATTGATATATTCATATTCATCCTTCTTTTGGAGGTCAGAAATCAACATTATATGGATTTTAATATCAATTCACCACAAAGATGCTGTGAAAAGCTTTTGAAGTAGTCACAAGCCAATAATTATTAATAAAATATTAAAAAATAAAATCTCATTTATGCAAGCATAATGGTCATATGCTTTTTGATGTTAACTCTTGGGAATATAGGCAAAAACTACAATGGAAGTAAAAATGTTTCTGAGAAGAAAAATAGAGCCACAAAGGCCAGATTAACTTGTTCACTCACAGGCAAGCTCCATAGACCCTCCCTTAAGTTTTTTATTCTTATAGGAGCCAGTTCTAACATACTTTGTTCCTTTGCTTCTCAACCTGCAACAGAGAAGCTCAGCTAGATAGAAGAAGACACATTTTGAATTTCAAGAAATGTTAGCTGGAAGCAAGGGGTGAACAGATTATAAAGACAAGACATGAGAAATCAGTTTTAAAATCTTAGGTAGAATCAATAATTAGAGTGCTGAAAAATTACTGCTGGTTTTGTTGACATTTCTATTTTGTTCTCACAAAGGCTTAAAATGTGGGTTAAAAGGGGATAGTGTATAATATATATTTTAGAAAACATTCTATCTGATGTGATTAGAATATAAACTTGCGTTTGTTTAAAGACAAGCTTCAGTTATGTGTAGATTGTACTTAGGTAGAATGATTTATTCCCTCATGGTACTGCATAAATGAGGCAGTCATTGACATTGTGGGGAACTGGATTTTTTAAATTATGCTCATTGTTTGATGCAGTCACCTAAGATGATCCATGAACTAGGCTTTCTAGTGTTGCCATAATAAATATCATAGAGTGGGTAGCTTAAACAACAGAAATATTTCCTCAACATTCTGAGGGTAGAAGATCAAGATCAAGGTGTTGGCTGAGTTTTTACGAAGCACTTTTCCTTGGCTTATAGATGGCCATCTTCTGTTCATTTCTTCACATGGTCTTCTCTGTGTCTTAATCTCCTCTTTAAGGACATCAGTCCTGTTGGATTAGGACCTACTCATATGACCTCATTTTACCTTAATTACCACTTTAAAGGCTGTATCTCAAAATATAATCACATTCTGAGATACTGGGAATTAGGACTTGAATATATGAATGGGAGGGGCACAATTTAATGTATATACATGATACAAGAATTTTATTTTTTAAAAAAACTTTATATTGGTTATATTCGTTCTTTCAAAATAGTTCAGCATGTAGTACATGAAATAGATCTGCTTTGGGGTTTTTTTTTTATATCCGAACCCCTTTTATTTTTTATTTTGAAGCAGGGTCTCGCTGAAACTGGCTTTGAACTTGTGATTCTCCTTCTGCCTCAGCCTCCCAAGCTACTAGGATTATAGGCTTGTACTACCATGCTGGCAACAAGTCCATTTTAATTCTTGTTTTAGAATAGTTCAATTTGAATTTAAATGTTGTATTTTGCTGCTCAGTGAGAAAGTGAAAAGTATTTCTCAAGTATCTACACATACACAAACCTTTTATGTGTGAAGCTAATTACAACTGAAGCAGAGTTAGGGTTGTTGTCCAACTGGAGGTTAATTTGTTAAAAATTCTAGTAACAATATTCTTTATTGATGAAGACAGATGATTGTGCAGTGGCTTCCTAATCTCTCTGGCTTTATAGTGATAGAAGTAGAAGGTTTAACTTTCTGCAAATAAACCATTTACCCATATCTAGTTGTAATTTGAACTTTTAGTTTAACCTTCAAGATACTCTGCAACAAATTATACAGATCCCTTAATGCATATTTTCTACATATTCAAGCCATGAATTTATGGACCCAAATTTGCAGGATAAGAAACCTTGGTTCACTCAAATCAAAGCCTAGCAATAGTTTACTCAGAAGTACCTAAACTGCCTGCTTCTTAGTTTATTCTCCTTATCAATTTGAGGCTCACTTCTATTCCACGTGTTCATGCATCAGAATACAATATTTTATCTGAAGAAAAGAAAAAATCGCTAAACTTATGTTGTTTAGAGAATGACTTCCAAATTAATTTATGTGCATTACTATCAGTTTGTGCTCATTTGTGCAACCTCTGAACAACTGGAAAAGTGGCTAGTGTTGATTTTGTAGCTGCCACAGAGTTCCCAGTGCTTTAAAAATTTTTAAATTTTATTAGTATAATGATGGAGTTTATATTTATCCACAGTATGTTAATTGCAAACACTTGATATCTATAGTACTAGCTTGATGCTTGATCTTATATTTCCTTTAATAAAATATTGGCGCTTTTAATTATAATAGTGATTAATCAGCACCTAATTGCACCTACAAGGAAAAATTTTGGAACAAATTTATAGTTGTGATGAGGCTATTAGATTTAAAATATAACCCCAAAATAGCTCTACTTCTTGGAGTTTTAAAGTTGACATTGGCAAAAATTTGTAATGTCATTGAATCTCCTGAAACCATTTTATGTAGCTCACTGAATGATTCATTGATTGATTGATTCAGTGAGTATTTATTGGGTGTACAGTGTGGGCCAGGTCCAGGTGTAGGTGCTTGGGATACATTATTGAACAAAACCCAGTTATTCCTGTCAGCAGAGGAAGCATGGGAAATAGACATTAAAAAATAACCATAATAAAGAAGTGTGCTGTATAGCATGTTAGAAGGTTATAACTGCTATAGGGGAAAAAGTGAAATAAGAAAATAGGGTTAAGGATTTAGATGGGATTGCAATCTTGAATAGAGTAGGCCTCACTGAGATCTGAAAACAGTTAATGAAGGTAAGAAAGTTAACTATGTAGCTACCTGGGGAATAGGCAAAAGGAATAGCCAGAGCAAAGACTTTAGGGCCAGAATGTACCCGGAGGAGTTTAGGAACAGCAAGGAGGTCAGCATGGCTAAGAGGGATGAATGAGGAGGAAAAATGATTATAAATTGGGTTACAGGGTTTGTATGCTGAATAAATATTGTTCTAAGTATCGTCTACCAATGAGTAGATGGATGCTTAGCTTATATGCTAAGCACATACTGTTTCTTCAGAGGCTTGTTGCATGTTTCTTTGGCAAATAAATTGGTGTTTATAAAACTGGTTCTTATCTATAGCAAAAATGGAATAGACTTCTGAATCCTGCATGTCCACTGTGACTCCTCCCTTGCTAGGGGGATTCATTTTTCACTTACACTCAAATCATCTGGTACTGGAAAATTCCTTTTCTGTTTGATATTGTTCTCATGATTTGAACTTTTAACTGGAAAGAAAAATTTCCAGTTTAGAAAAATGCTTGATTTAAAAGTTTGATATCAGTCAACCTTGGAAGGCTTATACTATAGACTGGTATTATTCTTTCTTATTTGCTTTTTATAGGATAGATCATATATTTATGCATTTTGTCTACAGTTTATTGAGTATTTTTACATATATTATCTCATTTGACCATCACAGCAAATCTATGACAGGTAGACAGTCATTAAGTTTGGGCCCCAGTATCTTCCATATGCCTGGGAGAGCTACTCCTTCCCTTTTTCAAATCTTGCCAGTAACCTTGGGGCTGACCTTCACAGGCTGCATCACTGACCTCTCTTGCCATCTTGCCTCCAAAAGGATTCAGCCAATGGGAGTGGACGCTGACAGAATATCTGAGGCAGAAGGAAAATATAAAATATAAATAAATAGATGAATGAAAGGAAGTCTAGTAGAGTGGAGGGAGGAATAAAGGGAAGAGGAGGAAGGATGGGATGGAAAAGGAGAAGCGATAATGAAGGATCATGAACTGACATTGAATTCCATGCATGTATGAATTTGTCAGTATGAACTCAATTACTATATATAACTATAAAACTATAAAAAAGAATAGGACTCTTTAAAAAATACTATTCCCCCCAAATTTTTTTTAAAAATATGCCATATCTTCATAGTAGAAGTATGTAGACAGACTTAGGAATCATTTAGACTATTGACTTTTGGTTATTCATGGTGATGAACAACGGTAGGGATAGTGTATGAAAAGTTAATAATCTGTAATTTCCCTCTTTTATCTCTTTGCTGGTGACTTGATAAAAGTAACTGTCTTTGCTCTTTGTCCTTTTTTCAAGTCTTTTCCCCTTTTATCAAGTCACCAGTACTAATGATTGTCTCTAAAACATAGATCTGCCCTTATCATTTCCCTGTCCTGCATTACCACAGAACGAAGCCCAAGCCGGTTGGCTTGCGATTCTCCATCTATCTTCACCCTTATATCTAAATTTATAGCCCTCCATTTTCTCCCATTTAAATCCTGCACTTGGTCCACTGTTAAATTATTTGCAGTTAACAAAGCATGCTTCATGTTTGCTTTTGCCTTTTATATTTGACATTCTTTCTGCCTATGATATCATCTTCCTTGTTCTGTCATCTGTTTAGAGAACCATTTATCCACCAGGGTTCTGTTGGGAAAATATCAAATGAAGCCTTTTGGACCCCACAGGTGGAGCTGACAGAGTTGGAGAAAGAAGTCCAGCTCCTTGAGACTGAAACTAGGTCTTATTTATCATTATATCCTCTGGGTCTTGGAGCCCAGTCGAGGGCTATGTACTTAGTGGAGATCAACAACTTATTTATTGAGCAAATGATTCAGTGTGAGTCGATAAAAACCTTTAAAAGAAACATTTTGAAGTTGTTTTTCTTGTCTTGAATTAAAATGTCAGAAAGGTGGAGTGGGGATAAAAGTAAGCAGAAGAAAAAACAGTAATAGTTCTGAGTAGTCATAAACTACACAGTTTCTAAATAAGGACTCTATGCCTTGGAGTCATGTTTTTGCTGCCTGAATAGGACTCTATACATCTCTGGTCTCTTATCCAACCATGGTTGGTTTGTTTTAGCTTGTTCTGCTATTACAGAAGAGGTTTTCCCTTTTTTCACCTCATGGATTGGTTGGTCATCTTTTACCCATGTCTCAGATAATTAAGTCCTTTTAGTTTTCACAGCATGAGTTTCTGAACAAAGCCTCATCTGGGGAGCAGCAGTTTTGAGGCTCTTATTCAGGTTATTGTAACAAGTGTCCTGGAAGTACCAGGTGCATGGCTGTGGTAATAGAGGTCAGACCCCAAGTTTGTATAACTAATCAGAGATTCGTACTACAATCTCTCCTTGTCCATTCAGTGTTGCAGGGGAAATGATACCAACTACAATACTATACTATAATTAGAGGTCAGATTATTATTCCATTTAGGGACATATGACTGAAGAACAGAGCTTAAGAAACTTTTGTATGCATGGGACAATCTTGTGAATTGAAATAGTATTTCTCTTACTTTCAATGGTGTGATTTATTCTTTTGAGGTATAAACTATGGAAGGCTAGAGTATTCTTACAATAAAATAATTTCAAAAGATAGTGGCATCAAAGCATTGTTACCAAATTAAAATAAACTTTATTTTCCCCTTGATTTTTCAAATGGAAGAATTGCATTCCAAGGGGAAAGTGATCAGAGTAAACTAAAATTTAGTGATTGCCCCCTAGTCACAAAGTGTTATCCTATAGGAGTGAGAATGGGCCATCACTTGCTTTTATAGATAAGTTCTGCCACTGAATTGTTTACTTTAAAATGGCTGATTTTATGTTATGTAAATTTTATAAAAATTACCCTAAAAATATTAAACTGTGCTGCAAAATAAAATGAAAAGATATTTTATACCTTGAAGTTTGCCTGTCATATACCATTTGGTGCAATTAAAAACAGAATACATTGCCAAATCTCTTTATGTAGATAGTAAAATTTTGGAGTTCAGAGAGTTAAGTATGACCTTTTTAAAAATTATTTTAGTTGTTTTAGTTGCAGATGGACACAATACCTTCATTTTATTTATTTTTATGTGGTGCTGAGAATTGAACCCAGTGCCTCACACATGCTAGGAAAGCACTCTATAGCTGAGCCACAACTCCAGCCCTAAGATGACCTTTTCAAGTAATGTCATTTGGGCATCTGACATCTGTATGTCAAAAGCTTGACTTCCAATATAAGCTGCATGTTTTTTCAGTGTATATAATTAAGTAGAGCAGAGGTGCCCATGTTTCCCAAGTCGGCTCAGGATACATCATATGCCCTACTCAGAAATCATGAGAGGTGTTGCCCTTTGCATCTAAGCTGTGAAATACTGGTGGCAGAGCTGCAGCTCACCTCAGGTGGACCGATCCAGGACTAAGATGCAGAGCAGTGACTGAAGACTCTGTGAAGTAGAGGCTCCTGTTGTTACCACATGGAGGAGGACCTGGGAAGGTTGTAGCTGAGAATGTGCAAGGCAGAATCTCTGTTCTAACTACTGCACTGTTCCCCAATGCTCCCACTTGTGAGAATATTCTCCCACTGTCTCAAATGGGTTACAGAACTCAGGGGCAGTTTCCACCCTTTAAGTCCTAGAACTTGAATACCCCACACCTATTCTATCTCTTGTTGGATTGTGGCTAGACAAAGCTGTCAGCTTCCTTCCTATGGGAAGATACCCTAAATGCCTCATAGCACACAAGCATTCAAGGTAGTTTTTTATCTGCTTTTCTTGTTGGAGAGGGGGAAAAAAAACCCCAAATATGTATGATATTAAGCAAAGAATATCACTGTACTTTTTTTAAAAATCAAAATTTAGAGTAATAAAGTGCAGAAGAAACCTCAATATTCCTTGATTTCTCTTAAGATTGTCATATTAATCCTAAAATAAAGAGACTGACTTTACCAGTGTAGATTGTGAAAAGCAGAGTCTATATGATCCTGAGCTTTACTGTCAATAACCAAAAGTGATGTAGAATATATTTGCAAAGTAACTTTTGTTTATTCATAAAATTATATGCAATTTTAATTTTAAAAGTTTGAATCTGAGCTGGACTTAAAGAGTAGCTATTTTCTTTGATATTGTTTTTGGCCTGAATATCTTCAGGCAGAGTGATAAGGCAGGCCACAAAGACCGCAGGCCTCCTTATTTCCTTTTAGTTTACTTGTCCATACATTAGTCTTACAGTCAAATGGGTTTCAATGTCATTTATCATTTTCTGAACTATTATGGTATATTGCCTCCCCATTCTAGAATTTTTGCTCATCCAATCAAGTATCCTTTATATTCCAGAATTCTACTGAATGCTGAAAGTCCATAGATGAATAACAGTCTCTGATCTCAAGGAGCCCACAGTCTTATGGAGAAAACAAGGAAAATAATCAGACAGCTTCAATCTGTACTCTAAGTGCAATGATGAGATATGTACAGGATGCCCTGACAGTCTAGATGGGAAGGACTTAATTTATGTCATTTCTCACTTCCTCCACTCCTGCAACATGGACTACTTACCTCTTCCTGTCCCCCTAGCCTTTGCCATTGTTCTCATCTGGAATGCCTTATGTCCTCTAATCTTCCCAAACTGAGCTGACCATGACTGCTCCACCTTCTTATGGGAAACCTCCGCACTTAGCATTCCACAGCCACCTTAGTCGATGTTTGTAGATTTTCTCTTGCTTGTCTTTGTGACTAGTGCCTAGTTCATGTCTAGCTAATAGAAGGGGCTGAGGAAGTGCTTTTTAATCAACGGAGGAGAATTATTTGTTTAATTAACCTGTTAACTCTCAAAGTTTGAGTCCTTCAAGGTGTGAGTAGAAAACAGATTTGGAAGTAAATGCATGGGAGGGGAATGGTAGGGGCAGATGAATTTCACCTTTCATTTGAAAGTTTCAGACTTAATTTCCCACTGTCATCTGCAGATGTGAATTCAGGGACATTATCCTGCTTCTTTAAAATTTTGGTTCAAATATGGACAGATGTTTTATATCCTGTTTCCCAATGATTCAAATATGTTAAGCTGATTTTTTTTTTTTATCCAGACATGCATATATTTTGTTTGTTTGTTAAGTCTACTGTCTCAATTAGAGTGCCCTCCACATGGCTGCCATAGTGCCAGGTAGTGCTCACACAGTGTCAAACAAAAATCACAGTCTGTGTCCACAAGAAGCTTTCATACTATTAGGATAATTAGGTTCTAAACAAGTACAACTTGACTGTCCTCTAGACTCCTCCAGTTAATGAATCCTAGGACAGGACAATTTAAAGTTTGTTATTAAGTCCAGTGGCTCTACATGCTCTTACCTACCAGATGGTGTGCTGCCTGCCCTGCTCCTTTCTTGTGTTTCTTTGGGTGCCCTAAAAGGCCACTTTTTTCTTGAAATAATGCATATTATCAACATACTTTTGGTACTTGAGTAAACCATTCATAAATGGCGGTGATAATGATGATATTGTGTCCTTCTACTCACACTTTTGCCACTCATACTACTAGCAATGTTGGAACCACCCACATGATGTGACCTGCTGGTGTATTAGCTTTCTCTGGCCACTGTTTCTGGATGTTTGTTCTGATATCAGCATCTATACTGATCTACTGTGCTATGCTCATTTCACTTTCTAACCACCCAAGATTTATTAGAGCATCTGCTTTTACTTCTTTCTGCCACTTTGCATTTGTTTCAATTTTTCCTTCCTGCAGATGCTAGGTTCTTACCTCCATCCAGTCATTAGTGAGTCATTTTCTTTTTCTTTACACACCTGCTTTCATGGAGCTCCTATAGCATTGAGGTTTGGGATCCTAATGACAGAATTCATTCTTTCTTTATCACACAGCCTTTTGTTTTCTCAAACTACTAAGTGTAGCTTTCAATTAGAACCTTGCATTGCATCTGGAACCACTGATCCCTTCTAATCTTCGTCCCATTATTTCAGCCTCTTTCCTCAGTTATGGTGTTTCCCCCCTCAGAAATTCCTGTTTTTTCCTCTTTTTAACTGGAAGTGACATCTAAACTAAAGGATGAGGGAGAAGTAGTAATTAGCGAATGGAAAGGGAGAGGCAGCATTGGGTAGGGTACTTAGAAAAGATGAGAGATCCAGTAGAAAGAGTAGCCTGTACAGAGTCCCAGAGATTGGGAGCAGCATGGGTGTGTGAAAAGAAAGTTGTGCTGAGGGACTTAAGCATTGCAGTGTGATTGGTGCATGGTGGAGTGCAAGGATGTACATGGCAAGAGGTATCCCTGGGAAATGAGGGTGTATCAGATCAAGATCTTTCCTGGATATTGAGAACAGAAAGAAAATAATTTCGAAATGAAACTGGTTGAATTTACCCACGTGCAATTGTGTTAATTTTTCTCTGGATTCCAAGGGCTGAAACATCAGTTCCTGGCATTTTGTATACATTATACATGGCTAACATTTCTTCTTTGTCCTCTTCTCCATCATTTTTCCTACCCTATGTGACTGGTCTAGACATATCCATTTTCTGATCTGTTGATTGGCATGACATGGTGGTTGCTTTATGATTCCAGGATCTAGTTATCAGCTTTGTCAACTTTTAAATGAATCTTTAAGAAACTCAGATGAATCCTTTTTGCCTATATGTTAAGAATTGGCCTTGTCCAAATCTACTAGATTTAAATAGTCACCACATGGATATCTTGAAGATACAATCACCATGACAACTCTACAACAAAAATCATACACCTATGGCAACAGAATACTGGGTTCTTACTGAAAATCTCTCATTCTGTGCATCTTCATATTTCCTCCCATATGAAACCTTGCCAGACAGTTTAAGTTCATGTTTCTGACTCTCCTTTGAATTCTAAACTTTGCCTGTTTATTCCATTCATTGAACAATAAGTAATGCCCTCTTACATTTCATTTCTTTTTTTTCAATCATGTGTTTCTTAATGATGAGGCTATGTTCTGAAGAATGTGTTGTTAGGTGGCTTCATCACTGTGTCAATATCAAGTATACTTAGACAAATCTAGATGATAAATGTCAATCACTCAGTGTGACCTCTGGATGCAACAAGAGACTCAGTAAACAAGATGTCTGAGACTGCTGGTGTAACAAGGCACACATAGAGGTATGCTCTAAAATAATGACAAAACATAGAGAATAATAAATATATAAACCAGTAAACTTGTATTTTATTATCATGGCCAAGTATTAGGTATACATAATTGTATGGACTATACTTTTATACAATAGGTAATACAATAGGTTTATACGAGCATCACCACAAACACACAAATAATTCATTGTGCTATCACTATTATGTCACTGGGCAGTGGGAATTTTTCATCTTCTTTATAATCTTATAGGAACACCATCATATATGTGGTCCATAATTGAAACATATTTTTGTGAAACATATTTTGTGCATCCTTTAGCTTTTTGTATATTTCAGTCTTAGATTCCCAAATAGTAGAGTTCCTTGAGGGCAGGGACCATGAATTTAACTGCTTTGAAGCCTCCCAAGGGCAGACCTTGAGCTAGAGACAAAGAGGATATTTGTTACATGTTTGAAACGGTTGGCAATTAAGCTGCACAAAGACATGGAGAACTTGGAGGTCATTCAGAAGAGCAGCCAGGCAAATGGGCATAGGCTCTGGAGTTATCAGACCCACTCATAGGCTGGGTAAGTTGGGGAGACAACAGTCTTAGTGAGCCTCACTCCCATCTTTTCTTCTTTCCTCTGTAAGACACAGGTGATGGTGGAAACCTCAAAGGTTGTTGTGAGGATCAAATTGGTTAAAGTCATTTTTGTTATCATTACTGCTTATAGAAATGTCTTTTTTAGTTGAAACAATCTGAAGTGTATGAGAAGGGTAGGACAGCAGAATGAAGAAAGTTCCTTATTTATTTGGGTAAAGTAAAATATCCTCTTTCTTGGACTAAGTGCTGCTCTGAAGTTGTACTGTCTGATTTCAATTTTGGCCCCATTGTTTGTTAGCTGTGCAATTTGGGGGCAAATAAACTTAACGTCTGTGCTCCTTAATTTTATAGTCTATAAGATGGGGATAATAATATTTACTGCATGAAGTTATTGTGAGAGGCAATGAACCTATTCTGGTAAAGTGCTTACTAGCACAATGCCAGACACATGGCAAGGCTTGGGGCTGTATAACTAGGCACTTTAAAATGCAATGTTTAAAACGATGAGTGTTTGATATTGCTCATGAGTCCACAAGTCAGATGGGCTGTCCTTTTGACCTCAGTTGGGCTCAGTCATGCATTTTCAAGTGAGCTCTGTGGCAGGTTCACAACTGTGCTGATCTTAGCTGGGCTTTCTCACAAATGGAGTTAGTGGGCTATACGCTATTATGGGATAGTCTTGACTGGGCTCACTGGGCTGTCTTCCTTCCTTCCAAAGGACAACCAGAACTTATTCATATGATGGCTGGGCAGGATTCCAAGAGAGACGGTAAAAGTAAACAAGAACTGACACAGTGGGATTTCTACCCCATCCTATTGGCCAAAGCAGATCACAAGTCCAGCCCAAACACAGGGGCGAGGAAATAGATTACATCTCTTTATAGAAACATGGGCAAAGTCACATTGCAGAGGGTATGGATTCAAGGACAGGTAAAGATTGTAGCAAGTTTTGCAGTTAATCTACCACATTGCACTTTCCTTCTAGAAGTAATGAAAATAATATCTGTATCATGGTTGCAGATTGCAAAAGATCTTTTGCTTCTAATCACTGAGTCTTACAATAAGACCGTAAGTTCGTTTGGGAGCTGGGCTTTATTATTTGCTAGATACTCTCTTAGGCACACCTTCAAGCATAATTTGATTGCTAACCTTTGAGTAGCAAGGTTTCCTCCCAAACCTAATGCTCTCCTGACTCTTTAATACCCATGTTAGTTACTTTCATGGCTTCATGTTCTGTATGCAGGGACATTGATACTGCAGTCTAAACCTCCTGGAGCTTTGTTCTAATGTATCTAACAGCTGGTTGGCCAACTCCTCATAGTTGTCACATGGCTACCTCAAGCTCAGCATGTCCAGATGTGTAGCCAGATGTGTTATTATTTTGAAATATGATTAGGCTGATAATTCATAGAGCCAAAATGCTATAAAAATACAAAACACATGGAAAAATTGTTCAACTAGTCCATAACCTTTATGTATAACTTTAACCCCTTCAAGTTTAGAGACACTGAAAATGTAATTTAGATTCTTAAGAGTGTGCTCTTGGGATAAAGGCATTTCTTATTTGCCTCAATCTTGGTTTGGTAGGTAGGGTCCTGAATATAAATTGGATAGCTGAGGAGCTTAGATTTTAGAGTTTTTATTTAGGGTTTTAGTGGTGCTACTAAATATAGAATGTCCCATTTTTCCTTTTCCCTCAAACTGTCTCATTGATGTAACATGAAACCAAATAGAACAGTGTTGAACAGCTTGAAAGAGTGAATATCATGTGTTGAAAAGGAATATCACAGTATCACCTGATAAAAATAGCTTGTACCCACAGCAAGCGGAGATCGGTGCACTCTGAAAGAGTGCATGTTTTTAAAGGTGGTATTCACTCCCCACCCTCTGGAAGAAATTGTTAAGTGTTTGCAAAAGCCCTACCAAATAAGAGGTTGAAGGATAAGGATGGTGGGGGCAGGGGAGAACTTCTAAGCTTGGTAACTAAGTAATTCATTCCTAAAAAGAAGCAACAGAAATGTAGTTAAAATGTCCCTTAACTTTTCCAAGTTACCAAATATGTTCATATCCTTGAGGATGGAGACAGAGTTTTGACAAAGTCAAGATTAAAGAAATCTGAAGAGAAAACAAGCAAGGAACCACTTCATTTATTCAACATACTTTAACCAAAGGACCACATCATGTATTCATTCAATAGACATTAACTAAGAACTTCTCTACCTTGGAAGTCCAGAGAATACAAAGGTGGAAATTCAAGGAGAAGATGTACTATACAGGTAAACATGGATTTAAATATTTCAATGTTGAAATGAACACATATAGTCAGAAGGGTGTAGATAAAATGATAGAGGTTGTTATGTTCTGTCATTTATTTATTCTAACAAAAATGATTGAGCACCTACTACATTCAGGCACTGTTGTAGATTCTGAGGACACAGCTTTCATTCCAGTAGGACACATAAATAATAAGCTAATAAATCATTAAATAAAATAATGCAGTTTCAGGTCATCAATAAGTGCTTTAAAGAAAGTGAAATAGGTTAATGGAAGTATGAAGAAGTTGTTTTAGGTAGGTGGTCAGTGATATTAGAGATGGGGGTAGAGAAACTAAGGCCTTTCTGAAAATAAAGATTAGACATTACTAACTACACATGGAAAATAAAGAAGATATTCGGGAAAAGCAGTCTGCTATAACTAGTTTGAAGGGGGTGGAGCTCAGAAGAGTTGGCAAACTTTCATCTTCTAGTATTAAAGATCTCAAGAGGGAGAAGACAGGATCAAGTTGGAACCAATGGCTGAAGGTTTCAGGGGTGAAAAATCTATGCAGTTTAATAGCAGAGTGTAGAAGGGCTTCTAGCACTGTGTTAAAAGAGCATGGTTAACAGCCTGTGAGTGCTGTCTTTGTCCTCCCTTTTTCCTATCACAGTATCTGGCACATAGTAGGTGCTCAAGAGTTGGTTTTTGAATTGCTGTTCTGAGCATCACACATCTGGCTATATGAAATCCACAAATCTTCTTGTGACTATTCAGTTGAGGTTACTATGAATTTAAATGGAGATCTCCAGATAAATTTTCCCAGAAAGGATGATCTATTCTGTTTTGACCTCCCTGGATGAAATGGATTAATAATAATCCTTCTTTCATGTAATGGTGTTTTCTCTTCCTAGGATCTGAGAGGGGTTTTCTTGACCATAAAACTGCCTGATTTGAACAGTGTATGGCAATTTAATTTCTATTTACTCCAATTATTTGCAAACATTTATTTCTTTCAGAGAGAATAAGTAATTTACCTGGGATTTCACAGACAGTAATCACTAAGGCCTTGTACCTCTAAGTCCATGTTCTTTCTACTATCCTCCTGTCTTATGTGAAACAGATTTCATTTCATGCAAGCTCTGTTTACATTTCTCTGTGTCATATTTCAATTTCTTCAATAGCAGCATCATTTTACCAGCTAAGGGGACTACCTACTCTGGATGGATGGAGGCCTACCCCCTGTGATGATTAAGACACCTCCCTGATGATGGAGCTCTTCTGGCCCTCATGCCCACCCCCATTATTGTCACCTATCTCTGTTGACATATCACATTTATACACTTCCCATGCCTTCTCATGCTTAGCTTATTTTCTTGTTGCCTCTGGTTGAGCCTTGTCTCCCTAAGTGGGTTGTATATTCATCTGATCCAAAGGCTGTGTTTTAAACCAAGATTTTATTAGTATTTTGTCAGCATTAGATGTAGGTACTTGTGAGCTACTTATTGATTCAGAATCACTCATGGCTGTAAGGAAAGTTATTGTGAACTCCTCCAGAACAGGGATCATCTTGTTAACCTTCCTTGTATTTCATACCACTAAAGTAGTTACTCAGTAAGTTTATTTTATATGTGCTCTTGATTCCCCTACGCCCTTGAAACTTGTGATGTTGTTTATCTTACCATCCTTGAGGCAGGGTCTGGGGACTTATCTGCAATAATAGTAATAATAATAACAGCTGTTTTTGAGTATATGGTATTATACTAACTACTTTATAGGAATTCTATCATCAACATATATAACCTTATAACCATCCTTTGAACACATGAAATCTGACTCCAGAGCCCATACTCCTCACCTTGGTGCTAGATTGCCTTTGTAGCCCACCCCATGCTTAGAAACTCACAGGGGTCAACCCTTGTGAATTTCTAGTGAAGGTGGATTGAAGGTATTACCTATTTTAAACATTCCTAAATCCTTTCTGTTTTAGTGTCAGGGCTGTTATTAATATCTCCTATGAAATTCTGTGGTTTCTTTTTCCTCTTAGGTATATTTGCTAAGTACAGAATTATTTCAGGGAATAGCTATATTGAGATAGAATTGATGTATTTGCCATCTTTGGGTTTTCCAGGCAACAGGATTCCTTGTTTTCCTGAGCTTTCTTGACACAGTTAATGGTGTTGGACATAGAAGGAGATGTGGGATGTAAACAGAGGTTATTGCAATGGAGGGAATAGCAGTTCTTGGGCAGAGTGGGAGATTTAATAAAACTACAAAAAGCTAAAAAGGCTCAAGATTGCATTTATTTTCCTGAATCCTCTTTTAGATTCTGCCATTTTACGATGGTGTCTGGAATGTGTGGTGGGTAGGGAGAATGTGGGATCCTCTATGTGGCTCATTTCCCCATAATTCATTTTTCTCTTAATTAGCCTATTCTTTAATTTGATAGCAAGACTGTAGAATAGGAAAATTCCACTGCTAAATGGTAAGGTCTCAGAAGGTCAAGGAAAGCTACATAATCTTTTTAGGTCTTGATTCTTTCCTCTATAAATACCACATACTCCTCTGCACTTCCTAATGGTGGCTTGCAATATCCAGCATTAGCCAATCTCCGCCTGCCTCTCATACCTAATCTGGGATCACCATTGGTTCTTTCTCACACCACTCAAACTCACTGGACTTCTTGTTCTTCTTTCAGGATGCCCAGCTGGCTACACAGCACCACCCTGCTCTACCTGCACCTCTAAAATCTCATGTGGATTCCTTCTCCACGTGGCTCAGGCTTCTGCTCAAAGGAACCCTCCTCAGACAGCCATTTCTGACCCCCAATCTAAAACTCTCCCTCCTTGCCTTCTTCTGTCTGTTGGCTTATGCTTTCTCCTTATACTACTTACTATCTAAAACTATCTTATTTGGTGGCCTGTTTGTTTTCTTCACTTGAAAGTAAACTCTATGAGGTCAGGGACTTGGTTTCCTCATCTCCTCAGCCCCTGTGACTGTGACTGGCACACAGTACCTAGAAAGTACTTCTTATTGTGATGTAAACATGCCAGGCACTACCCATTCCACAAAGAATGAATAAACTTCTTAATATCAGCTTTGCAACACCTTTTTCCTGGGATATGTATCTTTGATTTTTACTAATTTAGCCAGTAAAAATTCATTGGTCAATTTGCTTCCCAAGACCATGGAAACTATGAATATAGCTTCCTACTGGATAGGTAGCTTGCCTTTGGGGTAGAAATTGTTAGGTGAAGTCTTATTGCTGACTGTCAATTTTGAGAGAAGTAGTTAAGATCTGGTGAGAAGAACTGAATTTGAGTAGATCAAGAGAACATAAAGAACTTTGTCTCTGAACATGATAGGGTCTTAAACGAAACTGAGTAGATAATGGGTACGGATGGCCTTACACTTACAGTTGGTATGATCTTGATCAAGTTCTACCTCCTCTACCTCAGTTTCTTTGTCTGTAAAATGAGGTCCATAAATGGTGAAGGAGAATGTGGGAGGGGTTGTTGTAAAACAGTTGAGAGAATGTATGTAATAACAATTTACATCAAGTAGCACTCAAATAAATTGACATTAATACATATAAAGTGTTTGGCACCCAGTAAGCAGTCAACAATTGGACCTATTACTATTAACATTATCAATTCTCTTAGAAATGACTTGAAGCACTGGTAAAGATTCGGATGTTTTACTAGTGTTAATGATTAGTTTTCCTTTAAACATACTTTTTGGATTGCTTTCTGCTCCCTTTCTGCATTTTTAAGAATGGGAACGTCTTTGAGTATAATGATTAAGAATATAGACTCTGGCAGGGCACAGTGGGGCACACCTGTAATCCCAGCGTTTTGGGAGGCTGAGGCAGGAAGATTGTAAGTTCAAAGCCAGCTCCAGCAAAAATTGAGGCCCTAAGCAATACAGTGAGACCCTGTCTCTAAATAATATACATTAGGGCTGGAATGTGGCTCAGTGGTCGAGTGCCCCTGAGTTCAATCCCTGATACCTCCCTCCCTCCCCCGCCAACAAAAAAGCATCTGGACTCTGGAGTCAGACAGAAATGAGTCAAAGTCCTGAAGTAAATGAATAAATGAATAAGCAAAGGAAATAAAGCCCAAACCTAATCTTAGCCTGTGCAAGTTTCAATTTCCTTTCTCTATCAAATTCCTGTCCATCCTCTGAAGAAAGCACTGTGGCAAAAATGTCAGGAGTAAGAAAAATAAATGTGCCCTGAGCAATTCAGAGATGCCTTTTGTACCACTGCCTGAATATGAGCCACCCTGTGTTTCTTCCCCAGTAGAGACAGGGCATGCTTCATCTACATAGCTCCCCAGGCCTTCTCACGGTTTCATGAGACATATGCTAAGTCCTGTCACAGTGGCAGCCCCTCGCCACCACCATTACTAATGAATGACAAGAGGCTTAGAAAAGACGGGGGCTGGGGTTGTCAGTGGTAGCGTGCTCATCTGGCATGTGTGAGGCACTAGGTTTGATCCTCAGCACCACATAAAAATAAATAAAATAAAAATATTATGTTTATCTACAACTAAACAAAAAGAAAAAATGAAAAGAGCAAGACATGGACGAGTCACTCACACCCTTTAGCTCGCTAAGGAGGATATAGATTCTCCTTCTCTCAGTAGCTAGACCCTAAGGTACCTTAAATGTCCCTCTCATCTGTGATTTTTGCACCTGCTGCCAATGCCAAAAATAATAATCCTGATATGCAGGTTGGTTACTTGCTAAATGCCAGCTGTTATACTTAATCTTTTATTTGAATTCTTCCGCAACTGTGGGAGGTATAGGTACCATTATCCCCATTTTACACATGAGGAAACTAAAGTTTTGAGAGATGAAATAATTCCCAAGTTACCCCAGCCATAAAGTCAGGGAGTTGGGATGTCTCCTGAAATCATCTCACTCCAGAGCTGGTGCTGTTGTCACCCTCAGTCGTGCTGTTGTCTCCCTCAGTCTGTCTGTTGTCTCTGCCAACCTGTGAACTCTGGAAAGAATGGCAGCTCTCATTTACCTTTAGCCTCCACCCCAACCTGGTGCCAGCTCAGTTGGTAGTCCTTAAGATTTGTTTTGAAGTCCTTTCTGTGTGGATGATGCCCTAATCTATGTCCTGAGTTCTGAGGAAGAAGATGCCATCAACTGTGCGTTCTACAGTCCCCTCGAGCCTCACAGCACCTGTGGGTAGAGGGTATTGCCACATCTTCCTTCTGAGGAAGGAACACTCTGCCAGTCCCTCATAGTAGGTAGTGAAATTAGGATATAAACTCAGGATCTTTAATTTCACATTTGGCCATTTCCCTGCCTTTGTATCTTTAAACTTTTAAGAAAATTGAAATGTTTTGTTTAGGAGAAAGAATTTTTGACACATTCTCCTTTATTATTAAAAAAAGAAAAAGAAAAAAATAAAGCTCATCTTAATTGTGAGGCAAGAACTATTTTAATCTCTAATAGGGGCACAAATGCCCTATTGATTTTTTTAAAGTGAAGTAACAAAAATCTAAGTCCCTTTTTTTTGTAAAAAAAAAAAATCATTATTACTGATGTTGTGGCCTGCAAGATGCTAAATAAGAATTCTAGCTAAAATGCTTTGCAAAACCATTTCAATGCAAAATCAATAATATACATTAAAAATTTATGGAAAAAAATGAATTAAGGACCAAACAATTCCTAACCTTTTAGTGAAAATGCACACATACACACACACACACACACACACACACGAAACATTAACCTGAAATGTTAACTTTGGTCATCCACTGGAATTTGAGATGTAGTGATTTTGTAGATGAGGAAAAACACCAAGAATCTTGTCTGGATATAAAGACAATCCTAAGTAAATTAGACAGGTAAGGGTATCAAAAGCCCTAAGCGCTTAGAAAAGTGCAGATATAACATGGGACCCTAGAAATCCTGGAAGCTCTGGACTCCTGCACCTCTAATAGTCTATGGATATCTTCACTGGATCATGTGAACTAGACTGAGCTGGTGTATTGCTAGGCATGGCTGCAAGGAGCGCTGGGTCACCAGCAATGTAGGTAGGTAGAGGTGAGTTAATTTGGTGGCCAGAAGTCCAGATAATATACATTGAGAAGTTTTTCTGGTAAAGTTTAATAGTCCTGGGCCCATGGCTGAACTTATAGCATGGCCTGACTGGCTGAGTTCTGCTTTTCCAGTTTGTGGCTGAAGCCCAGCCAGACTCTTAAATACTTAGAACTTACTTTATAATTACTTATATTTTTATCATATCTTGTGAGTTTTTGAGGAGCTAATCCCAACCGATTCATTATTTTAATTGTTCCTATTGTATACACTTCAGAGTGGGCACTCTAGTAATGTCTGTAGAGTGCAATTAAAGGATGGTGAAAAGAACGTTCCCAGGAAGATTAGGTACAAAAGTGATACTACAATAATGACTGCCATTTATTGAGCACATTCTAGATGCCAGTTGCGTTGTCCAGATTTCTGATTCTGGTTTTATAGGTCAGCAACTTTTTGGCAAATGTTCACTGGGTTGATTATATGTCAGGCTTATGCTGGCTCAGGAGTTCTCAGGGATAAAAGGGACTTAGTCTGTTACCTTGAAGAGAGCTCCCAGAAAAGATAAAGGGCAGCTACTGTATAGTGAGCCCAGTGCTGTAAGAGCTGTGGGAATTCACACAAAGTGACCTATAAACCTAGGGTAGAGACAGCGTGGTAGAGCTGAGTCTTAAAAGTGAAATAGAAAATTTCCAGATGAAGACATTTGGGAAAGATGGGAGCAGGTCAACAGAAGGGACAGTAAAAACAGATGTGGGAAGGTGCTAAGCTGAGTTATGTTCTATAAAGAACATGAATTAAGTAAATACATTGAGCACCTGCTGTGTCCTAGGCTCTGGGAATACAATTATGAACAAAACCTCATGGAGCTTATAATCTAGTGTCAGGGAAAGAGTACATAATAGTAAAAACACAAACATTAACTATGGATTATATTAAATGCTATGACAGAAAAGAATAAGACACTAAGAGAAAAAAACATAATGAATTTGGCCTCATGAGAAAACAATATTTGAGTAGAGACCGAATAAAATAGCCAGAAAAAAAGTAGGGTAAAGAGAATGCCAGATGGGGAGGGCTGTGTGTATATGCAAAGATCCAGGGTAAGAAAGAGTTTGGCAAGTTCAAGCGGCTAAAAAGCTACCATTGAGACAGGTGGAAACAGATCACATAAAGCCTTGTAGGTGACATTTTAGGGAATTTGAATTCTATTCTAGGTGCAAGGAAAAGCAATCAAAGGTTTAAAGCAGAGAAAAGGCCTGACTTTTTCCCCTTCACTTTTTAAATAAAAATTTGAAACATATAGTAAAGAAAAAGGAATTTTTAAATGAGCTCCTCTGTACCCACCACATAATATATAATTTTCATTTTATTGAATCCAAAGATTTAATCTACTTCAAAATGCTCTGGCCTTTTGTTTTTAGAAGAGTCTTGAGGGCAAGAAGTGGGTGCTCTAACTATCAGTCCATCATTTAGCGTTAAGGCCAAAGGAGAACTCAAGCAATGGAAGCCTAAGAAGCTATGTGAGTGTGGCAGGAGCTAGCCCGCACTATTTTGGGTATCAGGCCAGAGTATACGGAGGACTTGTCTGAGGAGATAGTGAAGGATTTCAGTGGAAAGCAGAGTGATCCGATTTACATATTCCAGGGGTCCTGGAGGCAACAGTGTGTGGGGAAAGGTACTCCATGGGAAAGAGCTGGGGCTGAGAGGTGAGTGTGGAATCTTTAGTGTCCTATAGAAGTGAGGACAAACTGTGCCATTATAGGACCAAGGGGAGTGGAAATAGAGGGCAGGTGGATTTGAAAATTATTTAGGGGTATATGTCTGACCCGTCATAATTCTTGGTGTTTATTGAGTGAAAGAAAGTCTAAATCAGCAGAACCCAACAGATTCCTGGTGATGAAAAATGTGGAGTTGGGTTGTAACCTGTACAACTCATTCGACCTCTCAGAGCCTCAGCCTTAGTTCTTCATCTGTGAGAGGGGAAGTACTGATCAAATTTCATGGGGGTGGTGAGTGAGTGTATGTGTGTGTGTATGTGTGGAGAGAGGTGTGTGTGTGTGTGTGTATGTGTGTGTGTATGTGTGTGTGTGTGTGTGTGTGTGTGTGTGTGTGTGTGTGTGTGTGGTGGGAAAGAGAGTTTGAGATTTATTATAGGGAGTCAGAACACGGGATCATGGAGGCTGACAAATCCCCGTGTACAGGCAGTAAGGTGGAGATCCAGGAGGGCTGATGGTTCTTTTCAACTGAAATGCTAGCAAACCTGAGACACACGAGGAGCCAAAGTTTCAGTTTGAGCCTTAAGGCAGGAAAGAATGATGTCCCCGTTTGATACCATCAGACAGGAATTCCCTCTTACTCTCTGGAAGGGCAGCCTGTTTGTTCTATTCAGGCCTTCCACTGATTGGATGAGGCCACCCAAGTTAGGGAGGGCAACCTACTTAATCAGTCTTCCAACTTGAATTTTTGTTATTCTCATCCAAAACAACTTCCCATACATATCAAGCGAGAGTGATATTTGACTATCTGGGCACTCTGTGGCCTGGTCAAGTTAACATATAAATTAGACTCCCCTGCCTGCTATGGAAATGCTGCATGTTAAAACATATTGTATAGATGAAAGGGTGTGTCACCATTGATATTCCTTAAGGATAATAGTTATTTTTATACAGTGCTTCCTGTGTGCCAGTTGCTGATCTATTTTACTTGCCATATTTCATATAATTCTCACAATAACTTTAACACTCCCTCCAGCCTATCATGGTTAGATCCAGCACTGTCACCAGCTGCATAACTTTACGGGCAAGTTACTAACTTCTCTGTGCCTCGTTTTCCATTACCCTAAGATGGGATAATAATTGTAAAGTGCTTAGAACACAGCATGGCATTTAGTATTTACATATATGCTGTGCATGTACATATGTGTATGTAATATATATGTATGTTGCAGTGACGGTGCTGATGATTTCACAGAGAGCAAACAGATGCCTTTAGGCATCAGTCAGGTGACATCCATGTGCTAAGCAGGCAAGAATAGTCAATAAAAAGTAATGGGATGAGTAGAGAACTAAGAAAGGCCTCTTAGCTTAAAGACATTAAAATCCAGAATTTCCAAAGCACTGCTTGGGCCACATGAATTCCTATCCCTTTTTGATACCTGGACTGCTATATTTCAAGCTATGTAATGAGTGTTTTATAAATAGTTCCTTTATCAACTGTGCAAGCTAGGTGATCCACTTTACAGATGTCAGAATTGAAACTCACTTACCAGGAAGTAAGTTCTAGGGGAAAGGAGATTCAACAAAGGGAACAGAGGCCTGATTCCAAAGCCAGAGGTGCTCTATAGACCCGCCCATATAGTCTTGAAGTTTAATGGAACAAGCCATCCATCCCAGTCCCTCAGCACTGACCTCTTGTGGATGTGATCGCTCACTGATCTTCACAGATCAGTACGTAGGGCAGATCAAAGGATTCTTTGCAGTCTCCCAGAATGTGTGGAATGTCTTCAGGGCCCTGTGCAAATTCCACATCCTGCTGAAATAGCTCTCCCTTTCCCATTGTCATGCCTGTTCTGTGTTTTTGTCAGTGACTGAGCATGTGTATGCTATGGCATGTTTGTGTTTGTGCTATTCGCTGCTTTGTGAGCTCAGATGGGTTAGGGCTTTATTCATTTTTCTATCTCTGCTGTCTGAGCATGCTGAAATGTATCGAGGAACTTCTGCCAGAGCTGATATCTAGTCATTGTCCATCCTATATCAAGTGGTGAACTCTGGGTGATTAATCCATCCAAAGTGGTCAATTTCTCCATCTTTAAAACTGGATTGTAAGTTAGAATCTCTGGGAAACCCATTCTGGGATGTGGACTGGTGAGTGTACTTTGGACCATCACCAGGGGAAGGAAAAGGAAGGGAAGGGAGGAAGATAAGGCCAGACAGAGGGGGAAGTGGGGCTGCAGTTCAGCCTCAGCAAAGGCCTCAGCATACCCCAGGAGGAGCCCCAAAGCTGAGGATAGCCTTTCAAAATGGTCCTGAGTTGGAGTGGTACCAGGTCTTTAGACCTTGTATTGGCCAGTGGCTAGAGAAGAGTACAACCTTGTGAGAGACAACTCTCAGTCAAGGCAACTCCAAAGAGAGCTGGCAGTGGAGGGTTTTCTAGGGGACTAAATTCTTCGCTTCTGATCTGAGGGGCACGTCACAGCCTCCATCGAAGAAACAACTTTACAGAGTTACTGGAAAGCTGACACATGTAAAGCATGCTATAAAGCACTGAATGAGTATGTGGTTTCAGTTGTCAACATCAACAGCAGTATTACTGGAGCTCAGTAAATATCTCTTTGACTTGAATCTATTTCTTATAGCAGTTTCTCAGTAAGAATCATGAAGTCAGTATACCCCCCCTTGTTTTTATTCCTCTCACTTCCCCCAAAGACTCCCTTTCCCCTCTCTCTTTGTTATTAATCTTGTCTTAAAAGTGCTTATGCCATCCTATTTTAAAACCTCTAGGGTTGGTTTGATTTGATTTCCTTTCCACTGAAATGACTGTTCTGAACTCTGACCTTAATCTGGGATGGTTAGAGCAGCTGGAAGCACTTTCTTGACTATCTATCTATCTTCACACTTTATATTCCATATAGGCTCAGAGAAATTCTAAGCACAGTCTTTAAACATTGCTAACATTAACAGTTCCCATCAGTGGGGTTAATTAAACATAAATGAGTGCTGGCCCTAACATCCCCAACTTTGTACGACCCTGAAGTCAGTTCAGTAGACTTGTAGGACACTGACATCAGAATACCTTGGCAATAGCCCTCAATAGGAAAGGTGTATATTCCAGAGATCAAGAATACTGAGAAACTCAAAGTCAATTCCAGGGACCAGCTGCTTACAAAAAGAACTGTGTATAGGAGTTCAAAGATGTAATATGTCATTGATTTCACACACAGACATATACACACTTACCCTGACCCACTGATGCAACCAAATTATGTATATACGTGTATATGTGTATGTGCATGTGAATTCCACACTGTATGCTTTCTTTCAAATATATACGTATGCATGTGTGTTTCACATATCTCATGTGTCACTTCTCTGCAGAAATATCTCCTGTAGCTCCCTAACATCACTATCATAAAATTAAAAAATCTGAGCAAAGCTCTTTATCTATGCCTCAACATACCAGGATTTTTATGTTCCTGTCTTAGGGCATGCTGGTTCCTTTCCCAAGAAAGAATTTTCCTTGCTGATTCATCCTTCAGGGCTCAGTTCAAATGTCACCTCCAGTGAGCAGCACCCCTGGACTTCTCTATAACAATACTTATGGCTCTATACTGCCTTTCCTCCCAGAGTGAGCCACAGGAAGGAGGGAAATGTATTCCTGGACCTGGGGGAGAGGTGAAAAGGTCAAGGTGGAGAACAAAAGGGAGAAGTTGTATGTAAAACCTTTGTACTTAAAACATAAATTCTACAGAATCAATGTATCAGTTATGTATTTCACTAAAAGTGTGACTAAATTTATTTGATATTTGATTGTGTTCTTGGTTTTAAGAAGAACCTAGAACCATCATTTGATCCAAGGATGAGAAGAGACAAGGGTAGGCTTTCTGACAGAAGTAAAACTTTCCCCTTACTGCCCTCTTGTGGAAGTGCTAAAAGAGCCCAAAGATGACAAATGTATTTAAAACAAAACAAAACAAAACAAAGAAACAGCATAAAAAAGAGCAGTGCTCTGGATTATCCATTGTGCTGCCATAGCAGAAAATTACAGATTTTTAAAGACTTTGAGCATGGCAAGACATGCCCAAACTGAATTCAGTTTGTTTCTGGAAAATTAAATGATTCTTCAAGAGTGCAGAATTCCAGTGAGAAATGTTACACATGATTCAGAGAGGTCTGTGGTGGATGAGGTGCCACATTCACCTTTCATTAGCTGTCTGAATAATATAATGTCAAACAAGAATACTTGAAGTTCTATTTCCCCTAGACCACTGGCTCTTGCCATGCTAAGAATCACATACTTTGTTAACATGCTGATTTGGGAGCCTGTCTTCCAAAGTCTGATTTAGTGGGTATGGGCTGGAGCCTATGAAGCTCTATTTTAATAAGTGCCACTAGGGTGACTCTAATGGATCTGGCCCTCAGACAACTGGTAATAGGGACAGGTTACACAACTAGGGAAACTGCATAGAACTTATGATTTCAGATATCCTAATTAATTGTTCCTATTCCTTTTTAGACCTCGTGCCCTGATTTTTGGATTGAAAGATATGGTCTTCATTTCCATACATGTGATTGTTGAGTCACATAACCACTGCTAACATTCTAATATGTCTCCTCTAGTATGCTTCTTCCAAATATTTTTTGACATGTATTTTTTCATGGCTGAGATTGTATTGTGAACACAATTTTCAACAGATTCCTTTCTCCTTTCCATCCTCCTTCCCATTCTTTGTAATTACCTACCATCTATGCCTTGCATACAGTGAACCAACATAAGCCATGAGGAAGATCCAGTCTTCAGAATAGGGTTACCCTGGAACTTTGTCCTTTTTGAAAGGGAAAGACAAAAGGCAAAAGGCATTGGCTAGGAAGTAAACTCTCCTGGGAAATAATACTGACATAAATTATTGATTTCAGATATTTTAGACAAATTTTTATGTTTCTTGAGCAACTACCAAGTGTCTGCTGCTTTATAAGACTTCTTAGGTACATTACTACTGATCCAGCAAGGTACTGTAATTCACAGGTAAAGAAATTGGAAGCTTAAAAAGTCGTATTCATTTACAGGTGTTTCTGACTCCACGCTTCCCTAGTCCCTTTCATTGGAATAGCATATTTCTTTGTGTGTGTGTGCTGCTGGGGATCAAACCCAGGGCCTCATATATGCTAGGCAGGCACTCTACCACTAAGTCACATCCCCACTCCCTGGAAGAACATATTTCTAAATACCTGCAGGGGGGTACCAATTCTCATGGGCCTTATATAAGTAAGCATAAAATCTTAGGAGAAAACTCCATATTCCAGAAAGTAAGTTAGCAAATCAAGAATTTTTCCAGGGCATTGCTACTCATACCTTCACAGTTTCTGGGAACTCTGAAAATCCATCCTATTGAAGTAGAAAGAAGTGAATGCTTACTGTGGTTTTTTAGAGGTTTCTAAAATTTGTTCTAGGACCAAAACTGAGTTGTCATGTATCTTAATTTTGTATTTTGTATAGAACCTGCAGTATTGTTGACACTCTTAAAAGGTCAATAACAATTTTTTGATATTTCAGGTTAATTGTGAATCAATAACAACTTTTTGATATTTCAGGTTAATTGTGAGTCTCTGCATGTTTGCATAGCCGAACATTTATTGTTCACAAAGTCCTTATAAATGTTGCCCTGCCCTCAATGTTCAGGGCTACCTTGAATCCCTAGTAAACCAATGGAAATGCATTCATTGCAGTGAAAGTGCTCTTGATTTAATGTACTGTACTTTGTTTTCCTTTAACCTTCAGAACATTTAAACAAATAATGTGTTTTTCTGATTATGAAAGAAACACATTTAATGTTAAAAATTAGGAAAATAAAAATAGCATAAAGAAGATCAATCAAAAACAGCATAAGGAAGATCAATCATCCATGATCCTTTCATCCAAGAGTAAAGGTAGTAATAATAACAAATACTCTTTTAAGTATAGCATGCTTACCATGTGTCAGCCACTGTTGCCAAGGAAGTGACACAAATCTAATTTTATAGATTTTGTAACTAAGGCTTAGAAAGGTTAAATAAGTGGTGGGTAGTGAAGCATGGATGCAACATTCTGTTTTTCCCTAGTTCTAAAGCCTGCACTGTCCCACATAACCGCTATTAGCATTCTAGGATGTTTCTTCCAAGTCTTTTTTAATGCGTATTTTTTTCATGGCTGATATTGTGCTGTGAATCCAGTTTTCAGTCTCTTATTTTCACTTTACATAATGATATAAGCATTTTCCTCATGTGGGCTGGCCTTCTCTCCCTCTCTGCTTCATCTCACAGTTCTTTCCGCCTGGGATGTCACTCTCCAGCCACACTGACCTTCGGTTTCTGGACCAAGCCAAGAACCTTCTGGTCTTGGGATCTTTGCACTGGCTATTTTCTCTGCTTCAACTACTCTTGCCTCAGCTATCAAATGGGTAGTTTTTCTCATCCTTTAGGTCTCACCCTAAATGTACAGGCTTTCCCTGAATGTCCTACCTATCTCAAGTAGATTCTGTTCTCTTTCTTAGACCTATGTTACAGGTTTCCTTCCTAGCGCATTACAACTTGCCATTAGTTTATTTTGCCTTCTATTGTATTCAGGTGTCACCTTCATCTTTGAAGGTCTAGGTCTATCACAAGCTGATCCATGATGATACAATGAATATTTTTGCACATAACATACTTTCTCTATTATTATAAAAATTTCATAGAGGCTCAAACAGAGTCAAAATGTAGAAACATCTTTAAGACTCTTGCCTGATCTTACTGCAAAAATTTCATCCCATGTGGGGAAGAAAGCACACTCATACATTACTAGTGGGACTGCAAATTGGTACAACCACTATGGAAAGCAGTATGGAGATTCCTCAGAAAACTTGGAATAGAAGCACCATTTGGCCCAGTTATCCCACTCCTCGGCATATACCTAAAGGACTTAAAATCAACATACTACAGTAATGCAGCTACATCAATCTTTATAGCAGCTCAATTTACAATAGCTAAACTATGGAATCAACCTAGATGCCCTTCAACAGATGAGTGGATAAAGAAAATGTGGTTATATACATAGTGGAATATTATTCAGCCTTAAAGAAGAATGAAATTATGGCATTTGCAGGTAAATGGATGGAGCTGGAGAATATCTTGCTAAGCAAAATAAGTCAAACAAAAAACAAAAGCCAAATGTTTTCTCTGATAAGCACATGCTGATCCATAATGAGGGGGTGTGATGAGGAGAATGAAGGAACTTTGGACTGGGAGGAGGGGAGTGAGGGGAGGGAAGGGAGTGTGGGATTGAGAAGAATGGTGGAATGAGACAGAAATTATTACCCTTTATACTTTTATGACTACATTACCAAAGTGACTCTGTACCATGTCCAGCCAGAGGAGTGAGAAGTTGTGCTCCATTTTTGTACAATGTGTCAAAATACATTCTACTGTCATGAATAATTAGAAAAAAATGTACTTTGGATTCGACAGAGTGGAGTGAAGGGAGGGGAGGGGGTATGGGGGTAGGAATGCCAGTAGAATGAATCGGTCATTATTACCCTATGTGAAAATATGATTAGATAACTTGTGTAACTCTGTATCATGTACAATCAGAAGAATAAGAAGCTATACTCCATTTATGTATGATGTGTCAAATGCATTCTACTGTCATGTATAACTAATTAGAACAAATGAAAAATAATGAAAAAAATTCATCTCAGCATCCCAGAGTGTATCAACATGGAGCACTGTGTGAGGGTGCCAGTCTCACTGAATCCTTGCCAGCTTGACCAGTTCTCAAAGTCTTAGCTATTTCAATAGGTGACTCAAACAATGCTTGCCCATTGTAGGGGCTCTGTACATTTCATTTGATAAGGGAATGATGATATAAAGTTGACTTTGGGCCAGAGTTCCAAGAACACCCAAATCCTTTTCTGGATCCCCTTTTCTGGGAGCTCAATGAGAACCTTAAGCACAGGGAAAAACAGCAAGTGGAGGTGCACCAATTGGCTTCTTCAGCTATCATCTGGGTTAGACCTTATGAAGAATTCCTTTTGCTGGGCATAGAGGTAGCTCAAGCCTAAAAACAGGGTTGCCCCTTGCCCTTTCCCCCCTATATCTATACCCAAATGTGAGGAAAGGCTAGCTCCCAGCAAAATAAGAATGTTTGCCTTGTCACAGCTGGTATAGATCTGTCCAAATGCCATCTCAATATCATCTCCTTTACAGGTAAGATACCATTTTTATTCACAAGTCAAAATAAGAGATGCCTTAAGCATGGATAATATTTAATACATTGTGTTTAAAACTTTATCCACTGAGTCTGTGCTCCAATTAGGGGAAAAAGGAAAAAAAAAAAAAAGCTCTTGTACCTGACTGTATTTATAGCTGCAAGCTTCCTTCTGAGACAGGCAATGGAGGGGGAAGGAAATAGATACAGAGACCTCCCCTTATCAACATTATTTTAATGTACATGTTTTTAAACTAATAGTGAGAATAGATCTTTCCACCCATGTTTGTTAACCAATTCTAAGACTTCTTTTGGCTAACTATCTATTTGTTTTGTCTGCGTCTATAAACATTGATGTCTTTTATGGGAGATTTGTGTGAGTGCTTTAAATGGTCAAAGCAGAAATCCCTTTATACATATTTTGTAAATATTTTTCCAGCTTGTTTTCCTTATAATTTTTACTGTTTTTGACTTGCTGAAGTTTTGAACTATAAGTAGTCAATTGTATCAATATTTTTCCTTGTTAATCATTTTTAAACTTAGAAGAGTCCAACATTGAGTAACACGGTTACTTAATTGTTTTTCCTATTTTATGGTTTGATAAGCATGACATGTTTAGAAGGTGGTTTCTAATTGTATAAAGAAACATTGAAATCATTTGAGTTGTAAATACCTGGTTCTACACCATCTTCTCCAAAATTGGTGTGAACATATTTTTTCAATTTGGCTTTGAAAAAATAGATTCCAAAATGAGGTATAACTAGATAAGCTCTAAAGGTATTTCTTTGTTTGGTTCCTTGGAATCATTCAGTTTTTTTCCCCCTATGCTCTCTCCTAGAATAGTATGCAGAGGAACCCTTTAGCATACTAATATAATAAGGATGCTTTTTATGGTTTGAGAGATCTTGGGAATCTTTGGAAAACTGTTCGGTGATTCTCTGCAATGGAATTAATGTTTTTTTAAGCCAGAAGCATGCATTCTATATAAGAGAGAGATTTTCAGAGCTCTTCCTGGTTTGAGCTCTCTGACCCCTGCCTCCTGCTGTCCAGGGAGTGCTTCACCCCCCAGATAATTGGATTGTAGCCAGTGTTCCTTTGTTGTTTGCCTTTCAGTGAAGGGAGGTTGTGGACTACATTCTGGAAAGGATGGAGGCTGCTGTAGTGTGAGTGCATTGTCTCAGGGATTCTGCAGATCCAAGGACAGTACTTCATTCAGGTTCCTCAAGTCACTCCTTGGCTTCTGCCATTTTCAGCTAGAGGGAAAGATTCCCTTTGTTCCCATTTACATTACCAAAGGGAGAATGCTAATAATACCAAGAAAGAGGGTGGGTTTAGAGGGTTAATCTCATATCTAATAGGATATGTGGTCTTATAAGAAGGAAAGAGAGAGATTTTTCTACCACATGAGGATGTAGGGACAAGGTAGCTAGCTGCAAGTCAGGAAGAAAACCCCCACCAGTTATCTTCTGGGCTTAAAATGAAAGAAAATGAACCCACAGTTTAAGGATATTTTTTTATCATCCATTATTTTCCCCCTTTGGGGCCAGGAGATTCTTTTCCTAATCACTGTACTGATTCCAATCCCAAAATAGCCAACCAGAAATGGAATTCTGAGACATAGTCTGTTTTAAATTGATGTATTTTGTCACTTAAACCAGCTTGGTATGATAAGGAAACAGAGATACAGGGAGGGCTATATTCTTAGCCAAGGTGGCACAGCTCGTTAGTGATACAGCAAAGATGCTTGCTATTCCTGCTTTCCTCTCCAGTGCTTTCCACCGTGTCTTTCTCCAGAGAAGTATATTTTACAACTTCAGCAATAAACAGACTACATCTCCTAGACTGTGGTTTTTTAAAAAAAATCTTGACTAAAATAACCCATTGAAGATGAATATATTTGGATTTTTATGATTTTACCTTAGTGATGTGACCTAAAAGGTAACCACCTAAAGCAGAACCTGAACTTCCCATGTGAGAAGTTGCTATGAACTGAATTGTGCTCTCAAAAATTGTATTTTGTATCTCTAACTCCTAATGTGATGGTATTTGGAGATGGAGCTCTTAGAAGTAATTAAGGTTAAGTGAGGTCATAAGGCTGGGGTCCTAATCTAATAGGATATGTGGTCTTATAAGAAGGAAAGAGAGAGATTTTTCTACCACATGAGGATGCAGGGACAAGGCAGCTACCTGCAAGTCAGGAAGAGAACCCCCACCAGAACCCAACCAAGCTGGCACTCCAATCTCAGACTTCCAACCTGCACAACTGTAAGAAAATAAATTTCTGCTGTTTATGCCACCCAGTCTATGGCATTTTGTTATAGCAACCCAAGTTGACTAATATAAAAGTTTTATTGTCTTATTAAATTCTGGTTCCTAGATCCGGTAGACATGCAAATTACAAGATCATCTGTGTTTTAGAAAACCATCATTCCACTGGTTCCTTTTATACTCTGGGTACCTTTTGTGCATTTAAGTCACTAGTGCTTTAGAGCACTTGCTCGAATTGTAAGAAATAGCTTATTATTGATGAGAAACATCCTGGCTCACAAAAGGAGTTGGTGGGTGGAAGCTGGCCTGTCTTCTATTGAACCACGAGTGAAGGATGTATTAGTATTCGAGATGTCTCTGTGGCCAGAGCCTTTGCTGGCCTGGGAACTCACTTTTCTACCCCTGAAATCACTTAATCATAGGCACATACACATAATACCTGAACATCAGCACTGTGCTGGTTTTGTCTTCCCTCCCATGCTGAGTTATGCATTAACATTTATGAAAAACATCTGAATCACAGAATCTTTAAGGAGATTCCTCCTCTCACGCCTTCAGTCTAAGGACCAACTCTTCCTCAAGCATCTCTAACCAAACTCTGAGCCTCACATCTTCCCCACTGCAAAGTTGGTGCCCTTGCACTAATATATGCAGCTGCTTTCAAAATTGGAAACAAATATTTAACACTGCAACCTTGAACTAAGTAAGAGATCTAAAAATGTGCAGCCTCAAGCCTCATAAAGTTCTTTAAATAAAACAAACAAACAAAGCCAACTTCTGGTCTGCAGGTCTTAGCATAGTGGTAATGGTACTTCTATAATATTAGCCACCAAATGCTCTGCACTCTTAAAGACAGACAGGCTCCTTCAAGAATGCAGGTCACTAGAAACCAGGAAACAAAAAAGGGCACGCACCCACATAACCAGCCAGCACCTTTTACATCCTCCCACAGACCCTGTTCTTCAAATGCTAGACAGCATTAAACCTTAGTGAGTAAGCTTCAGATCCACTCAACTGCATTTGTTTCTACTCAGAGTTCAGCAAAGTAGGATACAGTCCCATTTCATAGTTTATAATGCTGATCCAAACAGGCATTAAGGTCTCCACAACAAAGGAATTGAGAACCTCCGTGACTCTGAGCCAACCTAAAAATGAATAAGCTCCCCAAATATTTTCTGCCATACTGTCAGGCAGGGTATGAAAAGGAGAACCAGACATGGTCTCTGACCTTGCAGAATTCTCAACATAGCAGAAGGGAAAGCCCATAAACCAGTCATTACACTGTGAAAAGTCAATTAAGGTGGAAAGGGAGCAGAGGAGGCTGTTGGAGCAGAAAGGAGATCACCTAATGAAGGTTCTTAAAAACTGACTGGATTTGATTAAAAAGATAAAGCACTGTTAACTTGGAAATTTTTCCTTTTAATTTCAAGATGATTTCTATAGTTCTAAGGTGATTTTTAAAAAATAAATTTCTGGTCCATTCTTTAAACTTTGGTTTAATTTCAACATCCTCTCAAGTATTGATGTTTTAAAAACCTCTTTTTCATGCTTTCAGTTGGTTGAGTGGACATGAGCAGGGGGTTCATTTTCTCAGTGTATGCCACCAGGAGCACAGCTGGTTGCTAAGGCCACCTGCAAAAGAAAGCAGCAGCCAGATGGGGAAATTCAGTGTCCAAGGAATTCAGATTGGTTTTAAGAGTCATGTAAAGCCTAGCATTTGGGGTACCAGCATGTAAAGTACAAAATATTTAGTTTGGTGTTTGGGCATCAGAGAGACAGGTGGAGGTTGCGAGAATGTCTGCCCACAAGGGCCAGTTAGAAGGGTCTGGTACTGAAATTAGTGGTGAATGGCAGAAGCTAAACAGGTTCACTTATGTACATCAACCTGAGTCTCTTGTTTCCTCCTGTTTATTTATAGCGGTGATGATTTTAGCTACCTGGTAGTGTTGTCAGAGGGAATAACTAACATTATCATGTATGAGGAGACTGACTGATCCTTGGAAAAAATGTGACCTTCCCTATTTCTCCTTCCTTCCCATAACCCCTAGCCCACTTTCCTGCACTATTCCTTTCTACTTCTCAGGAGCAGTGGTACACAGTGAGCGGTTCTAAAATATTCTATACAATTGTGTGTCACCAAGGCTTTTAAGGGAGAGGGTGATACATTAACTTCTAAGATACTTATTCTAGTATTGCTATGAGGAGGAAAAAATGAATGAGTAGTCTGTATTAATCAGAATAGGGAAATTCCTGTAACAACCCTCACATCTCAGTGTTTTAACATGGTCAAGGTAATCACAGTTCAGCATGCATACACAGGAGGCTGTTCTCCATGACATTCAGGAGCCCAGGCTCCTTCCTCTACAGTGGCTCTGCCCTCATTTTGGGTCTCAGAGTTCTCTGTCGTAAACTCTGCATCTATTTGGTAGGCAAAAGAGGAGAGAGACACAAGGTGGAGCACATACAGAAGTTGTTTAGGGGCCAACCTTAGAAGTGAGGTGCATCATTTCCACATGCATTTCTTTGGTGAGAACTCAGTCACTCAGCCCCACTATAGTCTAGCTGGGTGACCAGATAAAAAAAAACAAAAGTATTTAGTGAACGTGGGAAGTTTCTATCCCACAGTTAGACCTAACCCCAGACTGGGAAAATTGGAAAAGCAGTGAGTGAGCTTCTCTCATTGAAGGTAAGTAAGCAGAGTCCAGTAAACCCTTGTTTTTAAAGTCTCAGTAGGTCAGGATGGGGGAAATACAATATAGAAGAATGAGGAGCACCTTTCTATCTCTAAGATTCTCTGATTCAATATAGCAGCAGAGAAATGAAGCCGAAATACCCAGCTGAATTTCCGGTGCCTTAAACTGAGATCTTGGAGTAGAAATAGAACGTTGAATTTCATTTCATAAATTGTTCTTCCAGCTTGACGTATTGGAGATTTTTAGCACGCACGCTCACACCTGGCTGCCCGCCACCTTCTGCCATTGCAGATACGCTTACAGGAAACCGTAAATGGATCTGCTTTTGATGCTGGCAGCATCTTACTAAAATGCTTTTGCTGGCATCATGGAACAGGAGCAGAATTCAGCTGGGACCAATAATGAGGCTATTTAGAAAGTTCTCTTCCACCCCCTGACAAGGCAGATGTGGTAGGGATTTTTCCACTCCCATTCTGTCGATGGTGGCCAAAATTAGTTCAAGGCCATCAAAAAATGTTTAGACCTTGAGAGTTGAAACCCCAGACCCATAAAGAAGACAAATCCTCTTTCTCCCATCTAGCAAGAGAAAAGGGAACTCATCCCAGAGACTCCCAACACAGTAGTATGTCACCTATTGTTTTGTAACAGACCTAGAAAAAGTGCCGCCATGTGTCAGTTTAGAAGGAAAAAGAAGGTATTGGTCTCCATCAGAAATATCTCCAGGTAACACTACAGTGGCTGATGCTTTCTTTTCCTCCTGAAATCATGTTCTGTTGAAACAACATTTTTTTCTAAGTACTTTCTTTTCTGCATCTCATTTTACAATTCTAAGTCATTGTTGTGTGAGGTAGTGATTTCACACTATACCCTCCTTTAATAGATAAGATTACTTGAGGTCCAGAAAGATTAACTGATTTGCTGAAAATCTGTGAGACATGAATGCAGGATTAGCACCCAAATCTCTATACTTACACACACAAGACTCTTACCCTATGTTATACAAGGTAATATCAGCTGATGCTTTTTTTGGCCACTCCAGTTCATTGTAACTGACTCTGTCCACCAGTTGATCCAATCATACACATGTTCATCCACAAACTCTGCATTAGGCATTGTGCTACAGATGTAGAGATGAGTTGGGTCTTTGCCTTCAACTAGTTAATGGTCTTATCAGGGGAGATGGACATAAAACTACATAAGTGAGGAATACAATTTAATGTACAAATGAAATATGATAGGGATGTTTGCGGAGAAGGGACAGGAATGGAAACATGATGAAGGCATGACGATTTCTTTCTTAGAAGATCAGGATGGTGTCCCAAAGGTGACACTTGAGCTGAATCTTATAGACATATGGACATCAGGTACAGAAAGAGAAAAGAGGTATCCCAGGCAAAGCAGAGGCAGAGAAGCTTGAGAGAATGTGGCCTGTGTGTAGATATCTCAGCTTTGTTTTAGAGATGGTGAACCTATGGGCACACTGACAGCACTGCTGAGCCACATGGGAAGGAGGACTTCTGTAACACTTGCATGTACCCATTCCTGGGCCACTTAGGGAATTGTTTGGGCCTGGCCCACACAATCTAATCCTTGATTATGTCCTTTTGTAATTTGTGCTGCCTTTGTTCTCATCAGTAAGACTGACCTCCCTAGTCTGATTGTAAATACTCAAAGATCCTGAGCCATGTCATATCCTTACTACATACCCCAATCCCAGGCTAAGAACAGGACACTGTGGGTGTCAAGGAATTGCTTGGAAATTTTAAAATATTCAGAAATCAAGCTGTGAGCTTAAAGGAGTGTTAAGGGAAAGAATGTGGATTTCCATTTAATTAGACAAACCAGGACCATGCCAGGCATGGAAGACACACATGTTCTTGACCTCAGAGAGTTCACTGACTTGAGTGAAAGACAGGCATGGAAGTTAGTTATCACAATGCCAGGAGGAAGGGAGTAATCTGAGGAACAACTTCTATGAGAGCTCAAATTGGGAACTTCTATTTGGGAAGCTCTATTGCTTGTCCCACTTAAGTGTACACTCTCAAGGAAAGGGATTCTGTGTGTCTTGTTTACTGTTGTTTAGTGTCTGGCACTGAGTAGGTGCTCAATAAATATTTGCTGAATGAACATATTGGAATTAATACTTGAACATGACTGAGAAGCATGAGTAAGTGTTTACTGGGCAGAAGTGGGACATTGTGCTTCCGTTAGAGAGCATAACTCATACAAAAACATACATGGGCATATATTTTTATCCACCTAAATGTTATTTTCCGGAATTTATTTCCAGAGGGTATTCTTCCAAAGTGTGAATATCATTGGGATTTCTTGGTAATTATTTTTCATTTTTTAAAAGAATGACTTCTCGCTGCACATAACTGCTGGGTTTCTTGGCAAGACACACCAGCATGTCTTAACTAAGGACTCTCAACTGATGTCCTTTTGAATCACCTGCAATAGGGTGGACACTGTTGCACCTGCCTCCTCTGCTCTCATCCTTCCTTTGAAACCCATATGTGGGTTTCAGGAGAATTTGATCATGGGTAATGTGAGCATGTGACCTAGTTTACCTTGAACAGTCCTGGCTTATGCCTGATGTCTCCTTGTGATTCTTAATAGAGACTCCTTGTACTCCTAAAAGTTTTTAGATTAGAACAAGAAAAATAGGGGTCCTTTTTCTTAAGCATCAGTCAAAGAAAGTGGTTTCAGAAAACTCCAATTCCAGATATTAGGAGCATGAATTCAACACTTATTAGTACATATTTATTGAATGTGACTCTATTCCCCATACTCCAGGGACCCCTAGGGATGAACAACACATGGTCTCTCTGTGGCCCTTATTTTTAAAGCAATCTTTGTACATATTCTATTTTTCTCACAGTCAGTTTTAAGAATAACATGATAAACACTGTAAAAATGTTGAATGATTATAATTACCCAAATAATAGATGTTTCTTACCTTATGTCTGCCTTAGTTTTCTTTACTGTCAATGCATTGATAACAATATCACTTGCCTTATGGGATTATTTGATATTAAGTGAGTTAATGAATATAAAAAACCAAGAGTAGTACCTGACACAGTAAATGCTCACTGTATTATAGTATTATGTGAAAGTGCTTTGCAAATGAAACAAAGCTAACTGTAGCTTTCTGTAACTTCAAATAAGAAAAGCAGCTATTTGGAAGCTTTGTTTAGGCAAGGTTGCATTTGTTAATATATTCAACTATTATAAGCTCCACCCTCAAAGAACTCAAGTTTACTAGAATAGACAGATATGCAAAAGAATATTATGAACTTACGTTTATCTCAAGAAATAATGTCCTATAAATTTGTGTGGTTGGTTAGAGGTCTGCTGGGTAGAGACCACTCACGGAAAATGTCAGTAAAAGAGGAATGGATGTTGATTGGTATTAATCAAGGAAGCAATGTGGTTAGATTGGAATTTTAAAAGGGTCACTGTGGCTGGTAAATGGAGTTCATGGAAATGGGAGGTAAGATTATGTTGATAATAATCATCCAGGACAAGATTAAGATGCTAGATTTATTTTCAAAGTCCCCTCTGGATATCTGTAAAACCTGTCGTCACTCTTGAGTGTCCCATTGTTAATTGAACTCCATGTTTCTATAAGTAAAGAATGATTGGGAGGTAAATCAATTGTGAAGCTTTAAGGTGGGTATAAAGTATGAGACGAGCCTGTGTATTTGGGAGGCTGAAGCAACTGAGGCATTTCATTTGAGGTTTTGGATAGCAATTACCAAATACTTTGGATATAATAGATAAAGACTTGGATCCAATGGTGGTACTCAGGGATTTTCCCAGGGTAGTATTATTTAGGCCACATTGGTTTCTGGTTGCTGAGTTCCTCAGGGTACCCCAAGAACTATGTGGTTGTGGGGTATACATTTAGTGAGGCCCATTCTTCCCCCAACTAGGAGAGCAACACTTTTTTTATTTGTTCATATCTTGGGAGTTCATAAAATTTTGTTTGGGGAAAACGTTTGAAAATAAATACTCTAGAGTTATAAACTTGCTAAGTAGCCTGATATTCTGATAATGCAGAGCTCTTCACCCTCCTTTCAAGTTATATATATATATATATATATATATATATATATATATACACACACACACACACGTATACTATATTCTAAACACATATATATGTAATTATATAGTATGCATGTATATATACATACACATGCATACTAATGTATAATTTTATATAAATGAAACAAAGCTAACTGTAGCTTTCTGTAACTTCAAATAAGAAAAGCAACATATTAAATAATATTTAGAATACCCTATTAACATATCATCTGTCTTAAGCACCAGTACTTGCTAGGTTTTTTCCAAGTCTTGGTTGGATTTCATGGGTCATGGTAATTTGGGCAGATGATGAATTCACTCTCCAAGTTAGCTCCAAGTTAGCAGTGTCCTTTTCCTTTCCATGTCTTCCACATCATCAGGACCTATTGGAGTTTTCTATTAAAGACCTCTCCAGCTATGGAAGCACAAACTCAGTGTACCATGGAGATCTTCTCCATGTTATCTTTACCAGATAAGGTTGCATCCAGAACATTTTCATCTCTATCAATAAAACACTGTCTCTATGGAAAGCCCATGACTTTAGATCAGTGGGATTTGTCTTGAAGAGAAATTTCTACTTCAGAGCTTCTGGTTTTAGTCACCGGAACATTTCTAATGGGGAAAAGGACCTTAGGTAGAATTTCTAATATCAGAAAAATGATTTTGTGGAAGGGTGGATTCCAAAAGGTAGGGTTTTTTTGTGTGTGTGTGTGTTTTTTTTTTTTTGAGTCATCCTTGGGATTCATCTATTTTTCATGTATTTCTAGCAGAGACCATATCTCAGCATGTCATGTGAATATATTCATTTTACTTTAGCAAATATTTGCCAAGCACCAACTATGACAGCCACTGTGCTCACTTAGAGGGAAACACAGAAAAAATAAGAGCAGTTCTTGCCCCCAAGTACCTTAAAAACAGGTAGGGGAGACAAACCTGTGAACAATCAGGGTGATATTCTGGCATGAATTCTATGAAGACAGGAAGAACAAGATACTATAAAAGCTTAGATAATAAAGAAGCTAATTTTTCTTTGTGAGGTTGAGGCCTTGAAGGAAGAGTCTGATTTCCCAGGAAGAGAAGGCATTCTGATGGAAGAATCAGCAGGAACAAAGACAAGGGGCAGAAGGGCCAAGTGTTATGTGGGAACAGACTGTCATGTCTGAAGCTGTGTATATGGAAGGGAATGTCCCAAGAAATCAGCAAGCTTAAATGAGAGCCAGATTGTAAAGAGCCTTGGATGTCATGCTGAATAATTGGGCTTGATATAAGAGGTGAGAATCTTGGAAGGATTTTTTAAGCAGGAGAGTAAACAAACCATATGAAAATTGACAATCTTTGAGTATTTTTGACCTATAAAAACAATTTCCTGTATTTCAACCTGATATAAAATGTGTCAACATATTTGAGTACTTAAGAGCATGCCATATCCCATAATACATTCCTTATATAGATTATCTCATTAAATCCTCACAGTCAATATTATTTTCCTCATTTTAAATAGGATGACACTGAAGTTCAGAGAGTGTTTTTGGTATTGATCAAGGTCATGGTTTCCAACTTTTGAAAGCACATGGTTTTAATGATTTTAACCAACCTTCTCCAATTCTGCATTTTATTAAAATAACTCTTGTGAGCAAACTGGATAATGCTTCGTTCAAAGCAGCTTTTAAAATCTCCCTCAAAAGCTTGGTTTCCCTTTAGCTAGCATTCTTACACTGTAAAGTCAGTTGAAAATGTGAATTAACCTAACTGAAATTGAGTTTGCTAATTTAGAACTACTTATGTACAAACTCTGACATGGAAGAGGTGGACGTGGCTTCAAGAATCATCTAGTTTCATTTCTTTTTTTAATTTCTTCAAGAAGATTCCAGTCCCGAAAGAAATTATTCACCATAATTATAGAACTATTAGTTGCAGAGATGGTACTGTCCTTGAGGTCTGACCCCTCCCTTTTGTGATTCCTAGTGAATTAAAATGGATCTTACTTTCGTGAACATGCACTAAGCACCTTCTGTGTGTAAAAGCCATTGTTCTAAGTATGTTACACTTACACACGGGAATGTGTAAAAATTTATGTTTGGTAATTAGCTCAGTTTAGCTGTCTCCTCAGAGATGGGAGAGGAAAAATTTTTTAGCCACCTATATCCTGAAATTGGCATATACAGGTTGTATGGTCTTAATTAAAAATAAATTTTAAGTAGTGAAGATGTCTATTAAGATTGTTGTGTCAAGCCCTTGTATGTTTTGTTTTATTGTGCCCCAAGGTACCCATGTTAATAGATGGCAAAGCGCAAATTTCAAACAGGAGCTTTTACACTATTTGATTACATTATGAAACCTTGAAGATGACATTAGAGTTTCAAATTCTTAAGCAAAATTGAAATTTTACACTTTGCATCACATGTATAATGCACATTCATATTTATGGGGGTTTTGGAGGCTAACAATAGGTTTTTGCTGGCATTCTCATTTCACCTATAGTGTGGAAACAATCATAAGTGATGATTATTTGATTATCCTGTAATCCATTTTATGGATAATGAAGTGGACAAGGTAGGTTTCAAATAATAAAATCACCAATTACTAGTTTGGGATTAAGTTAGAATTCATTTTTATATTTTTCTTTTAAAGTGTCCACAGAACCTTAGGTTACATATAACATAGTTGGTAAAATCTTAATGTAGGTTTTAAACACTGTAATTTTAATTATTCATTCTTCTCATCAAGGGAATAATAGTGAATAGTTGGATTGAAGAGCAATATCAATAACAATAACCCTTTTAAAAGCATTATACTTGAGTGTAACTATAAAAACCCAGGATTAATGGTAACTTGATTAAAAAAAAAAGTTATATATTTGTGAATAACTTCAAAGTAGGATCAGGGCTTTTCTAAGGCCAGAATTTTGTAGGAGTCCACCATCATTTTGGTTATCACATAATATTGTAAAAGGCGGTTAAAATGAAATAGGTATTTGTAGCAAACAAGGCTGTGAGGGTTGTAATGTTAAAACATCTGTTCAAAAACCTTACATTAGGAAAATACTCATCTTCATTAAAGATGTGATCCTTTTCAAGGAGATATTTTGAACTTGAAGCTGCTGTTGCTATGGGGTTGCTAAGGCAAATGAGCTACTCAGCACTAATGTGTAACTTTACTCTTCTGCTTTATAGTTAAATCATTCCTCCAGCTTTGGAGTCAGAAAGGGGAAAAACTAAAGAGGGTCAAGTGGAGAGTTTCCTCTTTCTGACTGTTATCTAGTATGCCTCTTGTTTTTTTTACATTTTTTTTTCACCTCATAGAGAAAGGAAGTAATATTTTGGGGTATAAGAAGGTTGGAAAGGTAAGGTAGGCTGCTGAGCAGAGCAGAGCCTCTGACGTAGACTACCCCAACTAAGGCATAAGAGAAGTCCCTGGCCACCAAGAGAAAAGCAGCTGTGGGTTGCTGATCTAATGCTTCTGCTGATAGCCAACCTCAGGAAAGGATTTTTATAATAACCCAATATTAAGGGTGACTTGATTAAAAAAAAGTAATGTATTAGTGCATAAAATATCAAATAACTGTGCCCTGTATTTAGTTCAAAAATTTGTCTAAATTACTTGAAGTCAATAATTTATGTTCTTTTATCAAGTGCCCACTGTATTCCAGGTACTGATTTTCTATATGTTGGGGTTATAAGGAAATAACATACAATTTCTACCATGCAAACTCACAGTACAGTGTGAAAGTAACAACACACTATAATTCATTGAATGCAATCTGTAATAGAATTGTTCAAAGATTATTGAAGTTTAGTATTATATTCACAGTTGAAGTTTTTGATAAATAAAAATTTAGAGACTATTTGGAAAGAAGACTATTTGAAAAGTCTTATGGTATTAATAGACAATTCCATCCAAAGATCAGGCACTCTCTGATCCACTACCAGTGATGGGGGATGGAACAGCACAGGTATAAAATAATAATGGGCAAAATATGACCCTTGTAATTCTTGTAGAACCAGAGGTTTATCATCACCTGGTGGCGGAACGCAGAAATTGCAGGCCAGGTTTAGTGGGGGATTTTTTTTTTTTTTTTAATATTTATTTTTCAGTTGTAGTTGTACACAATACCTTTATTTTATTTACTTATTTTTATGTGGTGCTGAAGATTGAACCCAGGGCCTTGCGTGTGCTAGGCAAGCGTTCTACTGCTGAGCCACAACCCCAGCCTCCTGAATTTTTTTTTAATTTTTTTTTCCCAATGTCAGTAGATGTTAAAAGAGATTGAAAATGCTAGTTTTTGAGCATAGAATAACACAGAGAATAATATCTGGGTATAGTAGTGCACACTTACAATCCCAGTGACTCAGGAGGCAGAAGGATTACAAGTTTGAGGCTAGCCTTGGCTACTTAGCAAGACCTGGTCTCAAAATAAAGAGGACTAGGGATGTGGCTCAATGGCAAAGCATCCCTGGGTTCAATCCCAAGTTCCAAAAAAAACCAAAAGCAAAAGCAGCCAACCAAGAAGAAAAAGAAGAAAGCCAACAACAACGATGATACAGAGAATAAAACTTAGATTTCTTTAGATCAATAGTTTTCTGTATAAGGTATTATATAGTAAGAGTATAGACTAAGGTTAGGATATGTAAATATGAAACCTAAATTTGCCTCCTATTAGCTATGTGATCTTGAGAAAACCACTTAAATTATCTAATCTTTAGTTTCTTTATTGGAAATCCAGAGTTCCGAAATGAAACAAGCTCTATAGGCAAAGCACCCCGTGCACTATGTGACACACAGGTTCTCGGTGGATACTAAATCTTTACTCCTTTTGTAAGAGAACATATTGAATAAAGATCTGCCCTCTCACAGTCATCATATAATAGTTCTCTGTTCATAACTAAAAGTTGGCAGAGGATAGAATGGATTTAGAAGATCCCTTGGATCGGGGCTAGTTAGGATGAGCTGATAACATGCCTTTCCGGGTCCCTGCCCCCACTTTTCTTATGGGAAATATCCCAGTGTTCCTGGCCAAATTCTGTCATTCTTGAAACCTATACTCAAACACAATTCCTTCCATAAAGTCTTTCCCTGCCATGCCATTGGCGTCCTTACCACCAGCCACAGCACAAGATTTTGATACTGGTCTTTCACATTCTTCCTTACAAGGATTCATGCACAAAAAAGGAAAGCTCCTTCCTTCCCAGCCAGACTGAAAACTCCTTGAAGGTGGGAACTATGACTTGTAACTCTTTTTATTCTTCACACCAAGAATTTAGTACTGAACTTTGCCCACTTGACTAAGTAAATGTTTATATGCAGCAAGCATTGTTTATTTAAGCTGAAACAGAGCATTCAGGTTTTATTAGTTATTGTTGTCTCATTATTCTTTAATTGTTTTTGAGTCTTTGCATATCTTCCTCAACAAGATGGAATTGCCCTGGAGCTAGTACTAATGTATGCATTCCCCACCCCCACCCCCAGTTATCACATAGATGCTGCCTCCACCAACCATATATCTGTTTCAGTGGTGGAAACAAACTTTAAAGGAAGTATGATTATACCCATTTTACAGAGGATAAAACTAAGTCTTACATCTTTCCCAAAAGAGTTGTTCAGTAAGTCCTAGTTGAATTAAATGAAATGAGCTTTGGTAAAATATTTGAGGTAATGATAAGTGGGACTACTGATCTTTATTCATTCCCCATAAGTGAGCACTGCTTGGAATTGAGGTCATAGAGGTTAATTCAAGCCATGTTTATTGAGCAGCTACTCTGTATAAAGAGTTTGGGCAGGTTTGTAAAAAGAAGAAGGGATGAGGCTGGGAGACTAAATTGGGTGCTCATTTTGCTCTCTGGGAATTTTTGCTGCTTTAATCCTTTGTATCTCCCCCATTCTCAGTTTACACCTGATCATAATGGTAAATTAAATGAGACATCTGGAGGTCATATTCAGCTGAAAGCATGTTACAAAGAAATCTCTTTATCTTTTTAGTTGAGAAAAAAAATCAACCCAGGCTTTTTCCATTCATTTAACAAATATTTAGTAAGCATGTTACTCTATGATGAGATGGAGGAGAGATCTTACTTTTAAATAAGGAAAACACCTTTCTAGAAGCATTCTTAGACATAACAGTTATCACTACTGGGATGTTGTACATGTCAAGTGCTCAATGCAGGGTTTGGTAGACTCCTGGTAAAATAGCATTTTTTATTCTTACTTTTTGTCTAATTATTTATTTCTTCCTCCTCTCCTTCTTCCCTTCTTTTCTCCTCCCCTTCACCTTCCTTCTCCCTTTGCTGCTGTTTATCCTCCCCCTCCTCTTCCTTCTCCTATATCTTTTTCTACAGATGTACCTTCCTTGCCTCTTACAATACACCGATTCTTTTATTGATATTTACAGAATTGTAAACGAGTCCAGAATTTTTAAAATAAAATTGAATTATTTTCAAAACTGAAGTAAACCAATTAAAAATTATATCCTTTAAAGGTATAGATAATGATTCCATAAATAATTGACTCATTATACTGAGATTTGTTAAAATTTGTATTTAAACTAGGGTTTTTGTTTGTTTGCTTTTGTTTTTGTTTCATTTTGGTAAAGCTCTTCTAAATATGAAAAGGACCCAAATTCTGTAATAAAGGAATGTGCATATTTTCACATTGATCCCACAGTTTTCTTGGGCTATGGTGAAGAATATACCTGTGAGAAGTCTAGGCAGCTGCCCCTCCCAAATAAGTGAGCTTAAATAAATGTGTATTTGTCTTCTTGAGAATCTTGTAAATAAATCAGTCTTCCTATCCTTTTAAGTATTCTTTTCCAGAAATACATCATATTGCTTTTTAAGAGTGCGGTCCAAAGCACATTTGAAAAGGCAAATGTACATTGATTCTGGAAAGAAACCTACTTTCAGCTGCCCTTTTAGCATAAGGCTTTGGAGTGTGTGAAGAAAGAGCAAGTGTAAATCTCTTCTTAGGTCAGTTTATCTGCACAGGTGAACTCTTGGGATTTAAGCAGACCAATACCTGTTTGTTTCTCCATACAGTAGCATTCTTCTAGCTCTTTCCCATAATCAGTAGTAGATAAACGACTTAGAAAAAAAAAAGGAATCACATAGTCAGGTCATATATCTCTAAGAGCACATTCAACAGTGAATTTCTGATCCTTCTGGTAAACTCCTTCATGTTAGTCTGGTGTATCTTTCTTGACTCTATGATATGTTTGCATTTTTCTATAGAATTGATTTAATGTTTTTACGGGGTGGGGGGAAGAACAATAACCAGCACCACAATTCAACAAAGGAAAATTAAGCTTTAAATTTTATCAAAAGCCTTTAAATATCATATACCATTGCCTAGGCAAATGATTGTGTTTTCCCCAAGGAAAGAAATATCAGCAGTTTAGGTTTATTTTTCAAGGGAGGAGGGAGAGGATAAAAAGAAATTGAATCATAGGAAAATGTCAAATCATAGTCACTGATGATGCTATTTGAATGATGTGCCATAATCATATTAGGGCAGAGCACATGGAATTCCCGATTTCCGCATGACAGTGAAGAAGGAGCAGCAATTTTCTGTGTGTGTGTGTGTGTGTCTGTCTGTCTGTCTGTCTGTCTGTTCACTCTACCTTCCCACTGCATTTTGCTAATTCAATTGAGGGGCAAGTAGAGGTAATCCAGACAGCCGAAACAGGAGGAAAATGTCTGCAGCTGTGCTCAGAAGGACTGGTGTGAGGAGAGAGGCTCAGTCTGACTTGGAGTTTTGTGCTGTTGCACGTGAATGCTCTGGAACTGCCCTAATCGACTGAAAATGAGCCGGCTACAATCATATGGAGCAGGTCTGTTTAGCCACATCACTGGGTAGCATGGCAGATGGTAGACCGTCAATGGGTGGTATTGATTGGCTGGATTTGCCTTAGGGTAACAAGACTATGGGTCCTTAAAAACCCCCTTCATCTTATTTTCCTTTGTGCAGCTACATACAGTAGTGGTTTTCTCTTTTCATTCCCCCCAGTCCCCAGCATCTCCATCCCCCCTTTCAAATCAGAAGTCTTACTTGGTAATCAAGATAGAGAGGTTACCTTGAGATAAACACCCTTTAAATTATCACTAAGGCAAGAAAACACGAGAATATTTTATTTACTAAGCTGATTACATTTTAATGTTTGAAGAAAGTGACATTTTTTTAATTAGTGTTTAAGACATATGGTGAGTGTACAAATTAGCTTATTTCATACAACCAGAATTTGATGAGAGCAACTCCTCCTTCTCACTCCCCAGTTAAAAATTGTCACTTGAAACTTAATATATGCGAGGAGGTTAAATGGTATTAAGTAATGCAGACTTGACTTAAAGATGAAGGAGACAGTCACTCTGGCTAAATGTTGCCTAGATGGGCCAGAAAAATACCAGTGTCAACATCTGTGTTTGCAAGAGGATGTGGAAGTTCCAGAGCTTTGATTTTGTCCAGCCAGGAAATCAAAATCCCAGGTATCCATGTCTGTTGGTTTCTGTTTTAGACACGTGGGAATATAGAAAGGTATATGCATGCTTTAATAAATAATAAGATTCCCCTTAAGATCAAGCCATATAACAATTCAAATAAATGACATTTATTTTTGTTCAGGTGGTTCTATATCCTTTTAACATCCCTCCTGTATCACTTGGAGTTTTCAATTTGGGACAAAAATCTTCATTCCTGGCAAAGGAACAAATTAATTGAAATAAAGTGGTACAAAGAAGATGCCAAGTTAACTACACATCCAAAATAGTGAACAACAGAAATGTTCCCCTTCAAGGCAGATCTTAGGGGGAAAGAACAGCCCTGGGTAAAGGAGATATGTGATTGGTTTCTTCTCATGCTTGTGTATAAGTATTCAGATAATTATGTTTTAAAAAGAGATGCTAACATTTTTTTTGGTTTTTCTTTTTTCAATGTCTTTAGTTTTAAGTTTTTGTTATTTCCTCTCATAAGGAACCATATCAAATCAATCTAAAGTTTTACTCAGAAAAAAAAAAAGTTGCACCTTAAACTCTTGCCTCCATCTTGTGTGTGTCTCATCATCATGCACACGTTTGAATCAGGTTTTCATTGTGTGTGTGAATATTTTTCTCATTTTGCTAAAGGAAAATATTTTCATGGAGTTTTTGATTTTTCTCCCTTGCTCTGCACTAATTGTATTTTTCCTTGATCATCCTTTGCTGATGAAACAAAGCTAGTTTGTGTTTCATTCTTCACAATTCTTATTAGCATTGGTTGGTGGCTTTAAGTCGGGAGCAGGAATTTTATTTATTTATTAACAAGATACAGCAAGAGACAATCTTGCCTGTTAGGATGCTGGCGTTTCTCTTGTCACATCCTATACCCAAAAGCTATTCCAAGGGGGGTGGAAAAAAACACAGTCTTTTAAGATGGTTCATTTGAATCTGTGCACTCTACCCACCTGGTGGTTATATAGTGAACTGTTACTTTAAAGAGTAGTTTAAACACCAGCCATGTTTGGGGCAGGCTGCTCTTGCAAAGAGAGCAGTACATATAACAGGAGTCTACTGTGTGTGAGATAAGGGGAAAATTCAGCTCACTGACTAGAGGTTTTAATGTGCGAACTCTAGGGAAATAATATATTGACTGTTCCGTGGCGCGCAAGAAAATTGAAGAACCCTTTGCAGACGGAGTGCTTTGCAAAGGATTCTATCTGTTTCTCTTAAAACAAAATCTGTGGCAAGATGTTTGAAATCAGCAGGACGCTTAATGCTGCTTTGTTAAATAATGAGGTAATATTTTGTCACTTTTTTCTGGGCAGCATCTGTTTTTCCCCCCTTTCTTCATTTTCCCCCCTATGTTTATAAAGGATTTTTTTTTTCCTTTCCTCTCATGGAAGTCAAGGAAATACAATTCACGCTTCCATTTCTGTTTCTTCCTTTCAGTGCTTTTGGAGAATTTGGTTGTCTTTTTTTTTATTTGCAGTTTCAGCCGGCTGCTGTTTCCTAGCCCATTGTGCCACGTAAGGCTTCTCCACTGCGCGGAGTAGGTAGTTATTAACGCTGAATTGGCTTCTGGTACAGTCCATCTGGACTCTGTGTGGGAAAGCTGGCTGCCGGCGACTGATGCTGAGATATCTGCAACCTTTGGGATGTGTGCATGGTGGCGAGGGGCTGACTGATATGAGATTACTTCTTTTAAGGGAAATTGTTATTAATGAGTCAAGAAACTGCTCATTTATGGTAAGAGGGATACAGCGGCGCCGGCAGCCCCACAGCTCTGGGATATCATTTTTAGGTTGCCTGAGCTGCTTGAGTGAGACAAGTTTCTTTCTGTGGTGGTGGATTGTGGCAGGAAAAAAAAAAAAAAATCATGCATGACTGGGAGACTCGCCTGCCTGATTCTTGAGATAATATATTGAGAATCTGTTGCTTTACAAATGTCACACCACTGATGTAGCGGTCAGCCCCTCACTCTGAAAGATGAATGGTACTATTGGAAATGCTATAATAAGGTTGACTTTTCCCAACAATAGGATTCTGCCTTTGTCTTTAGAGAAAAGGCCTCTGAGGACTTTGTGCATTTGTTGGAGGATTCCTTTGAAAGACTTTAGAGTGGAGGTTTTTGGAGAAGTGATCAATATACAAAGTGCGTGGATTTTTTTTTAGCCTAAGCAAACCAGCTAATTATTTATACTGTAATATACGGTTATTATCTTGGAAAAATAGCAAGAATATCTTTTGATATACCTGATGTTAATTTATTGTTCACTAAGTGTGCTGAGGTTAGTGTGGATGGGAGAAAAGGGTTTTTAAAAATTTCATCTTTTATAACCTGCACCGAAAATACCAAGTAAATATTTTGTTCCAAGAGAGTTGTTTTTATTTGTGTGTTTGTCAGCACTGTGTTAATATTTACTTTTCACAATATTTTGATGTTGATGAGATCACACTCGAGTTTCTGTTCTTGTTTCAAGCATATATACCTACCCTGTGTACCTATGTTGAGCCATTTTCAACACTTAACCTGTAAATTCATCCTTAGTTAACAGTTCAGGTACCATAGTACTGTTATGACTTATAGGACTTTACACATTTGCTAAATAAATTATTTTAAAAGTTTACTTAATTCAGTGTTGTTCCACTTGAAGGAATTATAGTTTTAACATTTCTACTTTTCTATTTCATGTATTTTCATTTCTAATAGTTGAACTTATTTATATTCAAGTCTAATAGTTCATGTAGTGTACCTAACACATATTATTTTATGGTGTATCTGTGTTTTTTGAAGTGTGTTTATGTATATGTACATTTATGTGTGTGTGCTCATGAAATACTATCCCCAAGAGAATAGTTTCAATCTTTAAAAATGTAAAGGTTATTTTCTTTTCTAATAATTTTTCACAAACCCATTCATTCTTGGACTTTGAATCCTGGAAATATAGCATATTTTTCAGCATGTATTTATTTCTACTCTCTCCAGTCCTGTGTCACTGATAACTCAGTCAAAGATTAAAGATTAGGTTGAGTTTTTTTCCTTTGGTCATGTTTATTATCTCTGTATATTTATTGAGGAATAAATTAATTTAATTACAAATTAAACAAATAGTGATGCTAGTGTTTTGCATAAGTATGAGACATAAATTTCCCAGGTAAGCTACTTGAAAAACCCAAAGCAGAACCAAAATATATTATTGAAAGCTGGGTAGCAGAGAGGTTACAAAATATAGAACAGGAAGACAAACTGGGTATAGCACCACACAGTTGCTAAATTTCTCTTTGCAAATCTTTTAAGAGGCCAAAGGAAAAGGACATCCTTTGAAGGAGAGAAGCAAAATCACTTGTTCAGTTAAGCAAGATGAGCACTCTGCTCAGGTAATGAAATAAGGTTTTTTATTTCAGAAGAATGTTTTACTTTTATAGTAGTGGAAAGCAAAGGGGGAATGTGTTTTGGTGGATTTTTAAAAATTCAGATCATGCCCCTATCCAGGTTGAGAAATAAATTCATTTAAATAAATCATTCATCATTCTCTGTTTTGAAAAGCTCAGACAGAAGGCAGAAAGGTAGACGCTGACAGCAGTCCCCCTCCTCCCTCCAGATTTTTTTTTTCTTTTTCGTTTATCAGGGACTGTTTTTTTCCGAGAGGCAAACTTGTTTCAACCTAGTTCACAGAGCAAGCATAATCCCAAACTTGCATGCTTTTGAAATATTGACCATGTTAGCTGCAGAAAAAGCATTACTTAGTAAACATCAGCAATATTGGGAAATAATAAAGTTAAAATGTAAAAGTGTAAGCACATTAAAGTGCTTTTGTTGTATCTTTAAGCCTAGAGGCAGATCATTAAATATGCATTTCACTAGAAAGCAACTGTCGAGAAAGATAAGGTGGTTGAAAATATTCTACACTAGAAAAGCCCTCCATCAGAGAGATGGGATCCTGCATCCCTTAGGACAGGGGAAAGGAAGGACACTCCCACTGTTAAGGTTTGCAAGCCTCCAGTGACCTGCAGTTGTTACAGTACTTTTGAGCTGGGAGGAGGGAAAAGGTAAAAATACAAGTATGGCTGTTGTTGCTTCCGCCGGGCCTTAATTACTAGACACAAGAAGCAGTTCAGAAATCTGGTCTCTGTTGTTGTAGAGGTCACCAAATCATTAACATCGTCAATCTGGCAGTAGCTAATTTAAATAGCACCTGATGTTGCAACGCCTCCCTTCGTTTCCCCAGCCAATCAGATTCTAGCTTTGGCTGACAGATGGTCCCATAAATGGATGTAAAAAGGGGAAGCTTCGAGCCAATTTCAGCAAGGCTCTGTTCAGTTGTTCTTATCTACATCCTAGAATCGGGGGTTTCAGCTCACTGCTCCTTTTCTTTCTTTTTTTTTTCTTTTTCTCCCACCCCCACTACCCCCCCCAAAAAAATAATTGATTTACTTTATAATCATCCGCACTGTGTTTTGTGGATCTTTAAATATATATAACAATAGTAATCATTTAAAAAAATATATTCTGAAACCTTTGCAAATTTTAAGAGAAGAGTCGAAGCTCTGCGAGACCCAATATTTGCCAATAAGAATGGTTATGGTAGGTATGACTAGATTTATAATCTGTTGTTTGTGTTGCTGGAGGGAAGACAAGCATCTACACCTTGACCAGTCTTATGCTTGCACAAGAGTTTAGTTCTCTGCTGCTGTGTGGTTCCTACATTTACTATATCTTTTGTGTAGAGTGCGGGTAGGTCCTTTTATTGAAAAGCAGTGGGGAGATAGATTGTCATTTTTAACAGGTCGTTGTCAGTTTTCCCTTCAACATAAAAGCGGAGGGTGGAGGGTGGGATGAAATAATTGCTGGTTTGTTGAAAGAGATTATGTTACTTGAGATCATCATGGCAAAAGAAAGGTTTTCTTTTTTGTAAGGGAGAAAGGGTTTGTCTACATGCCTGGGTTTTGTGGGGCTGGGGGGTGGATGCAGCAGGGTTAGGATCTCTCCATTTCCGTGCTGGAGATTTAAACCTCGAGAGGCAGCTCCAGGATGCTGAACGTTGAGATGGGCAGTTGTGTTTGGGGGACTGCGCAGTCAAAACGGCAAAGAGAGTGATTTATTTGGGCTTCAGTAAATGCTGCATCTTGTATTTCAAAGAGTTTCCTGTCATGACCTCATAAAAAAGAGGAGGCGGCTTGTATGTGTAGCGGTGCCTGGCGTGTAGAGTTGTTGCTTCCTTCTCTGGGCAGCAGCTCTGTAAGAAGGAATGTCAGCTTTTACATAACGTTCCTTTCCGCTTTTGACACACTGTGTGAGGGTCCATCTTCTTCTGATCACAGATGGAGTGGAATGGCTTGAAGATGGTAAGTGAAAAGAGGAAGGAAGCTTGTAGGTTTCAGTCGTGTGTGTGTGTGTGTGTGTGTGTGTGTAAGGATGGTGGACTGTGCATCGTAAATCACTCTGCTGATCGCTTGTGTGTGTGTGTGTGTGTATGTGTGTGTTTATTAGTATTTCTTTTCTCTGAAAACCAGAATTCACCTCCAAGTATAATGGCATTGCATGCACACAAGGCACACACATTGCCTTTTCCATCAAACACACATTTTAGCCAAGCAAGGTTGGTGTCTTTTTTGACAATCACAATGTCACCGTCACTGTTGGCTGGCGTGTCCACCGCCTCTGTGAGCCTTCAGCAGAATTCATGACTGTTAAAGTTAAAGGCACATTTCTTTTTCAGTCTCATGCTAAGAGTGATGGGGAAGGCTGAAAATGAGGGGTGGAGGAGGTAAGATTCAGTACCAGCAGAAGCAATTGGGAAACAGGACTTTTGGATGTGGATGGGGAAGTGGAAAACCTTTCTGCTGAAGTAGTAAATCTATTTTTAGCACCATCTTTTTCTGAAAAAAGAAGCAGGGAAACTCCTTGAGTGCCGCTCCTGTCGCCTGATGTTGACCCTGAAGATATGGCACAAAATGGCAAGATGAGATGCCACGAGTGCCCACTTTGACTTTGAATTTTCACCAGCAATAGCTTTCTCGGGGTTTTGGGGCTGGGTATAGGGGGAGGCTGTAAATTCATATCCATCTCACTTATTTTTCACTAGAGAAGCCGGGGAAGACTTCTCGCTCTGCATAGACGTTATAGCAAAGCTGTGGTCTTTTTCCCATTCTTAGAGGATTGCCTTTGTCTGGCTGCTTGTTTTGATGGGTGTAAAACAAATAAGATTAGACCGAGCAGCCCAACTGAAAGCGATAGCTGGGAGGAAAACCCAATGAAAGGTTGCCGGGGAAACGAACAGAGGAGAAGCCGAGTAGGGAGCAGGTGGCTATCATGAGAACACACTGCAAACAGTGTAAAAAAGGAGGGGGGGGGGCGCGACAGGACCTCGATTATCTTTGCTGTTCTTTGTGGCCAGCCCAACTTTAATTATTCTTTATAAATAGGTGTTAATTACATTTCTAACTCTGGTTTACAGTGATTTTAGAAATCTATTTTTAAGCATCTGTTCTGTCTCTCCTGTTTTTCTTTTTGTTTATTTATTTAAAAAACAGAGAGAAGAGAGGGGGAAGGGAAGGGAGGGTAGGGAATCTTGCTTTTTTTTTTTTTTCTTATTCCCCCCTTTTCCCTGCTGTGAAATTGTACGTGCGAAAAATCGCAAGGAATCCTGTGAGGCCATTTGAAAAAAATGTAAATTATATTGAATGAAGTTGACGGAAGCATAATAGTGAACTCCCACAGCTGATAGCTTCTGAAAATGATTTCTTAGAAATTTCCAGCAAATATTCATCAGAAAAAATATTATTAGAATAGATTTACACTAAGCGATGATTTTGTGTTAGGTGATAATGATATTTTTACTAAATCAAATGTTGATACTATAGTTCTGAGGAGTTCATTATATCTCTCCTTTTATGTCCCAAGTAAAAATTACTTTTAAAATTAATAACTGAAGAGCTATTCTCTGGCCCTTTGATTCCCTTCCCTCCCCATGCCTTCAGCTACAGGCTCCATCGGGCTGCACCCTCACAGCCACTGTTTCCCATTTGGCATTTGGTCCTGGATCTGATTTTGGCAGAAACTGAGTGAAAATCTGGATTTTTTTTTTTTTTTTTCTGTGTATGTCTCTGAACATCTAGGACCCATGTGTCAGTAGGGTGACAGGCATCTCTCGCTTTTTCTCTCTCTAACTGTGCTTTACTACTAGTGTCTTTTCCCCATGATGGTAGGTACCAGAAGGACTGAAAGATAGAGTATTTAGAGAAATAGGAGATAGTGTAAAAATAACTGAAAGAGAGATCTGTTATAGTTTCTTCCTGGGGGGGTGGGGAATAGGCACATAATCAGGTAGCTAATTTTAATCCCCCCAAATGAGAGATTAAAAAATACTGAAATACATTGCAAGGTTAGGAAATATAACCAGCGCTATTGAAAGAACTGTTAAATCTCACTCTCTTCATTGCAAATCTCCACACACACACCCACCATTCTTTTTTCCTTGCAGATGCTTCTTTTTGTTTTGTCTTCCTGGTAAATTTTAATATTTTGTTTTGACTCTTGAGGTAAAAATATACTTATATTTTTGGTCCTACATTTGAACTTGTTCTCATATCTTGAATGCATAAACCTATGTCATATTTAAAAATAGGATACTTTTTTATTATCTTTAGTATAGTTTCCTTTTTTTATAATTTCTGAGAATTTTCTAGTAGTTTTTTTCTTAGGAGAAAATTTCCATAAGAACTGTCATCTTGGTTTGGTTTGTTAAAAAAAAAAAAAAAAGACACGTGGTTCTGCTGCTGACCTTTCTTGCTTCTTTGTCTTAAAAAATATTAATGCCTACAACCTGCTTGTGGAGGTGTGCCTTTATGGAAGCACAAGGCTGAGAGTACATTTATTAATGATTGAACATCTGACTAGAAATATTTCTGAAAAAAAAAACAACACCTGACTATATCGCAGTTTTAACGAGTAGGACACCTATAAATCTATATCTCATAGCAAAATAATGACTGTATCATTTAATATTTAAATTTTTGAAAGAGTCAAATGAGCATAGATAGGGAAGTAGCTGAAAATTTAGTTTGAGAACAATTGATATATGAGGTGATTTTATCTCATTAAAAAAAATAATAACCTAACAAACAACTTAACCATTCATTTGGATCTTGGTCCCATTCATTCCTAACTACTATTCATTCAAGTCATCCTCCTGGCCAGATATCGATGAGCTTGCTTCTGTTCAATGGTTTGCGCAAAGTCTTAAAACTTTTTTTTTTCTCTTTGTAGCTCTTTCTCAGTCCTTTGAATGTAAGGGTCTTATTGTGAGAGGAAGGCCAGATTGTTGTGAGGTAGTAATAGTAGAATATATTTTTAAAAAGAAAGAAAAAGAAAATGAACTACGTGTGTGCAGTTTGGTTCCAAACTCAGTCTTGCGAAGAGGTAAAGACATGTTCGACTTCAGATAATTTAAATTTGGGATTTCTGTTGGGGATAATCTATTTGAAATTTCAAATCTAGAGGTGCTTTATGTGTTTGTGTGTATGCCATAGCTCTAAAAGAATCTGTGGATGAATGGAGGTGTTTTTCTTAAGTTAGAGTTACTACCAACAATGAAAAGGTTTCCTCAGGGCAAGTCCTTTTCTTTGGTTAGATTTCTTCCCTTTGCACTTATCTCCTTATTGTGGGTGGATTCTCTTCCTACATGTAGACAAAACACTATTCCTTCTATGAAGAGATGTGCTGCTTCATTTAGCCCCAGCATCTTAATGCTTTATTTTAATTAAAAAAAAAAGAAGAAGAAGAAGAAGAAACAAATTATCTATGTGTACCGCAAGTAAGGAATGGCGGTGTTGATAAAGGTCATTATATATGGACAGAAGTACTTTGGCCTTGACAAATTTCTTCATCAGTTCCAGTGATCTGTGGCCACCAGGCACTTAATTTATATGCCTGGACATGTAATATGTACATTTTTGGTGAGCTGGCCAGCGGATGCTAGATATATAAGTATGCGCTGGCAAATGCTGCAATGCAGTATTTTTCCCAATGTCATTGAGAGTTTGGGGTGTAAGAAGAGACAGTAACATTATCAAGCTATTCGTTTACTATTTTCCAATTGACCGGCCATGTTGTACAGAATTGGTCAATTCTCCTTTTAGAAGTAAAGTCAACATTTTATTGCCTTCTATCCATTCCGCCATCTATTTGATGGTGTGTGGAAGGGAATGTGTGTGAAAAAGAGAGGGAGAGACTGTGTGTGTCTCAGTGTGTGTGTTGCTGAATTCCTCCACCTGTCTTAGGTTTTCCTTATTTGGTGTTACCAAATGCTTGTATGGATGCACAGTATATAAAGAAAACCCAACAGGACTGATTCCCATAATAAATAGCTTATTTCCTTCATGAACTTCAAGAGTTCTCTTATTAGAAAAATACAACATTTTAAATATTTAACCAAAAATATATATGCAGATCCTGCAGACTTCCATTAGTAACCAGACACCTTTCTTTAGCTGCTTTTGAAGAACTATAAATGTGCAGATCCCGAACAATATCTGTGAGCTAAAAAGCTGGTTTGAGTTAAATTGTGTGTATGTGTATTTAAGAGGAATGTTGTTATTCTTTGGAAACATTTGAACATAGTCTTACACTGTTAAAAATAAGGAGGAAAAGTGGTTGTGTAGCATCCTGTGCTTTGGTTTTTATAAATGTGTGTGTGTTTAATGATTATCCTTGAATTTTTGAAACCTTAGTGTATTTTAAGGGTTAAGAGGGCCTTTATAGGTCAGTGGCTTTGTAAGGAGGAAAAAAATGACCTGCGGGGGGAGGGTGCAGGACTGGGAATTGTCACCAGCAGTAATTGTCTTAAATTAGCTATCTAGCAGTGAAAAGGGAAAAAAGCTGGAAGACAAGAGTGGAGAGGGGCACCAACATGTGGATCTGCACCTTTCTGATAGAGGAGATAATGAGTGATAAATTTGAACTGGTGCAGTGCGGGATGCCCTATAATTTCTGAGAACCTTGACTTTGCAGGTTCATTACTTCCTTGCTTGCTTGTTCACACCTTTAATTATATCCAGTTTGGGATGCTAGCTGGGGGCACAGAGATGAGCCATTTTGTTTGTTGTTTACTTCATTAAGTATTCAAGCAGTGTGTTCACAATAGCTTTGGAGCATCAGTGTTAGGAATCAAACACTTTGGAAATGAAATTGTTACAAAAGGACAAAAATAAGAAAGCAGGCAGCCAGCTAGCTTGTTTTGGATGTTCACATCCACTCTGCTTAATGGTAATATTTATGCTGTTCCTTGTACATTCATTAAGAAATAGTGTATGCAGTGTCAGTGCTCTTAATAGGCTGATGGTTCTCTCTCTATTTCTGTCTCTTCCTCTCCATCCCAGCGCCGAGATTCTGCCTTCACCCAGGCCATCTTAGGATTTTGGAGGCTCATTATTGGGGGTCCTTGTTGTAACTAACACAGAGATAATTTCCCCTCAATGTGGAGACCTGTCTACAATGATTAAGAAGTGCTTAGAGCGGTAAAGGAACCCTTCAATAAATTTTGGTTGAGAAGGCAGTAAAAAATGTTGAAGAATTAAGGTTGGTGTAATTGTTGTGCTTGCATTTTTGGCTTTTGTTGTTTTCATAAAGCCTTATTTTTAACCACAAAAGTAAAATGCAAAACTAGCATATGGGATTTTTTTCTTTAATGGAAAAAAATTATATGTCATCGGCCTCTCCTGAAAATAACTTCCCCTGAACTCTTGGTATGAGAAATAACATTTAAACTTGAGTATAATTTTTCAGTTATTCATTTTAGCCTATAAATATGTAATTAACAAATCTCTTTTCCATAGGAAGTTTAGGTTTTTTTCAGGATATAAGGAAGCAGAGAAAGGATTCCAGCCAAGATGGCGAATTCTGCAAAACACACCACAGCACAGAGGTTTCCTCTGTACTCTGTGGCATCGAATCCTTTCCTACTCCTATGAAGCAGTCATCCTCGATTGTTATCTACTCCTGTAGCAACTAGTCCTTGAAGTTGTTTTGCCAACGGTGTTCATAGTAGTGACTGATCTCATTGCTGTTTGTTGAGGACTTACTAGGTGTGTTTCTTTGGAACATAGAATTCAAGGTCACCGTTTCTTTTTCTTTTGACCCTGATCCAAAAACATAATTAGAGGATAATTCCCTGTACTTGGGGATAAAGTTAAGGTGAGGTGTTTTAGGATTGGACAACACAATTTTGAGGCTTGTGTCAAAATATGAGTAAAGGTTCGTCAGAAAACTCACATGCATGCATGCTTTCTCTTTTGTATTTGTAAGAATCTTAGAGTGATTCCCAAAGAAAGAAATCACAGGTATTTTGCACATTTTTGTCTGTACAGTTCCATGTATCCAGATGTTCACTCTTAGGAAGACGTAGTTTGGACAGTTGGAAGCAACTTGACTTTCAATCAGCTAGCTGCCTATGAAATTTGGCTGGAACCTGTTAGTTTTACAGAAATATGAATGCCTTGCTTTTAACAGAAATGCTTCTTTGAACACCTTTTCCTATTACCCTGGAGTTGTTGGACAGCTAGTGACCCTTTGGTCTCCCATGTGCAAACTGGAAGTTTACTAGGAGAGCAGAAAGCATAGGTTTACTTTATTATGCACATCTAGATACTGTGTACTGTTTGTGTGCATGTGTGTGCATAGGCGTGCATGCACACACATGTGAGTTATAAACAGCCCTGACCCCTGATGTGCCTTGACTGTGACTTCTCAAGTAATCCCTATTTTCCTAGGCCATAAATCTAAATGCTTTAAAGTTTAGCTTTCTAATTTGTACATGAAAAATAACAGTCTAAGTTGAACTTTTTTTTTTCAAATGTCCCCTTTGAAGATGCAGCAGTAGTAAATACAGCTCTAATGATAAACTTTAGCTCAAAGAGCTATTTAAAAGTCTGTAGTGGAAGGGCTGAGAACTTGCAATCTTTACTAATGAAACTTTCATTAGGAAAGTGCTCACTTAAAATGGAGTAAACGACTAAGTCCCTGCAATTTGTGATTTTAACCAGATTTGATTCATCCTTTTTCATGTTTCTTTTTGTAATGCAGCCAACCACACATCTAAAATTTGGATATTGTACATGTCTTCAACATTAATTATCTCTGTTGGTGCATTGGGTACAAACAGTACAATTCCCACTAGAAGTCCAGATTCTTACTGTAACACCAAAACAAAAGTGATATTTATGAATAATATTGGGAAAGTTGTCCTCATAGTAACTGTTCCCCAAAGGAAGCTTTACATAAATGTGCATTTATTATTCAGTATATTAAAAGGGAATCCTTAGCTTTTACTTTTTAATTTGGACTAAAATATGTAAATTGGTTTTATTTTGGAGTTGCTCTGTTTTAGGTGGCTTTGGGGGAGGATAACTTTCTAGCTTGATTATATTTTAATCACCTCTATAATAGGAAAGGTTCCAGTTTTGAAATCAACCTGCTTATTGTGATTAGGACCCAGAGGGCCAATGTGCACATAGGGCTAAAAACATATCGACTTGTCCATATGTAGGAAAATTAGTTTCATTTCTACTATATACCTCTGTTACCGTGCTTTGTTGGCAAGGCTGGCTCAGAGGCTGCAGAACAACAAGTCTTCCTCTAACCTTGGAGGAACTTCATCGTGTGCCTGTACAGGCAAGCCTCTGCAAAGATTTTTCTTTATCTAAAAGAATCCAAAAGTACAAAGGACTTCAGAGTCTGGTGGATGTGAATCCTGACTTTTCCAATTAATAATTTGGTGATCTTAGATCAGGTACTTCAACTATCAGAGCCTTAATTTCCTCATATTTAAGATGGGGACGATAATGCCTGACTCAAAGGGTTTCTGTGAGGATCAAATGAGAAACAGTACTCGAAGGGACCAGTCATATGTAGGACCTGAAAATTGAAGGTGCTTAGAGAACATTAGGTCTCTTTCAGACTGTCAGTCTTCCTGTTTCTTGGCCAAGGCCCTCCTCCAAGAAGAGGTCTATTCTCCCCTGCCAGATGTCCTAGGAAGTGACAAGTGTCACTAGCACAGTCTACATCCTCCTACCAGCATTCAAGGTTTGACACATGGTGGTTTTTTGTTTTTGTTTTGTTTTTGTTTTTGTTTTTAATATGGACAAGCCCTCAATCCTCTGGAGTTGTGTGACTCTTAGGGCTTTGAAGAGTACATCCACGCTCTTTGAAATTAGAATTAACATGGGATTTAGTCATCAAAAGAGAAAAATGGTGAAGATAAAATTATTTTAACCAGTACTATTTTTTAATTTCATGAAACAGCCTGTTAGGAAATTTAGAAATCAACCAGAAAGGAAATAAAAATGAGTTGCAATGCCAGGTGCAGTGGTGCATACCTGCCTGGGCAACTTAGTAAGACCCTGTCTCAAAATAAAAAGGGCTAGGGGTGTCACTCAGAATGCTTGCCTAGCATGCATAATGCCTTGGGTTCAAGCTCCAGTATCCCCTTCCAAAAGTGGGGTTTGAGCATACTTGATGAGGGCCAATCTTTGCTGTCTAAAATGTATATTGTAACTTGTGGGTTACTTGAATTTTGCCCAGAAACCAACTGACTTTAGAGCTATTTTTGCCCTTTACCATGTCAGCCTTTTTTCTCTATGCCCCTTGTTTTTCCAATGGGCTGAATTTTGAAGTTCTATTTCTCAAGAAGCAGTGAAGAGGTTGAGGCAAAAAGTGGCTTAATGAGATTTTTCTAACTTGCCATCGTTTTCCTCCTTCTGCTTGGTGAGGCAGGATGATGGATGGCTTTGGCAGTGCAAACAGCTCTAAAAGTGATCAGATTGAGTGAAGAGGTGTGCGAGATGTGAGCAGAATGCTGGCCCTCAATTTATTACCCTCCCATTTGAGGAGACAGAGAGAGGGGGGAAGGGGGAACACCACAGGGGCTTTGACATCATTGATTACATACACTTGGGAAGGGGTAGCAAATGGGGTCAGGGACAGGTGTTAGGACAAACTTAATTTTGTGCCTGAAGGGGTCAATAGGCACAATAAATAAATTCACAAGTTGTCCTAAATTGGGACCTGTTGCTCTTACCAGTGAGAATGAAAAAAATACAAATAGTTCCTGATAGAGTTCAAGACTTAAACTACAAACACAATCTTAGAACATCTTTTTAATGTCACAGATTTTGAATTCTATTTTGTGTGATCATGGAAAGGATATAAAGGGGAGTCACTTCATTTATTTAATCCTTACGACTAGGGCAAGAGGGATAAGTTGATCTGCCCCCCACCCAAAGCTATTTTGTAGGCCTGATGCTTTTCTTTAAAAAAAAAAAAAAAAGAAGAAGAAGAGAGAAAGGAAGAAAGAAAGAAAGAAAGAAAGAAAAATCCATTACTGTGAAACAGACCACAGAACTTTTCTCTTTCCTCATGAATCTATTTTAAGACTTCACCAAGAATCTTCAAAGCGTTTTGCAGGTGTGTGTTTATAATTTGTATGTGGCATACAAGCGCTCTGGAAGAATTTGGTTGATTTTCAGAATGTGCTTGTATGGACAAAAACATAGCTGTAAAAAGGGGGACACTGGGGCCCAGGATGTAGCTCCGTGGTCAGAGTGCTTGGCTAGCATGTGTGAGCTGTAGAATTGGTCCCCAGTACCAAAACAAAGAGGGGGGAAGTCTTGATTTTGGAAACGGGTGGTATAGAAGATATTTCTTTATACTTTAACCTAGAAAATCTCACACCTCTTAATGAAGGATGAAAACGAGATGATTGGATTAGTGATTTGAATAGGCAAATGGTCAGGATGGGGGCAGGTGGGTATTTATAGGCCCTTCTTATTAGACAGATGTTTGTATTATTAAAAAATTGAAAATTTATCCATATGTAAGTCAATACCTGAATCTTGGTTTTTTCTTTTGTTTCTTTTCTAGTTTAAGAAGAAAAGATTTTGAGCTTAGAAGAGCAATAGTAAAAACTCTTAGGTCTCCAGTGAGTGAATTTTGGAGACACAGGCTTGCCGTTGGTGTCATCTTAACAGTACTAGCAGGTTTTGTCAGTGTTCCAAGAACAGAGGAGCAAGTCTGCATTCTAGAACTTCAGTTATTTCCCACACAGTTCTGCTTAGAACAGATCTGTGACCAAGGAGATCATCTCTCATACTCACTTGGCATTGTATAATTTTTGCCCTATGGTGTCAGTTTGATCTCTTTAATGTAATTAGAACAGGTACTATTAACCCTTTATTGTAGAAAATAAAGCTTAGCTACTTGCTTAAGTTTACAAGTTCAGCAATATCAGAAGTCATCGCTCCAGAGAGTTTGGAACATGTCCAGCTTGGCCAAAAATTACATTTCTTGGGAGAAACAAAGAAAGGTAATCCCCTTTCTAGATCGAATATATATTGTTATGTCTGTTGCCTCATAGGAAGTCTCAGAACTTACTTCCCATTGTAATACAGTGGGAAAGGACAATGATAGGCAGAATATGGATGGTGTCTGGGCAGAGGCGGTACAATGCACAGAAGAGGGAGATATCAGTTCTTGTTGAGGAAAGTAGGTAAGATTTCATGGAGGGAATGCCAGTTGAGTGGAGCTCAGATAGGAAGAAAAATTGGAAGAAAGGGGAATTCCACATGAGTCAAGGCATAGAGACAGGAACTTACATAGCTTGCTTGGGGAGTCATAAGTAGTCATAAGTGAACACAGCCAGGGGTGTGTCAAGAAAAACTAGAGAGGGAAAAGTTACAGATTAGAAAGATTCAGGTATTTTTGCTTGATTTTGAATTTGAATTGGTAACTATGGGATGTTTTAGATCACGGGTCTGTTGTTTCCTGATTATTTTGCAGGGCCAAGACTGTCTTTATGAAGTCATGATATCTCAGAAATAAAGTCACTCAGAAGATGCTGTTCAATTAGTAATTGATTAGTTAGAGGGAATGAGCATTACAGCACCCTTCCAGTGACACGGTGATATTATAATACTGGTGCTCATAGATGGAATTAGATTAGGGTTACAATGCCAGAAAGCAGTAGGAGGGGGAAATATTGACTTTTTATTGTGAAGAAATATACTGTTTGAGGACAGCATGCTGTATTTTCTCACCAGTGCTTACCTTGTAAGACAATGTGTGGCCAGAGAGAAGATGGTGGTGAGTGGAAATAAGCTTATTTCTTCCGCTATCAAAAAGCACTCACTATGGACTTCCAAGCATGTACCAAGTCACCTAGTTTTCCTGAATTAGGACTTACTTAGTTGTCTATTAGCCCTGGAGAGCTAGATCACGTCGAATGTTCCCTTATTTCAGTATCTGGTATGTAATAGGAATTTGAAAAATGTGTTCTGAATTATCATAATGTGGTTTTTGTGGGGGTTATGTTTGTTTTATAAAAAGCCTTAACTATAGAATAAGAAGACTTCAGATGAGTTGGGTTAAAACAGACTCCCACATAAACTTGTGGGAGTCTGTTTTAACCCAACTCATCTAACCTTTCTGAGTTTCACTCTTTTAGTATATAAAATAAAATTAATATAATTCATGGCTTAATGGGAGGATCAGTTGAATGATAACCTTGATCCATTCTCTTGGAAGGGGTAACAATATTTGTAAATTACTAGGTTCTAGCTTTGCCTATAGTTATTTTACTGGGTTTTGAATAGCATTAAAAAATTAAAACAGTGGATAGGATAATAGAGTGGAATTAAGTAAAAAAGAAAATATCAGTAGATGGTACTTTCTAAGGGTAAGTATTTTTTCATGAACCTTTTGTGTAAGTTACCTGTGTTCTGAAGTTGTAAAGTTTGTGTGTCTATTTCTTTTTTTTTTTTTTACTTTGTTTGGGTCATGATTGGAAAAGTTTGAGAAACACTGTTATAGTGAGCTCTGTAATATCCAAAGGAGAAATTACAGTTAACTTTTTTCAGAGGTATGCTGCAGAAGATCTTTGATATCTTCAAGATTATAAAGAAATGATAACTTATGATTGTTCTTGACTTAATGTGAAGCATTGTATCCTAAATCTTTGAAAACTGAATCTGTCTACAAGGTATGTGATGGGGATATTAACCAAAATGTTTATTAACTAGCCTCATTTTCCTCAGCCATACTACCTAGGTGAACTTGCAAAGTAATTGTAATAATGACAATAACAAGTAGTAGAAATGGCTAACTTCATTTTTTGAGCTCTTCCTATGGATCAGGCTTTATAAATATTATCCCTTTTAATCCTCAGAACAACCTTAAAAGGTAGATGATAATTTTCCTAATCTATGGCTGAGTTGAGGGTTTTTTAATTTTTATTTATTTATTTTTTTGTAATTGTAGGTGGACAGAATGCCTTTATTTTATTTGTTTATTTTTATGTGGTACTGAGGATCCATCCCAATGCCTAACACATGCTAGGCAAGTGTTGTGCCTCTGAACCACAGGCATAGCCCCTAACTGAGGTTTTAAGAGATAAATTTAAGTTATGTGGCCAGTTATTGGTAGGCCAGGATTTTATTTGAACCCATTTGTCTGATTCCAGAGCAAATTTTAAAAGATTTTTTCAATTCCATAAAAATGTATTAAAATGCCTACTATATATTAGCACTGTATTCATCTATGTGGTCTCTGCCCTTCAGGGTTTACCAGCTGCTCTTGGGATTTTACTGTGGTTTAATAACAGAAGATGGTAAAGGGGGCAGAGCATTTCATACCATGTATTTTATTTTGGAAGTACTGAGAAAAGCACCTGGCACATAGTAGGCATTGAAGATTCACGGAAGTTGGGTTAATTCTTACCCAGGAACTGGGAAGGAAATGGAGAAGCTTTGTGCTAAAAATTGTTATGCATTTTTTACTGCACCTAGCTGTGTAGATGTCCTTACTTGTGATGTGGGCAGATCCATCTGTCCTAAACTACCCAGTATTTTATGGAGTTCCCACAACGTCAGAGAAAAGCCAACAAGAGCTCAAGAATTCAAATTGTAAACCTCAAGTTCCATTCAGCCAAAGAGAACATTTTCCATCTTAGTATGAAAAGAGAATCCTATGGCAGAGACATTTGGAGAATGATAAATGAAGAGTAGGCTTCCTTAGAATTAGAAAAACAACAACAATAATAACAATTGCTGCTATTGTTATATTTACTAAGCAACGCATTAGACATATACCTCAAGCAAGTCACATTACTTTTCTGAGCCTCAATTTACACACTTGAAAAATGTTTCATACTGCACAAGGTTGTGAGGATTAAATAGATCCATTTGATAAATACTTATGAATTGGGTGGTCTCTGAGGATTTAGTAGTAAGGGACACATAGTCCTCTACCCTCAGGGAAATGTTTGATAAGAGTGCTGTGAGATGTGGGATTTAGACTCCCACCACCTGCAAAGGCCAAGAGAGAGAGAATGGAGCACCCCATAGCCTTCCTTGGAGTATGTCTATTATTGTCATGTATGTGTCTCACTTGTATCATCAGAGTTTTATGTTTATTTAGGCAAGAGTGCTGTGACAGTCTTCTTTTTATTTCTTCCTACCCCTGGGTCCTAGCCTTGTCTATTGGCACATTGCTACCTTATACCATAGTTACTTGATGAATCCAGCCCAATTCAGCAAATATTTACAAAGTTGTTCAGGGTACTGTGCTGGAGAAAGGAGGGAAACATTTGCTGAACAGAGTTGAATTTTCAATGACTTTAGAGCACAAAAGGAGAACAGTATCATGAGGTAGTGATAAACTATACTAATGCTAAAAATGCCTGTGATTCTATTCAGGAAGAAAATAGGACCCTAAAGAAAATTCAGCAATGGGACTAAAAAAATAAGAGGTTCTTTCTTTCTCAGTGCTGTTTTGTTGGTATATCATAGGGAAACAGTATATTTGCTAGAGGAACCCAATACAGACGAGGTCTCAGAAATGACTTCTTAAGGGCTCGGGTTGTGGCTCAGTGGTAGAGCACTTGCCTAGCATGTGTGAGGCACTGGGTTCAATTCTCAGCACCGCATGTAAATAAATAAATAAATAAATAGTCCATTGACAACGAAAGAAAGAAAGAAAGGACTTCTTAATTAGTGTGTGGCTCAAGACCAAGTCTAGCTGCCTTCCCAAGGCCCAGGAGAACATCTGTGGCCTGGCCCCTGCTCTGCTTTTCCAGCCTCCTGTCCTGCTGCTCCCTGCTTTCTGTTCATGCTCCACTGTAGAACTATACCATGCTGTTCCATCTGCTGTGTGCAGAGAGACTCACTGGTTTCCAACATCCTTCATCTCACCTCATCTGGTTTCATAAGACAAACAGGTTTCCATCTCATCCAGTAAGGCTTTCCTAACTCTGGGTTAGAACCACTTCTACCAATGTCCTTCCATCATTGGCTTTCCTATCGCATAATCATCTGCAGATTTGTCTCATTTCACCAGAACTTCAACAATCAGGACTTGATTTGTATCTGTGCCTGGCACCTAGTTCATGCTTAGTTATCAAGTGTTACCCAAATGATGTAGTTGAATGTCAGTTAGGTTTTTCATAATGAGTTTTTATCAGAAATACACTATGAGTATCCTGCTCTAGTCTATGAGTGGGCTCTTGGATGAAAAGCCCCCTTTTGTTATGAAGACTAATTTTGAAACTGCTGTTGCTCAGCAGCCACAGTAGTGCAAGTTTGAGCTGAAGATCTTGAGAATGTCTATTTACATGAAACTTTTCCTAATCACCATGACTCACCTGTAATTCCTCAGTAATTCTTCCTTCTAGACTCCTTTATGTCACTTACTCTCTGTACCACACAGTTAACGGTGATACATCACAATAATATCGACCTTTGTATTGTGTGTGTGTCAGACTTTTCAAAAAGAATTTAGATTATCTCATTAAATTTCACAACTACTCTGGAAGCAAGTATTTTTGTCCCCACTTTGAAGAGCACCACGTACGTAACTTAAGTAAGTTGTGTAAGGTCACCTGGCTAGGAAATGTCAGACTTGAATTCAAAGCCTAGTTTGTTTGATTCCCAAACCCATGTTCTCTGCCCTGTTTTGAATTACTCATCCCTTCAAAGGTAAGGACTAATGACTAGTGGTTATTAATAAGGACTTTTGATCTGGACTGCCTAAGTTCAAATCCTGTTTATCAGGATTACCAGCTGAGGCCTTGGAAAAATCACTTCTACTCCCTGTGCCTCAATTTCTTTGTCTATATGCTAGGGTTGTTGTGAGGACTTAGTGGGCCAATGTATGTTAAATACTTAAAACAGTACTTGGCCTGGTATGATGGCCCATAAGAGTGTTCTGTTCATTAAAATATCAGCTTTGGAGCCTAAGATAGGATTATTATTTCCTTTCCACACTTATTGTGGTGTGGTCTTGGCAAAGTCACTAATTCACCCAAGCCTCAGTTTCCTGGTCTAAATCCGAGTTACTCTGCCCATAATTCCTGTTTATTCTAGAGAAAGAGGCAGGAGGATCTCACGTTCAAGGCCAGCCTCTGCAACATGGAAGGACTCTGTCTCAAAATAAAAAATATGTAGCTCTATGGTACAGTGCCCCTGGGTCCAATCCCCAGTACCATAAAAGAAAATATTTTAAAAAGAAAACAATACTTGGAATATATACTGATAAAGATTATCATTATTATTATCATACAATATTAATTTGTGTCCCATTTTCAAATATTTGCTTAGTGCCGGCTCTGCCAGACACTGTCCTAGGTGCTAGAGATAACAGCACTGACTAGATAAGTCCCTGCAATTGTGGAGCTTTTGTTTTAGTCAGGGAAGACAGACAACAGAGTAAGTAAAGCAGTAGATACTAGTAAATGTTACCCACCATGTGAAAACCTATGTGAAATTTTATAATTTTACATAATAAAATGCTATTTTAAAAAATAAGAAATAATGGCTTACAGAGTGACACTGGTACGTACTTGTTTTTGAACACAGTGAGGCCACAAGAGCTCATGCAGTGTCTTGCTTCTGTTTGATAAGCTGGAGTAGTCAGTGTCCTGTTCTGAAAGGTATAGCTTTATATGTCCAACTGCCAACTTGTGGCGTGGCAGGCCTGCCAACCTGAACTGGCTATAAGGTGCTCATCCCTAGAATGTAGCAGACAATTGAACAACTGTGTTGAGATGTCTGAGCCTCAAGAAATTCCATCGTAGAGAACTCATAAATAGGCCAGGCTCCCAGTAATGAGGAAAAGGCTCTTTCCTATTTTCCTGTATTTGGCTGTAAACTGGGTTAAATGTCCCAAGAAAATCAGAAGGAGGATTTGACCAGTCATCCTGCTGAAGACAGGATATCTCATCAGGTAAGCCTATATGATTCCTGATGGCTCCAGTGTGGGAACCTGAAACTTGAAGGTGTAATAGTCATTGATATTAGCATAGGATTCCACATCTCTATGGAGTATTCTAATAATTAAGAGTATCAGCTTTGGAGGCTAAGAAATTGGATTTTTTTGTTTTATTTTATTCCTTTCATTTAATTTTTATTCCTTCTCCCACTTATTTTGGTGTGGTCTTGGCAGTCACTAACTGGTCCCAGACTCGATTTTCTTGTCTTAATGGGGCTTAATAATACCTTCCTCATAGACTTGCTTAGATGATTTATTAAACAGTTTATGTAAAGAGCCTGAGTTCACGTTCTGGTACACAGAAAGCAGTTAATAAAGGAGGAATTTAAAAACTAGTTCAGTCCACCTACAGTGGGCATTTTAGATATTGGTCATTTATTTCAGGGCTCACAGGGAGAGAAGATTTAGACTGAAATATGAAACCTACTTCCCATTCCACAGCTTTCAAAAAGGAGAGCAGATAATCTCAAAACTGAGGATATACGATCTCAGAAAGGATTTTGTAGATGCCAAAGGAAAATAAGATTGGATTTGCTCCAAATCAGTGTGATAGAGACTGAGACAGCCAGTCCCTATCACAAAGCTGTGTTGTCTCCATCCCGCTGGGGTCACCAGCCCTGAGAGGCCTGAGGATCTCTGAAGAAAAGCACATGATAAAAAGGCTTTGGAGTCTGAAATCTTGTAAGGGCTTGGAGTTCAATTCTTTCTTGTAATAAGTGAGAATATTTGCTTTTGAATGTGGGGTGAGAGGAAAGGATGATTTGATTATTTTCATAGGTCAAAGATATTCAGGGAAGGACTCCTTACTAACTGGAATTGTAAATAAAGCTACTTTATGCTCCAGAGTGAGCAACTGGAAAGCATTAGTTTTAGATTACAGACATAAACTTTTATATATTTTTATTTCCTCTTGCCATTGTGTATACTATTCCTTAAAATTAGATTAAATTTTTGAGAGAAAAGTGCAGTTTATTCTTGTCCCAAATCTCCTTTGTTTCAATTAGCAATGTGTAGACTTAAAACTAGTTGGAAAAAAAAAAACTCTTCATCAAACACATGTAAGAAAGGAATAATTTTCCAAGCATTTGGCAACATACTTTTTGTGCAGAACTCTGAATAAAGCCCTAAATATTTTCTTCCTCTTGTGGCTGGTAAGGTCTCAGTATTGTGATTCGCCCAGAATTTATTTGACCCCATTGGCCACTAGTTCACATTTGTTTTGATCTTGATGTGTTAGTCTAAAATAAATAGAGCAGGAAGAGTAGAGAAAAGGCTTAAGAAAGGGACTTTAAAATATAGAACCATGTGTTCCTTAGCATGCTCAGGAGCCTGGGTGGGCTGGGAAAAAGGAAGTCTCTTCCTATGTCCCTGTTCTGTCCCTATAAAGTCTCCTAGCATCCTGCACATCCTGCACATCTTATCTCTGATCCATTCAGTGGGTACTGGTTGAATTCTTTTGGTGTACTGCTTGCTAGGAACAAGAAGTCAATCAAAATTCAGGCCCTCCGCCCAATCAGACCAGAAGGTATAAAGTGGTGAGTACCAGGATAGAGGAGGAAGAAGAGGTTCCTGAGGCTGGGGGGTTTAGTGAGACAGTCTCCAGGGAATTTTGCAAAATTTCAGGGTTAGTTAGATGGTGGTAAGAGAAACATGTCAGTGAGCACATATGCAAAAACATGGAAGAGGTATTGCAGAAGGTGTTCAAATTATAGTACTTGCCTCATGGCATTTTGAAACTTTTGTCTACTAACATCCCAAGACTGAATTACTAGAGGGGAGGGATCAAGTGTCATGGTACTCAGTTATCTAATAATAATAACATGCTCAGTTTTTGCCACATTCTTATGAATCCTATCAACATTACCTTATCGACATGTGTCACCTTGCATTTCAGAAAACCTGAGACAGAGTAGTTAAGTAACTTGTTCATAGCTACACAGGAATTTGTTCATGGGCAGTCAGTTTCTGGTACCTGTGTTCTTAGCTATTGCTGTTCAACAGATTTAATAAATGTTTGGATGAATTTAACTGAATGGATATAGAATAATTATATGATAATTTATTCATTTATTTAAAAGAAGTAACATGCCAGGCAATCCCAGGTCTAAGAGTTGTTTCAGTGAAATCTAAGTGTCCCCACAGGCTTTGGCTTTGACTTTGGCCTTGGCTTGTGTGACTTGCAGAAACTCTCACAAGTGGAAATGTTCTGTGGGGCTCTTAACCTCGAGAGCGTCCTGCAGACAACAACCAGATTTGACCCAAAGTGAAAATGAACTGAGTTTAGGTCTAAAACCAAGGACAGCAGAAGTGGAAGGAGTATGGAAATGAAGAATCAGATGCTCTAAATGCAGCTTTACCCACAAGGTGGGGGGGCCCTTCCTTATAAATGCAGTCTTTGGGAACAGCTTAAATGTAGTTGAGGGTGGGCTGGGGATGTGGCTCAAGTGGTAGCGCACTTGCCTGGCATGCGTGCGGCCCGGGTTCGAGCCTCAGCACCACATACAAAGATGTTGTGTCCGCCAAATACTAAAAAATAAATATTAAAATTCTCTCTCTCTCTCCCAATCTCTCACTCTCTCTCACTCTTTCTAAAAAAAAAAAAAAAAAAAAAAGTAGTTGAGGGAAATAATAATAAGGGCAACATAGCTTTAAAAGGATGAAGTGCTCTTATTTTTAAACTGATCTTGAGAAGGAGAGGTAAAAGCAGAGAAGTTAGGGAACAACAGGGATAGCAGATTTGGCTATGGGGAACAGGCGAGGGCCAAGAGAGTCATCTATTCATTCATTTGTGTTACCATCAAACCAGGAGTTCTGCACTAGCTGTGTACTGGCACTGCACTGGTCTCTAGGATTGTGAATGAATCAAACACAACCTCTGTCCTCAAGGAGCTCACAGTCCAGTTACAAAGGAAGACAGGAAGCTAGAGGGTTTTGAAGCTGTGAGGTGAATGTCCCTAACAGAAATAGGTACAAGGGATAGAAGTGGGAGCCTTGGGGGGGGCGGGCGGTGGAGAAGACCATGTTAGGCCTGGTGGCAGAGTGGCAAAGGGGAGAGCATACTGTGTTCTGGTTTGTCATTGCCAGTGCCAGAAGGTGTGGCCTGGGATGTGCTTTCCAGTGCTTGTCTTAGTTCAAGGAGGAAGATGGATATCAGTAACAGGAAACGTCACTTCAAATCCCACCACGAGAACAGGGGCTCATAACTGTACCTTCTGTTTGCTCTTTAAGGAATGACCTCACCCAGCTCTCAGGGTCTTCATGAAGATTAATGGGGTGATAAGTGTGAACATGTTTCCCAAATCCCCAGAATCAAGGTGGTGATTTAATGAATTCTTATTTTGTAAGCAAGTGGTTGTAAGGGCTTTGTAAGGGTTGGTCTCATTTCTTCTAGGGGGAATAACACTTGCTGTGTTATATCTGCACTTCCCACCACACCTTTCTGACCTTGCCTTGAGGATCCTCTTGCCATGCATTCTGTCTGTGTAGCCACTTCTCAGGACCCACAGAAAGGGAAGAACAATCCAGGTGGAGGGTAAAACAGGAACAACCCTGCTCTTCCACCCTGAGCAGGTTCTCATAAAAAGCCAGAAGCGCCCTCTGCTCTCAGCATACAGAGTGCACTGTGGCAGTGTTAGGAAATTTCCCATGAAAACATGAGCATTTTCCTTGCAGGAAATCAGAAACTGTAATGACTGTGATAATTTACCTGTGAAGTGTCTGACTTTACCCATTCACCTTGGAGGATTTTTTTGAAAGGGCAAAAGATAATAGAAATCATGTTTGTAAGTATGAGGGAGTGGTACTTTCATTATTCATTTTTTAAGGAGTTCACTTAGCCCCTCCCCCTTATATCTATATATCTGTACATCTTCCTATCTGGCATTATTGTGAGAACTTATTAGTGAATGTTTGTGAAGCTTTGTGAAGATGAAGGAAATAGCTACTGGCATGGGTGATAAGTAGTAATATTTTAAAGTCTTCTATTTCAGAAATTAAATTCCAAGGATAAATCTTACCAGCTCTTAGATTAGTCATCTTTGCCACCTACAGTACATTTTCTTGAGCAGGTATTTTCATGTTATAATTTGGATAAAGAGAATTAACATGTATTGAGTATTTACTGTGTGCCAAACTCTGGACCAGATGCCTTAAATTTTTTTTTAATTGTAGGTAGACACAATACCCTTATTTTATTTTATTTTTTAATGTGGTGCTTAGGATCAAACCCAGTACCTCACTTGTGAAAGGCAAGCACTCTGCCACTAAGCCCCAGCCCCAGCCCCAGCCCCAAATTTGTTGTTTTAAGTCTTCACAAGGCAAATAGAGTTAAACCTTTCACAAGGCAAATAGAGTTAAACCTTTCAAATTATACTTCAGAAAGTCTTAAATTGATAAAACCAAGGTCAAAGCTAGAGCTGGTTTTTAAACCAGGTCAGATCAACTCCAAACCTTGTGCTCACTCCATTTTACCACATAGGATTGTGAATTAAGATCTTTCCTACAACATCCATTTATTTGGCAGTATTTCTTGACTAATAGCAGATACAGTGGCTGGATGGTTTTAATCAGATTTGATGATTTACTTTTTCTAAGACTACTAGATTTCATTTATGTTGCTTGAACTTTTCCTCAGAGGTTTAGGAAAGGGTGCAGAATTCTGTTTTTCAGTCTTAGGTTCAAGTTGCATTTCCAGCTGAGTGACAGTGAACACTGTCTGGAGCTGCATTTTTCCATCATGCGTAGAGTGACTGCACTCTACATTTTTAAGTGGGGGGAAGTAATAAAGCCCACTTTGAAAAGTTATGTGAGATTTAAGTGAATTAATATACATAAAGACACGTTACCATTTATTATGTATGTGCTCACTGTGGGTAGCAAAGGACAGAGTTAATGGTAATTGCTTGCCAAAACATTTTCCCATGTAACCCAAAAAGCACTTTTTAATCAGCATTACAACAGGGTCTCCATGTATTAAGCATTTGCCAGGTTCCAGGCAGGGATTTTGCTAGGCACTTTGTACATACTCCTCCATGACTATATTTATGACATTATATATTAATTACTCATTTACTTATTTATTGACTTCCGTGCCGACAGTAAAACTTTCTTTCTCCTTTGTATTCCTAGCATTTAACATGATGGTTTCTGGACCATCGAAGGGACTCATTTATGTCATGGAACCTAGTTTGGTTTTTGTTCCTTTGTACTACTTTTCTTTTTTTAAGAGCTAACTTGGTTGTGGGGAGGGACTATTCAAATGGAGCATGGTAATATCATGTTTATTGATCATGTTTATGGTTCATACCTCTATTTAAAATATGCCTGTAACTAAAGAAATTTGAGGTTGCTTTAGCTTAAGAACAGATGATTCTGTATGTTTGTTAGTCTTTTGCATTTTTAAAAAGCAGATTTCTGGGGTAAAAAGAATGTATCAAAAGTTGGAAGAGTTTATCAAATTTACTTTGTTTTTTTTTTTTTTTAAACTGGGACTTAATATTTTATTTTTCTTATTTTTTAGTTTTCATCTATGTACAACAAGTGAAATGCATTTATTAGTTACCAAATAAAATAAGATTTTCTTTAAAAATAAACATGCTTAATGCTGAAAAGGGATTCCATTTGAAGGAAAATGTGAAATGGTAAGAGTAAGTAGTTTACAGGATTGAGCAGCAAAGGCATCAAGTCCTGGGATTTTCTTTTAAGTGAAACTTCTTATTACTGATTAAATTTCCTTATTCATTACTATTCTGTTCAGATTTGCTGTATGTGTGTGTGTGTGTGTGTGTGTGTGTGTGAGAGAGAGAGAGAGAGAGAGAGAGAGAGAGAGAGAGAGAGAGATTCTCTCATTGTATGTGACCATGAATTTATCTGTTTCTTCTAGGCTATCCAATTTTTAGTGTATAATTGTTCAAAGTAGTCTCTTATCATCCTTTGTATCTCCAATATCAGTTGTAATGTCTCTTCTTTCATTTCTGATTTTGAGTTTTCTCCTATTTTTGTAATTAGTCTAACTAAAGGTTTGTTTTATCTTTTCAAAAAAAAAAAACTCTTAGTTTCTTTTAAAGAAATACTTTTTTTAAAAAAACTAATACTATTTTTCTCAAACTCTTGCAAAAAAATTGAAAAAGGAATACTTTTAAGTATTTTACAAGGCCAACATTTCCCCAATACCAAAGCCAAACAAGGAAACTACAAGAAATAAAGTTAAAGGCCAATATCACTGATGAATATAGATATAAAAATCTTCAAGAAAGCTCTAACAAATCCAGTTCTACAGTACATTAAAAGGAGCATTCCAGGATAAAGTAGACTCTATCCCTGCATTGAAAAAAGTTTCAACAGACACAAATCTATGAATTTGATATGCCATCTTAACAAAATGACATGATCATCTTACTAGATACAGAAAAAGCATTTGACAAAACTTAACATCCTTTCATGATAAAAACTTCCAACAAAGTAGGTATAGTAGGAAATTACTTCAACACATTAAAGTCCATTTACGAAAAACTCAGATAACATTATACTTAATGGTTCAAAGTTGAAAACTTTGTCTAATATTGTGAGCAAGACAAGAATATCTACCCTTACCACTTCTATTCAGCATAGCTCTGGAATTCCTAGCCACAGCAATTTAGGCAAGAAAAAGAAATAGAAGGCATCCAAATTGGAATCAAATTTACTTTGTACTTGTGATTTTGAAGGAAAAGGTACAAAGAAATAAAAGGTTTTCAGTGAGCTAGTTTTACATATATGTATCATACCCAGAATATTCTTAGAAACATAGTAAATTAGCCCTAAAAGGGTCTCATCTGAGAATTACATATTATGCAGTTTGAATTATATCACAAAGGTAATATTTTTGAAACTTTGCATGCTTTTAAAAGTCTGCTTATTTCTAAATTTTAAAAATGACAGTTTGACTTTTGCCTAATTAGTAGGTTTCAAAAACATATTTTGAAACAAGCCAAAGATTGTGAAGACAAAAATATTAACTTATTTATTCTCTCTTATAATCTAAAATTCTATTTTTATAAGAAAAATCATAAAATATATACAATAGATTTTAAAAAACAGAACAATGAGGAAATTGAGACAAAGGGAAATTAAAAAATAAAAAAAATCAGGTAAACTCAGAGGTAAGATTCGGGATAGTAGAGGATAGGAAAGGTAGCAGAATACAACAGTCACTAGTATGGCAATATGTAAAAACATGGATATATAATCAATGTGATTCTGCAATCTGTATATGGGGTAAAAATGGGAGTTCATAATCCACTTGTATCAAATGTATGAAATATGATATGTCAAGAGCTTTGTGATGTTTTGAACAACCAATTAAAAAAAAGAGATAATCAAAAAAAAATAAAGCAAAAGTTTGCAGTGAGGTCCTATGCTCTTTACACACAGGATGCTGGACCTATTTTCTTAACTGTTAAAAAGAGGGACCCAAGGAATTAGCTGGTTTTGGTGTCCACGAAACAAAAGCAAATCTATCACACAGAGAATATTAGTGGTTCATTGCCACAATAAAGAATTTGCCTCAGAGCAGACAGAAATATTCTGATACTTATGGCTTTTTTTTTTTTGCCTCCCTACTTTTTCCTTCTTGTTCATGAGATTTTTAATAAATAATGTATTAGGAGGATCTCCTTATGTAGGAGGGAGAGAGCAAGGCTTAAAAAGCATGGTGTGGAATGCTGCTTGACAGTGTCATACATTCACAAGATGTCCTTGAAGATGGAGCACAGAACAGAGATCAGGGAAATTTTGGCAGCTGCGGTTGGGAAAATAAATGGCTGTTGTGTGATTGGGCAGATCCTGAAAGCAGGCTCCTGCTCAAACCATGTAATTAAGAAAAGTGGGAGCCTTTGTCCAAGTGCAGAATGTTCATAATATCAGAGTTTGTCAGCAGGAGCTTTTAGAACGGATCAGTACTTTTCACTCCCTGATCCAGGGAATGGTTTTCTTATAAATCATCTTCTCTCCTTGCTGTCCTCTGAAGGTTGCTGCCAGGCGATAAGGCAGACTTAAGATTGTAACCTTGCTAATTCACAGTGATTTAGGTGAAGGGGAGACTGAATCAGAGACTGTTTCAAGAAATGCAATTTTTATTCATTTGGGTTCCCATGTGTCCTCTAATGTAGGAACAAACAGACTGTGGCCAAGGAGAGATCCTGCAGGATGGCTCTGGGGAGGAAAAAGAATCATTTTTAATACTGTGACTCCAAACTGGTTTGAAGGACTTGACATTTTCTTTCTTATTTTAAAAATAACTTCCTTTCTGATTGTAAAATTGCCATATTCTTACTATAAAAACAAGACTAAATTGCAAAATAATGATTAAGACAAGTATAACAATCACCTTTAATCCTACCATTGATTGTTAGCATTTTTTATTTTTCCCTCCTACTCTATGTGTTTATATAATTGAGATAATCAATCTTTTATTTCTTTTTCCACATTGATCATACACATTTTCTTAGGTTATGAAAACCCATTATAAACATAATTTTAACAATTGTAGAATACCATACCATAAAAATATGGTACTTTATTTAAATGTCAGCCATCTTCCTTGACAGTCACTTAGGTTACTTCTGGTGGGTTTTTTTCCCTCTTCTTGATATTATTTGTACTTTTGATCTACATGATTTTGGAAGTGTTTCCAAGTTTCAGAATGGATCATTGGGTCTAAGAATAGGAATCTAAAATGCAGAACTGTTTTGCCAATTTATATTTCTACTGATAATGATGAGAAAGACCATTTCATTGCACTTAAAGCTTGACAGTTGCAAATCTTGAACTTCTCATTTCTATGTAAACATGTTGCCCATGAATAATTCAAAGACTCATTTCTCCCAGTTGAGATCTGAATTCTCACCAACACAGATTTGGCAGAGTTCACTTTTACTCCTGCTCATTCTACCTTCCCAGAGAATGTTCAGGGAAATGGTGTCCAACTAAGCTTTCAGGGGCAGTTGGAAGGATAAAGTTCTCCTATCAAGTCAGAAAGTCCTTTTTCCAAAAGTTTCTCTATTATTAAAAAAAGAAAGAAATGAAATGAAGAAAGAAAAGCAATGAATGGGGAAACTAACAATAAAACTTCAAGTGTAATAAAATAATTTTCAAATTTAAAATTATCTTACCAGAATGATGTTCAGCATCTTTTCATTAATGAACATGTAGAGAGACTATAAAGCTGTGCGAATCGTCCATGAATACAATAGACCATGGCCACTGTACACACATTCAGGTACTGAGAGCTGTTTGATTTCATTCAGTATCTTTAGCTTCAGAATGCCCCAAAATAACCTCTCTCTTCTGACTTGCACAATTGGAAGAGGGGTTGGCATTATACAATTCTTTTTGAAAAAGAGAAGGTTGTTCGACACAGATTTTTCTAGGCATTCTGTACTCCTCTTAATTCTCCTCCTTTTCCTGCCCCAGCTGTGTTAAGAAAACAACTATTTAATTTCAAAATAAAATATATTTCTATGTAGATTTCTGAAATTTTTAATTTGAGTGTACATATATTTCTATGTAGATTTCTAAAATTTTTAATTTGAGCAAATTTAGAAACGTGTTTGCTTTTAATGACTAAATCTCAATGAGTTTGCTCATACTCTGAGCCACTAGCCAGGCATTTTATAAATATGCAATACTTAAGTTTACATGAACTGTGCCATTGGCTATTGCTTATGCATTTAATCAAAAGATAAATCCGACTTAATCAGTCTGTGGACAGTTTTTCAAATGATTCATTAAATACTCTTTGTATGGAAGATGAAGATAACACATTTACTATCACAACTGGTCCCCATCCCAACAGGTACCCATAGTTTATCATTAGGCATTTTAGTTATTTTATCCACATTAAACATTCAGAGTTCTGAGGGGCTTAGGTGGTAGGATGGAAAGGAATATTGTTTTTCAACTGATTTTTTTTTAATTAGCCTGAGCTTTCCCAGCAAATTATATTAACATGAAAATATTTGCCTTTTTCAAATATGAAAAAGCATATTGAAAGTTTGATAGTATTTACTGGCCATTTTGGAACGGAGGACTGAATTGTGGGGGATAAAGGAACATTCCCTCTTTTTTATAATCAAGTGGATGGTCAAGCTGTCCCTCAGCTCTGGAGAGTTTGCCATAAAAGTCAGTTAAAACTAAACACCCAGGAGTCTTACCAGGATTGCACCAGGGTGGACACACCCGGGGAATCATTTTAGGCTCAAAGCAAAGCTCTAAAGAAAAAACTATAGGGCATAAAGGAGGTCAGTATTTATTTAGGAGAGGAAGTGTGCGTGATGTGTCTGGGGAAGAAGATTAAAAACTTGGATTTCTGTGATTTTGAGAATAATGCCTGAGAGAAATTAAATTTTGATTATGCTTTTCATATCCACGCTGGCCCTGCTATTTTAAGTATTAATGTCTCTTGTTCTCTCCAGCGACTGCTGATTTTTTAAAAGCCCTGACTACCTCCACTGAGAATACTTTTGGCATGCCTGGTGTTCCTCTCACTGAAGAAGATGCCATTTCAAAGGAGGGATGCCTCAAGCTTCCCTCTTTGTTACAAACAGGCATTTGTTTAGTACAGAGGCATTTAGACCAAGATCAGCCCTGTCAGCTCAGTATCAGAACAGCACAGGATTAGCCTGAGTATGTTCAATGCATGTGCTTTGGGCAAGGAAGGGAGTCATTAGAGGAACTCTGGAGGGGATTGCTTAAAATAAAGGGTTGTTTACAGTTGATTTTAAATAATTGTTTGTTTACCTGTTTTCCTCTGCCATCCTTCCAGTTTGAACTTCCTGTACTGGGCACAGACCAAATTATTTTTGTTTCTCCAATTCCTAGAACAATGCTCTGGCCTATAATAGCATCCAATAAGCTTGTGTTGAATTGAATTCACTTGTTTTAAGGATATACTGAGAATTTATTACCACTGAACTTCCTAGAGTAAATAGGTCTTTCAGGTTATTTGTGCATGTGCCCAAAGGTATTATTAAGCTGTCACAGTGTTTTCCCCAGTTGAAATTAAATTTTTTTTCTAGAGTTTTCTAGTTACCTTCCAGCAGAATCTATAGAAACTTGGTATGAATGGTTTGGGGGGCTTGGAGTGTGGTCTGCAGCCAGTGGTCTGTGTGAGTAATCACCTCTGAGTTCCCTTTTCCGAGAGTGATCAGATCACGGATCTGGCCCCTCCTCTTGGGCCCCATGAATAACATGTGTCTTTCACAGTTGAATCATAACCAGGAACGTTGTATTTAGAAAACAATATTAATCTAAAGGGAATGGAGCCAATTAAAGCCTCTTGACAAAAGGAGAGGGAAGGAAGGAATTTTATGAGCTTATAGAGGAAACTTCAAAGAAATATGAAATTGGGGGGCTGTACAGACATTTTTAGTATCTTTCAAGGAGCAAGAAGTGAGGAATTATTCCTAAAAATAATGTCTGTATTCAGAAACACAGAGTCTGCTGTGTAATTTTCTAACTTTGGGGATTTGTTGTTCAGGCTTTTGAAAGGCGGGCAAAACGCAGTAGTCAGGACTGCTCCACCAGAGTCTAACATACTGCATGTCAGGATTTTATAAGGGTTAAGTGGGAAATGCCTACAAAGAGAATTAGGACTTTTATTTTTGTTCTCATGAATAATTTAAATCTATTTCTTTAATGGCTCGATTCAGTGACTGCCCTTGGTAAACATTATTCTTCATGCTCTTGGGAGCACTTGTTCTATTACATAAGGGTTAGCCTTTATGTATAAATTTTCAAAAGTCCTTCCAACATGGTAAAAGAAAACACCTTTAAATATTCGTTAAAATATTTAATAAGACACATGTGTGTATCTCAGATATACACACCTGAGATGTGTTCACACTAGGTGCATTCCTTCAGCATCTTTCTTAGTTTCTGGGACTGCTGACATTTAAAGGGGTTTGAAAACAGAAGGGAAGAGTATTTGGAAAGGAAACACTATTTTCCTGTGACCTTCTATGGTTCTTTTCTCTTGATCCCTTTGCATAAATTGAGCAGTGAGACCCAGAGTGGAAAACTGGAAGTTGAAGAGTGCTGAGAGCCTTGTGTGGGTGCACAGAGGCCCTGCAATGGGCTCTTGAATGACCAATGACAATAGCGAGTTCTGCATCAGGGTAGACTCCTGTAATGCAGAGTTGTAGCCCTTTAGTTGCCCCACAAAGTAAATCCTGAATGTGTATACTAGGTTAAAATACAGAAATACAAAACAACAGTTTGTTGTCAGACTACCATTTTTTATGACAATATTGGGACAAGGATACAATATGGCATGACTGGCAGGATTGATGAGAGGACTATAGCATCACTCGGAGTTCTCTGAGGCCTTGAACAATGACTGTTCTCCATTGTGAGAAGGAGCACCAGTCATGCAACTGTAGCCTGATTTCTCCTAAATGTGAGCAAATTAAAACTTTATGAATAGTGGAGGATGGAGGGAGGTGTAAGCAATTCACAAGCTGTTGGAAGAAATATTAAAAGGGCTTTAAGCACATTTTTAGTACTTTAGTCCTTAAGTACACTTCTAGAATTTTAGAGTAGTCTTGCTTAATACATTTCAAGGACTTCCCTGGCCACAGGATGTGCTTTCTCCTCTGACATTTGGACTCTTCATCAACAAATATTTGTTTGTTTAATGAGTGAATGAATGCTAAGAGCAAGATATTATATGAACAGATTTGGGAAGGAAGAAAAGGTTTTGTCCTTTGATTACATTGCTACTCTTAGCTTTTTCTTCTAACTTCTAACCTAATTTCTTAGGTTTTGAGTTTTTTATTTTTTATCTTTTTCACTGTTCTCTTCTAATAATATTAACATCAGTCATCACTAATATCTGTGGAGGGATTACCAAGCCAGGAATAGTGCTGATTGTTCCATGCACATCGTCTTCCTCAGTCTTCGTGACAATTTAGCGAGGACAGGTACCATTTTTATACCAGTAAGACCAAAGGCTGCCCTAAACCCCCAGCTTCTACTTTCTCTCTCCTGATGCATCATTAAAATGGGGCTGAGATGAGAGTGTAGTGTGGGACTCTATGTGATATCAGCATGCTTAACTAATAGGTCTCACCCCCCGCCTTGGTGTGGGCAGTGGGGTGGACAGTGGGTAAGTGGAAGAGATTGGGTAAAATGGGCCGCCTCATCGCTGCCCCCCAAATGGAGAATTATACCCTCATTCAAATGACCATGTCTTCATTGTCACAAGAGTACACAAGTGAAGTGATCTGCACACCTAGGTTCCACTCTTTTTCTGCCTCTTACTAGCAGTGTGACCTTGGGCAAGTCTTTTACTCTCTTCAGGTCTTCAGTTTCCTCATTAAAAATTATGGGGTTGGCCTCTGTGACCCCCAATGTCCTTTGATATCTCTTGTGTATCCTCACTGTAAACTCAGCGAGGGCCCATTCTTTGCCTTTATCTCTGTATCCCCAGGACCCTACCTAGAGCAGTGCCTGGCATGCTGGGGCTCTGTCTCTGTTCATCTCACATACACAGATCTAGCTATAATGAAAATAAACCCTTTTTTATGTGCATATGACCTGGTATGTCCTGGTAGTAGAGTTATAGTTACCTTGAGAGGATATAAGGACACCCAGATTGTGGCAAGGGAGGTGCCATCAAGGTTGGTTTCTCCCCACCGACCAACTCCCAGTACTGTGAGAAAGAGGCTGGCATAGCCTCTGCTCCTTACCTCCCCTCTGCAGAGATAAAGGACCCTGGTGATGATCCCACAGCTGCATGTCTGAGGCCTTCCTGCTTGCTTTTGTTGTATATTTTGCAGAGAAGAGTGGTGGGAGGGGTGAGGTTAATGCGTTGAGTGTGAGTAATTAGTCATTCAAACCGTCGACATTTACAATGACAGGATTTGAGTGCCTACGTTATTGTGCACTGCTCTAATAGTTTATCCCTGAAATTTTCTGCCTGTATAATGTTTCTTAAAATATATCACAGGAACATAAAAGATTTAATGTAGTGCTTTGTACAACCATTAGAGTTTGAAGTCAACTGAACCTCCTCAATGCTCTTGCCTGGATGCTTACTATAATTTTTTGTTCTTAATTGCCATTTAGAAAAGGGAAGGGGAAGGCAAGTCAGGGGTTTGGAACCTGGTCAGCTGAAAAATTGGCTGCAAGACCCACACCAAAAGTTTCATTAAAGTACATATGCATTCTTGGGTACCTGATATATTTGTTTGTAATGAAAATTGTGCTGTTAGAATGTCAAAGGCATTAGCCTGAAGAAGCAAGTGTTCTGATTTTGCCAAACCAACCTCTGTTTGGATGATGTGCTTCCCACGAATATGCATTTTCTCTACTTCTGGTCTGAAACAGACCAAATAGAGAACACAGGTGTCCTCTCTTTAAGATCTCTCATAACCTTAAAATGCTCCGGTTTTATATTCAGTATCTTTACATCTTAGCAACTTCTCCTATTTTCCAGGTAATGTTTTAAAATCCTCTTGATTTATTCATATGTCAGATTTGATGTGGCATTTTTACATTTTTTTTTTTTTTAGTATCCTGGTATCCTGGGATGCACCATTAAGACCAGTGACAGGGATCTTATTACATAAGATATATTAAGACATTTGCAAATGTTTTTCAGCTTTCAGACTATATATTTTTATTGAGAAAATTCTGTGTGAATGTATGTTCATTAATCCTTCCTAGATACACAAAAGTATAACTACCTAGTGTGTGTGCAGAGCAGAGAGAGCTCCATCTCCATCACATAAGAATGACATGACCTAATTTATGAATATGGTCGCTTGAGGTAGCTCAGTGGCAAACATTGCATCTTATGGGCACCACTGGTTGTCTAATCTACAAATAGGGCTCAAAAAAAAAAAAAACAAATAGGGCTCAACTTTGGGAGTCAACATAAATTTAAAAATCTACATAAGATGTAAGGAGATACAGAAGGCTGTTAGTGGAACTGAAATTACTTTACCTGAAGCCTTGATACTTCCTAAGCCTTTTGGGAGCAGGTATACCTGTAAGATGGTCATATGGACACATGCTGGCTTTCACCACATTTGTGAAGTGAATGTCCATCAGACACAAGTTGAACCTGTCAGGTGACTTGAACATTTTTGATCTAACAGAGTCTCAGCAAGCTTAAGGGTGGTGCACATTCTTCTATATTCTCCATCATTAGCACCAAAAAAATCTGCATCACTTTGGTGCAGGATATTTTCTAGGTGTCTGTAGGGAGCTCTGAGAGGGGTAACATGAGAAAGATAGTGAGCAAGAAAGCAGCTCTGTGGATTGTAGGACTGGTTTGGGGGTCTTGGGAGGAACCAGTGGCATTAAATAAAAATACAGTAGTTGGGTTGCTCTGAGGGTCTGCCCACCAGGCCTACTGAGATGGATAAACTCCAATTTTCCAGTTCCTTACTGAGTTGGCTGTTCTTCCTGTATTTGTTGCCTGGACACCTAACTCAGTGAAGCAGTGAGACGACATAGCAAATGGAGGTGCTCTGCAGGCCCAGGAGGCCAGACAGCTTGGCTATGCAGAGCTGGCCCAGGAGGCCTGACAGTGTGGCTATGGAGAAACTGCCTCCCAGCCAGGAGCTCTGCTGATGCTCTACAACATCTTATCCATTAATGATGCCTGCTAACCCCTGCTGGGTCCAGCTCCCCAGTTTTTTTCCTGGACCCTTGCCATGTGGGCAGAGCTGCTGAATAGGCTTTGCTGAGCACAGTTTCTATCTTTTTTTTTTTTTTTTTTTTTTTTTTTTTGTGTGTGTGTGTGTGTGGTTTTTTTGTTTTTTGAGTTTTTTGTTTTTGTTTGTTTGTTTGTTTGTTTTGTACTAGGGATTGAACCCAGGGGAAATTTACCACTGAGCTACATCCCCAGCCTGATTTGAATTTTTATTTTGAGACATGGTCTTAGTAAGTTGCTTAGGATCTTGCTAGGTTACTAAAGCTGGCCTCAAACTTGAGATCCTCCTTCCTCAGCCTCCAGAGTTGCTGGGATTATAGGCATATGCCACCACACCTGGCTGGTTTCAATCATTTCTGAGGAGAGCTTGGTTTAAGATTCTTCTCAGAAGCTTTTTGCTTTCTCCTTGCTGTCTGGACCAGCCTTCTGGAATCCTACAGTTGACCTGAAGCCAAGAAGAAAGTTCTGGTGATGTGAGAAGTGGAGCCACTTAAATTACTTGCATGATGGTAAAGAACCTAAGACGCTACTCACCGTCCTCAGTCTGCTTTATTACCCTAGCTCTTCTCAAGACTTCATGTTTTTCTTTTGGTTTCATTTCCCATTTGTGACCATCAAAAGACGAAACAGTATCACTGGGGCATAATGAGGAATAATAGTGATGATGTCTCTAGGTACTTTTTATTGTAGATACTTCTTATATATGAGCTTTCATCCTAAAGAAAACCAATCCTGCATGGGAGGTTTTATTCTAGTTTTCCAGAAGAGAAATCTGAGGCTCAAAGTCACAGCTAATAAGTGATAGAACTAGAATTTTAAGGCAACTGTTGTCTTGGCTCCAAAACTAGTTTCTTCCTCCCCCCACTATACCACTCTTCTTCAGATGAGAAAACAAGTAAAAACAAAATAAGTTTAAAAAAAAAAAACAGTCTGTGAACATTGATGAGGATGTGGAGGATCTGGAACTTTCAATCTTTACCGGTGGGAATATAAATTGGTACATCCACTTTGAAAAACTATTGGCAGTATCTACTGAAACTGAATATACATATACCTTATAACCCCCAAAAACAGAATCCTAGGAATATACCAAACAGATACATGTGCAAATACCTAACCAAAGACTGTACATAATGCTCCTAGCAGCAACAACTCTGACAGTTGAAAACTAGAAACAATCTAGTTCATCAAGAGATAAATTAAATGTGACATTTTCCTACAATTAAATTTTCTATAGTATAGGGAAAGAAAAACATAGTGCTACACAGACAATATACACGACACTTCAGATAGGTGAAAAGACTACACGTGGTATGATTCTATGCAAACATTCAAAACTAGGCAAACGGGATCTATGGATTAAAAGTCAGAATGGTGGTTACTTTGAGGAGGGTGATGTAAATGACAGAAGGGGACAGGAGGATTTCATGGTACTAGTCACAATCTATGCTACAATGTGAAAGTTGGTACCCAGTTATCAGTTGTGTTTACTTTGTAAGCATTCTTTGCATTTGTAGCCTTGAGGTTTGTACACTTTACTTCATGTATGTGATATTCAACAAAAATGCTTACCCCCCCCAAAAAAAATATTCTCTGAACAGTGGAAGGGTAATAGTAATAAGATTTACTCTATATCTAGCCCTCTATATTTAGCTTTTTCAGATATCTGTTACACCTTGATTCCCTAATACCACACAGCTAGTGAGTGGCAGGGCATGATTCCATTGCCTAAGAGTTAAGAAGTGATTTCAGAGGAGACAGAAGCCATATGATAGATAAACAGGGGACAGTGATAAAATAGAATGGAAAGGTGGGACCAAGAAGACCAGGAAGTCTGGATGCAGGGGCCCAGATTTTACTCCACTTTCTTGAAATGACAATGTCACTGGATGTCTTTGGACTTAATCCCAGACATGAAAATACTGAGCTAGATTTTATTCCCTAAAGTGTCTTTTGGCTCTGCAGTTTTGTGATTTTCCATTTTTGTCACCCCATACAGGGCATCTCCATGGCCTTGCTCCCTCAGTTTAAACCCATTTTCCATCTAAAAGCATCATCATTCAGCATTGTTCCTGATTGCCTTTATTCTGTGAGCTGGGGTCATTGTACCTCTATTCATGCCTATTGTCCTGCCACCCAGCCATGCACCTGTCTGTGTCCTGGAGACTACAAGCTCCTTGAGGACAGGAACTCTTACTAATTTTTTCCACTAGTATGTTGCCTGAGACAGTTCATACACCCAAGGAAATCTTTTTTCAATTAAGTATTTAAATCCAAAGAAAGTCCTTCCCCGCCCCTGCCAAGTAATGTGCAAGAGGACAGTCTTGGGCTACACTGGACCTAAGGTGGAGACCTGGAAAAAACTTTTTGTTTTTTGTTTTATTAGAGGTCTGGGAGAAACAGCAGCCGAATGGCTAGGTTTAAAAAAAAAAAAAAAAAAAAAATCATTAGATGATTTTGCAGCTCCCTGGCATGTACTTGTAAAATCACAAGTTTGATCAGTGTTTAAGCATCAGTGGAAATCTCAACCCTTCCCATATGGAACGGCCCCGCTTAATTCAATGTCATTTTACTTTATGAGATAGTTAATAAACAGGTACTGTATTTGATCTACACTCGTAGCCCTCTATATTTAGCTTTTTCAGCTTTAATGGAACTATAATTTTAATCATGATTATTACTTTACATTTTAATTATAATTTGGTGTGGCTTAAGTATACATTTCTGAGAGTGATTGTGTAATGAAAACAGGAATTAGCTTTTCATTAACAAAATAATGGGAGAGTTCCCACTGCATTCTAGTCTGTGTTCAAAATCTAAGGGCTGGCCTAAAAATAGCAAGGGGAGTTTAACATTTTGGTTAAAAACATGCTTCTAAAGTGGCTGTGTTCACAACCCAGTCTTTCTTGCTCCATCTTGCTTCCATCTTGTTCTCTTCCTTTTCAAAAAATAAAATAAAATAAAATTTTAAAAGGACTTTGATTGTGTCTTTCAGATTTCAAAAGGTTTCTTTTATTATTATTACTTTTGTTTAGATAATTAGCACCATGGAGCCTCAGGTGTCAAATGGCCCGACATCCAATACAAGCAATGGACCCTCCAGCAACAACAGAAACTGTCCTTCTCCCATGCAGACAGGGGCAGCCACAGATGACAGCAAAACTAACCTCATCGTCAACTACTTACCCCAGAATATGACCCAAGAGGAATTCAGGAGTCTCTTTGGGAGCATTGGTGAAATAGAATCCTGCAAACTCGTGAGAGACAAAATTACAGGTATGTTCTTCCATATTCTAGACTTGGGACTTGCAGCTACGTTATGTCACTGAATATGGGGAACTTAGCAGAAATGCACGTGTGTGATTGTGCATCTGAGTGACTGCAAAATGTATCCTGCATGCAAGGATGGCACCTATACACAGTCCTAGACCCACAGCACTGTACATGTGTGTACAACACATAAAACCATACTATGGATTGGTAGGACTAGGAAACCCATGAAGATCTTAGAGCTTATTCAACTTTATATGAAGTTATCCTTTCGTTTTATCCTCTTTTATTCTTAATCAGCCACCACTTCTCTCTGTTCTTTAGCTCCCACTTCTGCCCTCTGCTCTCCTATATTCCATAGTAGTTTTTATTCACTTCTTCTCCTCCCAAGCATTAGATTGTGTGTGTCCAATGTTCTTCCATGTGTTGAGACAAGTGTTTTAAAGGGTGCCACGGTGGACTATGGAAGAGTTACACAACTGCTCATTGTCCCTGAGGAGAATAGGCTCTAAGGATAGCAGATTATTCTGTAACTATTCTGAAGTAGGAGGGAGATGATTAAAAAGGACCTGCATTTGAGGTATTTCATTGTATGCATTTGTTTGTTTTGAGGATATTCTGAAAAGTCAGAATTTTTTTTATCTGAAAGTGAAACAGTACCCTATAGAATTTTGATATTTGAGATTTTTATGTTATTATTTTTCCTAATTAATAACTATTCTTTGAGGACCTAATGTTTGCTAGACAATGGTACTATAATTCTTTGGGGAAATTTTTCCCTGTAATCTTGTTGGAAATGAAAACATTTTCCTAGAAAACCACACAGTGATGGCAGTGAAGCTGCTGCTTTCTGGTGCTCTACTCCTGAAATCATTCACATCAACTTCATGTGCTTGTCAGTTGTGAGTATTGGCTTTTGTTTCCCTTTCTTTGGACAGTTTAATTGACAAGCAGCTGACGTAAATTAAAAGGAAGCTCTTTGATTAAAATAGGGAGATAGGACATCTTGATTTTAAATCAAAGTCTATAATATATATGTGTACCAATAAATATAAATTCGCCCATTCTCATAATTCACATATAACTTCCCCCCTTATAAATTATTTTGCAAAATCATCAAAATTTTGTAAGGTGCTACTTTCTACAATGTAAGTCACATAACCTTCCAAACACACTTTCCTCACCTATAAAATTCAAAAATAATGCTTATCTTAGAGGGAGTGTTGTAAAGATGAAATGTGAGACTGGCTTAAGCACCTCATCCAACACTTATTGTGTAGGGAGTTTTCCTGAAAATGGAGGATGTTGCTATTATGGATATAGCGAGTAGGCTTTGAGGAGAGTGACCAGGACAGGTCTCCAAATAGGGCCAGGCTTTAATGATCTTATCCCAGAGCACATCTATCCTTTAACAGAATTGCCTACACTTTCAGAAAGCCAGAAAGCGCATGTTTAGATTCCTGAATAATCTTTATATAATAGGATGATAATTCAAACCAAATTAAAACCAGTTAACCATATGATTCTTCCTCCCACT